>NC_079528.1:3015500-3320000 GCF_003711565.1 Takifugu flavidus | reverse complement strand
ACCAGCAGGCATTACCCCCTGCACGATGTCCCTGTGCCTTGGAGCATTAAAGAAATGGTAGACAGAGCAGAAAGCATTAGCAGGCCTTTTAGTTTACTGCAAATGCCAACAGGACAACAAGGGCACGGAGCTCCTTTCTGGTCATGTGGTGTGCAGTTCAACCAGGACAAACAGCGTGTTTGTTCGTGGGTATGCTGGCTGAAGGTATCTGGACGCATGCTTATGTAATTGTGGAACAGAGGACATTAAACTCACTTTGCCGGACCTGCGTCTGAGCAGGCTCAAAAAGACTCCGGCTGTATGAGAAAAAATGTTCCCTCCCGCTGAGAGCAATCTAGGACAAAGTAGAGAATTTTATGGCTTTAGGGAGAGGGACCAAAGGGCAGCGCTGGGTAACCGAGATAAGTGGGGATCCACTTATTTTGGAGGACTAAGTGTCAGTGCATTCGAGGTAAAGACTAAAGTAAAGATGCATGTATGTGGGGATGTATTTACAGGGTACTTCTTTACAATTTTAATACACTTGGTTATGAATGTTAAACTAAGATGCACACAGGGACAAAATCGAGACAGCAGGAAAGTTTATCTCCACTGTTAATAGTGCTGATAGATTTACTGCCCGTACTGTAAGATACTTTATAATAATAAATAAATAAATTCTTATTTGAAATGTCAGCTGTAGAGTTAGATTTCTGTCTTTGATGAGGATCCAAATGTTAAACCTGATGGAAATTGTAAAGAACTTTGGGTTTCAAAGGTGGTTTGATCTTTTCCACTGCTGTAATAAAATGCAGGTCCCCTGTGACCTGCAAGTGTAACCTCCCGCTTTCTATACACACTTAATCACCGACGGAAATCGGAAGTGAGCTGCAATGGAGGTGACAAAGTTTTGTTGAACAAGGTGTTAGAGGTGTCAGCTTGGTCTGTTTTTCCCTTTCACATTCATATGCCCTCATTTCACTAATTCCACCTTTTGATTGATTCTTTTATATGTGTAAAGGGCTTTCAAGTTAGATGCTATCTAAACTACTGCGTGCTGTGTACTGTTCGCATCCATGCACTTTAGTGCAGATAATATGCACTATAGCTCATCATGCATAAATCTCACCACCTTAGGTAAATGAAAGCTTAAAAATCGTCCATAGGAGAGACTCCAGCTTAATGTGTCAGTGTTGGGGGTTGGGGACATAATCAACAGGAACTCATAAAGCATATTGCAAAGGGATTGAATTCACATCTTTGGCTGCTACAACCGGTTTTTAATTTTACATCCAGGGTAATGAAGTCAGCGCTTCATAGATCCACTTAATGGAGCTATATGGAATACATTTATTGTGCTAAGTGACACGAAATTTCATTAGACATAAAGAAAATGTGCTAAGTTGAAACGTTGCCTAACAATGCTACAGCACAATATTCTTTGGTTGAAAGAGTAGTTGTGTGAGATTACACCTAGGACCAGAGCCAGTTGGACAGCCCCGTTTGCCAAAATAATATTTGTACAAATTGTTTTTAGCACCGTCCACCTACGCAAATAGAATTGTTGTTCAGCTTTTATTCATTGTTTTCCTCTTGGCTTGTACTTAAATAAAAAATAGATTTAAAAAAAACTACAATGTAAGAATTATGTAGACTGCCAATGTACATATTTTAGAAGTATTCAGATCCCAAATTGATGATGATCTTTATTCAAGATATTTCATCACAGCGAGAGCATTACTTTGTACCTCCATGATCCATTTTCCTCCAATCTTCCTTCATTTAAAACCTTTTGCAGGTGTCAAACTGTTGCTTCATCCTCAAAACACCATCTCACATTCCACTTCTGTCTGTCTGATCTCCTCTTTGACCTCTGACCTTGGTCCTGCCGGGGTCACGACACTCTCAACGAGGACTGTCTGGCTCAGGTTCAAAAGTGGGAAATACTACTACTACTACTACACCTAATTATTATTATTATTATTATTATTATTATTATTATTATTATTATTATATAACTGTCTGATATGAACGCTACCACAACAAAGGTATTGCAATACAGAACTGTTTTTTTATATGTATCCTGAGAAAAAAGGCATAACCTTTGAACCATAAATCATAAGGAATTGATTTTTTTCCTCCCCTTGGTGCTTTGAAGTTTTGCCTTTGGTGGCCCTCGCAGAATTCTTTCATAATGCCCAGCACTCACCAGGAGATTCAAATCTAAAATCCATACTAATAGACCTAATATTTAATCCTCTCTTATCCTCTGCTACAACCAATAGAAAGCACTGAGTTCAAAATATAGCTGCAGGTCATTGTAAGCTGCTTTCACAACAGACAGAAGGAAGAAAAGCGTAATTCGTGTCAGCGGCCACCAATAAAATCCACCTGCTTGTCAATGCAGAGGAGGACGACACTTAAGGAAGGTGTGACGGTGTTCCTGCTTATCTACTAATCACAGCTCTTCTGAGTAAAGGGTTCCATGTCCATTCTGAAAGACTGTTGATGGTAAATGCGGTATGGGATTAAGGTATTGATATGATTGCCCCGGACAACAATAATGGTAGAGTCCATTTGAGGCAGCAGTTGGGAGAAGGAGAGTTCTTACACTTCCGAGCCTTTTGCAAATCACTTGGCAGATGGGTGACACGTCTCTTGCAAAATCAACTGCTTTGACTGTGTCACAGTTGGAAAGGGGAACAAAAAAAGGAAAAATGCTTATTGCTTATTGCTTAATTGTAGTCTGAACAGGTGTCACGGATGTGTCAGCCTTCCGTATGGTGAGGCTGCAAACTGCATGCTGCGAAATAATAGGCCAAATCCCCATTGAATCTCAAAGTAAATAAATTCCAAAGTGGATTTTTTTTTATTTCAAATTAAATTAAAGCTCTCAATGCATCTTCTGCAAAGGCTTCACAGCAGGCTAAATAGCAATGCACATACAAAAATTGCTTCAGGAAAACTAATCCATACAAATACAAGTTACATTAAAAATATCTAATATTAAATGCATTGATTATATTTTATGGCAATAAATGGAAATGTATCGGCGGCTGAAATTGTGATGTAGGTAATAATCAAGTAAAGCACCATAAAAACTGTACTGAAACAGCACTTTAGGTGTTCCACATGCATAAACACACATGAACACATTTACCACAGCTGGCTGATGGGATAAAAGCAGACAAAGTTTTCCCAGTAAGGCCCTTTTGTTGTGGCTCCCAGCTACTGAAGCAGGGAGCCACAGAAACTAGCATGTCTCACAACACGCAGGACAAAAAGAGACAGGAGCTAGAACCCCGACCACATAATATCCCCGGGCCAAGTGGCATGGCAACCACTGCCACAGTCTTGAGTAAAGAACATAGATGAATGCCTGCTGCCTCGGCTGCAGGATTCAGGGCAGCCATTCAGTAGAAGAACCTGCCGCATCCATGACCTTGTGGACTTTCATACAACACACTCCCAGACGTTAACAAGGGAGCACAAAGATGAACAAGTAGGCAGGTGCATTGCTGTCCCTCCCCATCTCCCACAGACTTGCCATCAGACAATGATTTGGTTGTAAATTACTGTGATAGGAATAAGCTTGAGTTAAGTCAATTTCCACTGTACACTACAGAGCATGTCTTTCAGCATCCACCACTAATTTTTAACACCCACATCCACTTTGAGAAGTTTGCTTTATTGACGGTCTTTGTGGAATGATCCTATGTACTGGACTGACAGGATGGATGCATCATACAGGAAGTGATACAGGAAAAATGACATTGACATAGAAGCTCATCTCAAAGGCTGACACAGGTATAAATCCTAGCCTTGACTAAATTTAACTGTGTATTTAAAGTTCAGATGACACAAAAGACGGGCTTTATGAGACACAAGTGAAACCCAAACCCCAAAGCAATATCTAACAATAGCATCATTTCATATTATAAAATATATAACACTGCATAAGCAGGAGTTATGTCACAGACAGTGGCCTTGAGTGGGAGGATAAGGGGAAAAATAAGTGTAAACAGTGGCTGGTTTCATGTAGGCTCTAGGAAGATGTATTCATAGGAGGAACTGCTTGAATGAGACTTTCACATACATATACAGCAGGAGAGAGACAGAGAAGCTAAACACAGGGTGCTCCTTTAACAGCTGTTATCCAGATCGACAGCACATCGGGCTGTACCTCTCTGCTCGTGGACCAGCACTTTGGTTATCACCCTCAGCACTCGCCTCAGACCTCGTGTGAGCTTGCATGTGAGCACATGCATGTTTGTGAGGGACTGATTTGGAATCTAGGTCAGAGAATGCAAGGAGACGCAGACCCAGTGCGTCGCAGCTGACAGCTTCCTCTTCGTGCTCTACAGAGGAGAACATGAGCACCCCCGACAGTAATAAACCCATATTTTCTATATGGCGCCTGTCTACATCTGTGGGTGACTACTGAGAAAATATTTGAGGTGGTTATGAAATAGTGTTGACAGGACAATAGACCTGTCTGTATGTCTGTCAATGATTCTTAAAAGCTGATCCAAAACCAGTGTTTATTGATCAGAACCTGCCCACCTCTCACACTTGTCAATATGTCATTTGTTTGGGCAACTAATAAAAGCGGATCAATAAATTAGGGGCTCTAATTTGACAGCCACTAAGCAGATGCACGTTAAAGGCAGTTTAAATTAATTAGGCCCTCTCTGCTGATCAATGTATGCAAAAAATGCTGCTTTTGCTTCAGCAGACACAGGTGTCAAACAGCGTGCCTGATCACAATGCCAAGAGCATTACATCCGTAAATGTGGCGTTCCGCTACTTCAGGGATTTCAGAAACTGGCTGAAATCCAGCTGGTTTTTCAGAAAATGTCTTTCACAAAGACTAGTGGGAACCCAATTGAGAGCGTTGTCTACCTGGTAGGTCAGAAAACCCAGTTAGATTGCGGCCCTCAAGGCCTGGGTTAAGACAGCAATGTACTAATAATATACAGTAAAATAATATACCACTATGCAGCATATTCGAATTTAAGGTTTATGATGCTGTGTCGTTAAACTCACTGTCTGATCTTTGACCCCCTGGATTATCACTATTCCACATAACATGTGGCTACCTACTTCTATTTAAACCAGATACTATAGAGCAGCAGTCACCAATCCAGTCCTACAAGGATCGCCATGCAGCCAGTTTTTCTGCCCTACCGGGTAGAGACCTGCTGTCGCTTGTGATCCTGGTTTTTAATGAAAGCAGATGTCTACTTGGTAGGACAGAAACCATGGCTGGATTATGAACGCTGTAGGAATGGGTCGTTGAGCCCTGCTGTAGAGAAACTGGAACATTGTTTATGTTGTTGCTTGAATGCCTTCCCAATCCACTGATTAAGTAATACCCAGCACTAAAGGCATGAGTGGGTATGTCAAAGCAGATTACTGGATGCATCCTATATGAGATTTGAACGTATGGAAGAGATGCAGCTATGCCATCAGCTGATGTGACTGGATTTAAATGAGATTTGCACTGCAGACCTTTGACCTACATGAATTCAAATGTGCAGAGTCTGATTAACCTGTGAGCAATACTAACACACCAGCAACGTAAATGCGTTTATTTAAATGTTAGTGTTTATTGTTTCTTAATGATAGTAGATGTATGGTGTCGACTGCTCTCGAGTGATTTCATTAGTGTCCCAGCCGGGGCCATCCAGTCACTGAATTTCAGACTGCTGAGGGTGCTGCTGTGTACATATTTTCCTTACCAGTCTGCCCTTTCTCAGTCTGTATTAAACTGACCCAAATGTCCGGCTTTAATACCTCCCATTCAAACAGGGGATTACATTTGGTCATGACTCGTGCATGTGTAAAACAAAATGAGATTGTTAAAATGAATAATAAATATATCTTGATACAATATTTAGCTGAGGGCGCAAGAAAACGCATTTTCAGAGTGCATCAAATATAGATGTCATTTATGAGCTGTGCAACTTTAGGATTTTTATGCCATCAGCGGTACTTCTCACAGGCGCTCCCCTGCATGACCTCCCCGTCTTTTGAAAGAACCAGTCCGGAGCAGCAAGGACGGAGCGATTAACTGTGCAGATGTTTACATTTGAGTGTAGCAGCGTCGCCAGTGAGGAAGGTACGCTGCAGGGTGGAATGAATTTCAAAGAAAGAACACACAGCATCCTTTTTTTCTGCAGATTCACGTCAGAGCAGAGTGGGAGGGAAAGGCCTGATTTCACTCAAGCTTGACCTCACCGTCAGGTCGGGTTCATATATAATCAAAGGTGTCTTTCAAATGTCACCGATGCTGGAAACAGTACAGTACACACACCCCTATACACATGAATATGGATTGTTTCGCATGGTTACTTTCTCCACCCGCCACACCTGAGTGACAGAAGAAGGTCGCAGGTCGCTCAACAGATGAGGTGATCCATAGGTCCCTCTGACTGGAACATATCAGACCTTTCCAATGATTTCACGTGGACAGGAAGTGGGATGTGTGAGCATCTCCCCTCTTTTTAAACAGCCATAAATAAATCTGCTTGCCTCTTACTGAGCCAGCCAGCAAGACAGACAGCTTGGAGAACGAGGGCTGATGAACGCCCCATTAGACAGGTAATTGCCAAAGTATTCCTCAAATTTTAATTACAGTACAGTACGAGCCAACAGTGATGCCGTCTTGCGATAAAGAGACAGATGTTCCCCGCATACCATTTCTATGCCTGTGTTCTGATACAAACAAAAATGTAGATTTGTGCATTTGGTAAACAGAGATAAATTAAGATCTGTCATATTGAGGGATCTCCATAGTGATTGATGAAAGTGTAGCAACGGCAATCCACTTCTGGCAAGTCTCTGTTGTTTGAATGGCAGCAAAAGCAATTGAGTAAAAGGGACAAATGGTCCAATAAATATAATCCCTTTTAGTTCTGTTGGTTGAAGTAGGAAATAATAATTTAAAAGAAAAAGCCATATAAGCCATTTTCCATACTGGACAGGTTGCTGTTGGCCACCACAACACTTATGAATTCTACTAAAATGACTCTACCCGCAAGTTCAAACACTGCAATTCGCTGCCATTCCAATGGCAAAAATGACTCCGTCTGCCCAGACAAATTCCACTGAGCAGCAGCAAAGGTCCAAAGGTTTACCAAGCTGTCGACACCTTTACTCAATAGATGAAGCTAAATGAAAGACTGCCTAATAGCCATCTCTGGGCACTCACACGGGCAGATGAGGAAAGATTTATCGAAGAGCAAGAACGTTTAGTCTAACTGAGCCCAGAGTGGGTTTGAACAGAGCAGAGCAGCACACTTTTCATTTTCTGCATCCTGCTTTCACTCATTTCCTCCAATTAGTGAGCTCAATAGAAAGAGAAAGAACACGAAAGTGAATCCGTGAAGAGCTGTGGCTGCTTTGCTTGGAGCGATGAAGATGTACAGCTATGAAGCTCATCTTTATTTCACAATCTGGTCCTTTAGGATCTGATAGTGAGACGATCTGACGCAAAGCAATATTTATCTTCGGTGGCCGATAACGACTTGTTTGGATGGAAAAAGTGATCATGAAATGCAGTCTGGTGGCCTTGAGGAAGATGCAATGAGCTCAGACGCACACATTAATCCTGACAAAAACAACTTAGAACATAAAAAACAGCCACACAAGTGATGCCATGTTGACGACTGTAACTGATGTGTCCGATCACACAAATGACCATCGTGCGTCTCAAATCAATAACAGGAAGACTAAAGTCATGAGTTCCAAAAATAGGCTCTGAGGCTCTCTCAAAACGGAGGATGGTCCCAGAGGAACTTTGCCTAGTCAAGGTCATAGATTCTTCCTGTCATTTACCTAATCCTGACGTTCACACTCCAATGGTGAGACTTGAGGGACATGGAGACGAGTGATGAGAGGACGGGAGACTAAGACAAGCTGTGACGGCTGTCTGCGGACAGTCCCAGGAGAACGTCACAGTTCGGGGCTGGCTGGATCACGCTGGCCGGAAGCAAGAGCATGCCTGACAAGCCGCATCGGAGCCACTGAAACGTCAGTCTGAGCGCTGACTGGGGTGGACAATGGATGCATCACAGCTAGAATCTCAAACACAGGCAGGTTGATTTGAATACCTTTATATTGGAGCCTCATGAGCTGATTCATAGAGATAATTCCTCGGTAAAAGCTCTGTCTGGCATTTAAGAAATGACTTCTTCTCCGATCAGTTACATTACCACTACAGCATATACAGGATAACATACTACATTTCCCTTTTTTATGAATAAGGGAACTCACGTGTTTGCATGATAGCTAGGTCTAATTACTGAACAGAAGTTAGAAATCTTACTTATTTTTCTTCTGATGTGGCAAAAGAAAAAAAAAATATTAAAACTCAACCGGAGCATGCCTGACCTCTCACCTAAGCTAAAATACATTTGGTAAAAGATGATTTGAAAAGGGCACAATATTTTCCATTTTTCATTGCATTTTTCAGGCTGTTAAAGGTGAATCACGTTAAAAAAAAGACACTAATGAATGAAAAACAAGCTGCCTGCCGGTGTGTTTTTTACTTTCATTTGCAGCACAGTTGAGCTCAGTTGCTGCGCTTCGCATTCCTTCCCAGTTCATAATATCAAACAATTAATGACCACAGGGTGATGGAGCTTGAACAGAAAAAGGCAGTTAGCAGTACAAGGAAACCATATTTTCACGAGAAAGGTTTGCACTTGCAATTTCAAAAAAAGATTCACTGTTCCATGAGGAAATATTTAGTCTTAAATGACAAGTCTGACGACAAGTGTGTGTCGCAAGCCATTATCGCTCCCGGCTACTCATCAAATAATTAAACTTCCGAGAGAGATAAATGTAAAAATGTGAATTAGGACACAAATTTAGGATTTATTACTTCCATTTGTGTTTGATTTGACCTACAGAGAGCAAATTCTCTCGGCTGCTTTTGTCATCCTGTGCTTCAGTTTTTAGCAACATTGGTCCAAAACTGGCTCTTGCTTGGAAATTCATTTGGGCTCGGAATTGCACACCTCACTGCAGTATTGAATCTAACCAAGCCCGGATAAAGCAAAGGGCATTTGAACCAGGTGAAATTGGATATTCTAGTAGTTCAATAAGCTTGAGGCCGGGAGTGGAAGGGGAGGCAATTATTCGTGTTCAGTGGTGAAGTTAGTCAAACAATGAAATGCTCTGAAACAAACAAACAAATGCCATCATACAGTAGCTGTTATTATTAGATGCTAAAATACCCAGCTAAGAATACAGTCAAGCCTATCTTTTGCAGTCTGGGTAA
Organism: Takifugu flavidus; assembly: GCF_003711565.1. Classification (NCBI taxonomy): domain Eukaryota; kingdom Metazoa; phylum Chordata; class Actinopteri; order Tetraodontiformes; family Tetraodontidae; genus Takifugu; species Takifugu flavidus. Next base: position 3,310,735 of record NC_079528.1, on the reverse strand, counting down.
CACGAACTCTGTCCCACGGGCAAAACTCAGCCCTCCTCTGCAACAATGCTACGTGGAGAAAATTGTTTGTTAGCAAAGGTCAGCGTTGTTAATTATTCACCTTGTAAGGACGGATGTCTGTGTGAGATTAATGATGTGTTCATAAATAAGCCCGCCGACAGGGTGGTGACATTACTGTCCTGTGAAACACAAACTTTGAAGACAAGCATACGGTACTTACACTTTCTTTTTTATTTACGAGGATCCCAGTGCTGTTGCTTGCAGACCAATGTGGCTATTTTTGGACATATAGGAATCAGATGCAAAACACCTATCGTGTTACTGATAGATCCTTGAAATTACTCAAAATAAAGTAAACAGATTTTTGGAGGAGATTACTCCTATTTTAAACAAAATGCAAGATTGCATTAGCGTCATCTCTGGAGTTGTCCACAGCTCCGGAGCTTAATGATGCCTGATTTATGGGCGATGCATCAGGATAATAGCCGGAGATTTGGCCGATTTTCCCCCCCCTGCATGTTAAGCAAGCACATAATGTAATCTATATGATTTAATGGGACACAAGATAAAACACTGAATCAAGAAGATACATCGCACCCTGAGCTAATGGAATATGTAAGTGAATCCTGAAATGTCAAACAGTATCTTTAGAGCACTTACCAGGAGCTAAATGTGCTGGCTGATATTATTTGTTTGCTCTTAGAGTGATCTGAGGCTGTGCTGCTGTGCTGCAGGGGTGCAGCTTGATGGACGCTGAGAGGTGCTTGGCTGTGGCCTACTGTAGTGGCTGATCTGTCTCAGATCGATAGCAGCTAATTACAGCCCGCATTGATCCAGAAGGCTCACTAATTTAGAGCCGAGCCCAGGTCCTCTCCATACGGAGCCAGTGAAGCAGCTCCAATCCTGGCCCCCTGGCCCTGCAAACATCTCACTCAGCAGCACATTATCTCTGAGGAGGAACTGATGGAACATTTGTCTCTCTTTTGGGATCAGCTTCAATAAAGGAAAGCTTTATACCACTAAGGGACATTATAGATCCTCGGGCGTTATCTTTATCTGGCTGTGTACACAAAGCATTAAGCATTAAGTGGATCTGTACATCATGTGACTGTGAGTCACAATAACAGCGTCAGTTCTGATCGCACCATGTAATTAAGAGAACAATGCGGGATTCTGTTAGCGTTTCATCTGTTGGGCATTTTAAATTTCAGACCACATCAGAACTGTATTTTCTTTTAGCATTTTCTTGTATCTTAACAAGTGCATGTGGTCACTACAACTGCTGCTAGAGTCTAGCCTCAGTCTTATCATTTGTCTAGCAGCTAGACAAATGATAAGACAAAGCAAAAGCTCCAATTAACCACAAACTCCCAAATTCTAAAACCAAACCTGCAGCAACTTACTGTGATTTTTTGCCATAACAGTTTTAATCAGCCAGGAATAAATAAAAATTATTGAAGCAGCATCTGCTTTTACAGCATCTACCCTTAACTCCAAACAGCAGTGTCAGCCTTGATAAACCACAACTCTCTTGAACACACAGAGGTCCAAAAGAATTCAGATGCTCAGATGAGCTGGTCTTCGGCAAATATCTTTTTGGGTAAACATTGTCCAAGTTGTTTGAAATGAACGAGAAGGCAATCTAAGGTCAAAATCTCAGCATACACAAATTGCCCACCCGCAGGTTAGCACTGCTTTAGAAACGCTTTCAGATTCGATTAAGGTATTTTTTTCCAACACAAGCTTTTCAGCAAGCCTTTGTCGTGCTCTGCAACTCACCAATTCCTCACATTGAGCCTTCTCACTCACCTGCCCGTGGCAGTTCTTTCATTGCACCTCACCTCATTTATATTTTGCACGCCAAATGCAACATCTGTGTTCACTTCAGGTAAAATGGTGTGTGTGTGTGTGTGTTGTGTGTGTGTGTGTGGGGGGGGGGGGGTGCTTTTATTATCACACGTAAAAAAAGAATGCACACAAAGAAATGAGACTTCTCAATAAAAAACAGCGTATCTTATCTGATTCGTTCACTAATTACACTCCAAAGCCATTATCTGGGTAAACGCGACAGCGTTTCTGACCCTGCTGTTTCCAAAAGATGGTAGCCTGTGTTAAGAATAATCAAATAGAGTCCTTAAATATGAGAACAGCGTGTTCTAATGTTTCTGAACAGTCTTTTGAGCATTTTGCATTCATGCCAACACTAAATGTGTCTGTTGACAATCAACAACACACACTATATATCTGAGTATGTTGCAGTTAATGAGATAAGTAATTAGTTTTGGAGTTCATGTATCTCAGGGTCTTGTTCAAAGGGGAGAGAGAGACTGACAGATGGATCAGCGTGGTAGCTGGAGTGATGTGGATGCAATATCAATATGTTGCAGTAACAATGTGCATCTAGCTAAAAAGCTCCCAAAATGTTACAGTCAATCTGTTTTTTAAACATTCGGCGTGAGATTGCAAGAGGGGCTCAGTCTTGGGGGCAGGGTGAGGAGCTCAGACATCCCGGAGGAGATCTGCGCGGACCTGCTGCTCCTCATCCAACATCTGGGAGCCTTGGTTGGGAGGGGTGTGTTCAGCATTCCTGTTGAACATCTTTCTGGGGGGGTTTGCACTGGCTCCAGGTGGGAGGAGACCACGAGGCAGACCTGGGATACATTCCAGAGGATTAGGGTTCCCATCTGACTGGGGAATGGTCGCGAGAAGAAGTGGCGGAGTAAAAGACAAGATTAGGCAAGTTAAGGTAAGATAATACTGCAAATATGAGGTCATCCAGAATAATAGATACAAATCTACACAAAGATAAGTACGCACCACCATCTACTGGTAGTCCTGTGTGTATGTGTGTGTGTGTGTGTGTGGGGGGGGGGGGGGTCACTCATGCATAAGCATGAGCTGAATTGGATTATGCTATGTGGTTTTGCAGTTGATGCCATTTCAGATTAAAAGAGGTGAAAGAAAGTTTGCATCCTGTCCCTCTGGGTGCTGCACAAGAAGGCCTTTTGTTTCTAAACTCCATAAACTTAAATGCAGAAAACATGAGGCAGTGTGAGCTGCAAAGTCCTGTATGAATTCTGACATATCCGCATCAGTTTATTCAGCACCTTGATATGTGTTTTTCTTGTTTTTTTTAAACTGCTGCGTATCTCCTTTCAAGTTTAATTTGGATAGTGATAGAAACGATAATAAAAGGCTCTGGGCTCAAGGTGCCCGATGTGACAAAAAGTAAAACCAAATTTCTTTCTAGTAATTTCATCAGTTAAACAAAGGAGTGTTCCTTTTGGTCTAGACACACACCTTCATTTGAAGGATCGTAGACGTCTGTGTAGACGAGAGAGAAAAGAGAAAATTAGGTTTAAACTGTGACAGTGGGACATTAAATCTTCCACACTGGGAGACTTCACCCTCAAATGATAGCAGTGTGTTTTGGCTTCAACTTACAAAAACAATGAACCAAGCAGAACCAAACATTATTCCTAAAGTGCAACCGTGTGTGATGAGCTCCAGCGTTGCACTTTTACGTGATGAGACCTATCTGAGACATGTTTCCCACAGCCCGATTGTGCCCGGTCCAGACAACATTTAATCATTAATCTAGCGCCTAATCTCTTGCAGCATCTAAAATGATTGGAAATAACCTTCTATTCAAATATTGTTTGAGTCACAGGTCTTTACATTATCCCACCAGAAATGATGGCCAAGTTCTGTTTTTCCACAGACTTCCTCAATAATCTCATCAAATGAGGACACCATTTCTCCATTTCTGGGGGAAAAGCTCAGGAAAATGGAGAACATTTCCATATAAAAAGATGGGTATAGAGAGGGGCAGGAGGAGGATCAGAGTGCTCTGCCCTTCATGTGTGTTACCATGGGAATCAATTGAACTGGACTGTAATTGGCTGAAGAGGCTTCCATTTGCCCATACAAGTGCCACTCGTGAATTCTTTCCATCGCACGTTCCATCTTACCACTTCAGTGTACTAGTTCATGTGAAAAATGGAGATCTTGCACTGCTGGAATAGAAAAATCTTTATATTTTCCATCCACTGACACGTCACATGAAACGGGCAGCTTTAACAGCACTCTACGGTCCATAAAATACACTCGGAGCTGTTGACTTTACACACAGAACGTTCTTAAAAAGAAAACCAAAATAGAAAATTCCTCTATCTATGGATTGTATGGCTGAAGGTCAAAGGGATGAAAAAACACTGAAATACAATATTTGATGATAAGAACCCCCCAAACGCCCCCACGCCCTTTTTTTTTATTTACATCCCCCATACGTCTACAATATTCACAAAAGGTTATTTCACCAAATCTGCACACATAGCCCTTTCTGTTATCAAGATGAACTGCTGATGTGCCTGAGTGCAGCTCCACAAATGTGCAAAGTCAGACAGCACTCTGCCCATCTCCCAAAGAATGCCCTCCCTCAAACGCCTGCTCTTATCTCTGATGCATTCTCCCCGAGTTCAGAGCTGACAAAGAAATGCAACTTTAAAATGGAGTCAGGCCTGGACACCTGTCAAACCATCACGGGATGCATGCAAAAGTCAACATCGGCCTGTTGTGAGGACCGTGATTATACCAGGACTGGATAAAAATTGCCATCACTCAGTCTTTGTTACATTTAAGGAGGTTTTTTTTAACTTTACCAGATATGTGATAATTATATAAAACAAAAGTGGCCATGCTCATGTTGATGTCAATTAGTAACACAGCGATATGATAAACAGACCACTATTAATTTAATGGGATTTCAAAGCTTGCTAAGATGAGAGATTTCTACCAAAATAAGAAACACCTGAGAGAGGGAACATTTTCAGAATTCAGATTCTGTTCTTGGTCCTGCTTTAGATAATGAACACGTCTGTTTGCTGAGAGACTTCCCTCTCGGCCAAATCTTGTGGGACGCAGAACTGATCATGGAAAAAAGAAAACAAACCAATGTGGCCAAAAGCCCACCAGTAGGAAGTCTACTGTCTTGTTTATTTAATGCTGAAGCTTGGTACTCAGTCATAAGTCCCAGCTATTTTGCTTCTATATTGAATATTCTAATCATCTTGATTTTCTTTCATTGCGATCATCTTGCCTATGTTTCATGACACCAAGACTATTTAGCGTATTTGTATTTAAAGGATGTTGATTTCTGTCTGAACTCAAGCTGAGATTTGTCTTCGATGTGGAACCATTTATAGACCATGTCTATCTGAAGCTCTATAGATGTCACACCTTCTGACCTTCAGCTGTTTTCCAGGGTCCTGGTCCATTATTCTAGGCTACAGTTCATGATAATTTCATGGTGATATTCTCTTCATGTCTCATATAGGATTTGTCCAAGAACGCTAGTAAATCACAAAAACTTGGTAAATAAGATATATTTGCCTCAACTATGACCAGATCAAATTTGTCATCTGTAAAATTCCCTTTAACCCTTGAACAGCCTGTTTTCTCAGCTGGTGGCAGTTCACAGGCTGTACAATCTCTGGACAAGACACAATACACTTCTAACTGATAACTATACAGAAAAATTGACTTTTTAGACTCTTTTTTTTAAAATATCCCACCATCACACATCCTTGAACATCTCTTGGAATGTCATTGATTCCTACCACCTTAATTTTATACCCATCACTAAAATGTGCGTCATTTACCAACGGAGCTAGTGGGCCTCGAGTTTTAGCATCACACACACACACACACACACACACACACACACACACACACACACACACACACACACACACACACACACACACACAGTGGCTGCAGTGCAAGGGCAACGTAAGGTTAGGATTTAACATCACCGACATGTCAGCAGATGCTTGGAACCCGTATTGAAATATATATGCTTACAAAAATGACAGTCTAAATATAGTTTAAAACGATCAGCCCGTATGTTAAAAATAATCTTCCAGACAGAGGAGTCTCCTCCAGAGCTGAGGCAGTTTGATGTGCTCTCTTTGTTGAAACCACCAGACAGTGTGACCTGAATAGAGCAGGAGGAAAACTGTCAGTACGTCTTCCTTTCTGGGCTCATTTGCTAGTTAAACAGATGCACAGGCCCTTGAGGAAACAATACAATGTGGTGATGTGATGGGTTCAGTTAGACGCTTTCTGACAAATTCAATTGACCTTGGTGTAACGTGTGTGTTCAAAGCAGCTCTCCGGTTCAGTCGAAAAGCATGCTTGAATCCCAGATATGTGTTTGGCTGAAGATACACAATTCTCTTCAAGAACACAAATTCACACCCACCCAAGAAGGTGGTCACGCTGATCTGCTATAAAATTAGAAATGCTATCACAGTTGTGGTGTCACTGTTTTATTAACAACATGTAGGCTTTGTGTATATTAAATATATGAATACTGCTCAATATCTCTTAATCAAGTATTTTGCTCCCTGCGAACCTCTTCTGTGTTGCTGCTTGAAACTGATGTCTGCCGAGGCTTGTGAATTACAGCCACCTCGGGCCAAGCTGGTGCAGTCACACTGTCCCATGAGGCCAGTTCAAAACAGTACAAAACAGTACATTTCACAAGCTTTTATTAAGGACCTTCAACTCATGTGCATGGGCCCTCTGTCATCGGTGTGTTTGATTTAGAGCAGCTGTAAGACAGGAACAACAGCTTATATTGTTGCCTGATGCTTCTTCTAGGTGTTCCACTCCTTTAGTCCTGGAACATCCCTCAGTAGTACAGCTCTGCCAGGAGCGTCTCCTTGCCACCTCCTTCAGTTGTATCTGACCCATCTTCAGCTACAGTTAAAAGCACCCCCTCCGTCCCCCCCCCCCCTCCGTCCCTGACAAGTCTTTGAGGCCTTTCTCAGCTTGCAGTCAAGGATCTACAGGAGATTCTGGGAACATGATCCAATGTGTCTTCTGTAGCTGATCCAAGACCACACTCCAACCAGCTTGCTGGTTCTTTCCTTTAAAATTGACCTAATTTCTGTCCTTCAAGAGGTCAGCATCTGGCTGTAAGGATGTTCTGGATATTTCCTAAGGGACTTTCAGCTGGTAGAGGAGATCAGCTACCATCAGCTAGCGTCAGGTGACAGAAAAGTGCAAGGCCTTGCTTTGCTCTCGGCTCTTTCTGCCTCGTGCCTTATGAACTTGAACATGCGTGTCTCCAGAATCCCAACTAATGCAAGATCTTGACACAATGCCACCCAACCCTGCATCAGCAACAAATTGCAGTCAGGCAAGTCTCAGGAGCAACAAAGAGGGCAAGATTCCTCTAAGCTTAAAGAAAGGTGAAGGTCATGTGCATCCTTAGGAAGGAAGCTGAACCTCCACATATCTGATGAGGTGATGACTCAGCTTTTTTGAAGGAAGTGAATATTTCACATTATGTTTGTTTTAAGGTGATAACAAGTAACATAAATGTGCCATGCAAATATGGTCAACATTGTTATCACACCGTACATGAGAATCTAGAGATCAAGATACCTTTGATCTGGGCTTGTAGCCAGAATTTCCATGTGATTATTGATGCTATTCCACCAGGCCATGTTAAGAATAAACCAATGCAACATGAAACAGTTCACATCTCAATGTGTACTCTGGCAGACCAAAAACTGAGAGCGGAACACTTTCTGAGCTTGTCTGGGAAACAATCATTCCCCGCACCAGCAGGAGGTCGTCATTTATGTGCAGAGCAAGGTTCTTATGGGAAACAGGCAATCCTCAGCATAGACAGTCCACAGAAGAGATAAGTGTAAATAAAGTAGTCTTTCATTCTCTCATAGCACACACTCGCTCACAGTCGACGTCTTTAAATGGTCCCGCGTGTGCCCTCTTGCCTTTGTTGTCATATGCTATCTTTTGTTTTTCTTTTCTGTGGTGTTGCAGTTGAACAGCCAATCACAGTGATTACTCCCACCATCTGGTGCCTTTAGAGTGGTTCATCAGTGAGTACAGACAGCCAGAAAAACTGCAACATTGCCACAACTGGGGTTTCCTGTCCCAGTGCTATTGGTGTGTATGGGTGTATTTACCAACATTTACCAACAACATTCCAGTAAAACAGAAGAAGAGACTAAAAAAGAAACCAAGCTCTTGGTAAGTGGTTCTTTATTGAACTATGTTCTTTAAAAACTTGGATAGAAAATGTACTGGAGTTAAAGGAAAAGGGAGACAAATCACATGGTCACTTACTCAAACCAGACAGTCATTTGATCAACTATTAAAAGAAAAATTGCTTCCAATCTGCACTTTGGTTCACACCTTTTGGTCTTGGTCACGGGCCCAAAGTGAAGGCAGTCCCGTGGTTTATTAAGACTTATAGAAAGCCGTTGGAATTCTAACCGGTTCAAAAGCATTTTTTTTTTTGCAAGCACCTGCATGTTTGTGACTCACAAGGCAGCAATTTAAGCTTTGATTTATGATCAACACCGCCGACCTGTTGAGTTTAACTAAATTGACCCAAAAGTGCAGAACAATTACCAGAGACTAAAGAGCATTTTGGGAGCTTCATTGCAAAACTCACACTGTAGCAGAAGAAATAATACAGTATCCATAATAATCCAGTAGGAAGGGTATTGGGGCTGGTAGAAGGAAGTAGAAATGCAGAGCTAAACTCTTGACAGATACCGTCTAGTTGAATCTAGACAGAATTAGTTGTCAGGGGATATTTGAGGTCAAAGCTTGTAGCGGTTCTGTGTTAAAATTCTCAGTTCCTACCAAAAAAGATGAAGGGAAAATTAATACCTGTTCTTCTTATGGATCGCAAAGTACAGCATTTCTGAATTAAATTGACATTACTTTCTTACATAGTGGCTGTCTAAAATTTCTTTCATGCTGTAGTAGTCTTAAAAAACAAATAATAAAAAAAAGACTTAAAGTGCACTTAAGGAAACAGAATTGATTCCAAATGCTTTCCCTCAAAGGAGTAATAATAGGTATTTTAAAAACAACTGGACTGCATCTTACAACTGCTCACTAAAAGGGGAAGAAGCGGTGAATGTGGGAGCTGTGTGACATTGCGCTAGCATCAGCAGGCTTTTGTTCAGCTGGGCCTTCTGGCACACGGGAGTTAGCGAGGATTAATGAAGATGCCAAAGTCGCTCCTCGACTCCCGCCTCTAATGGTACGATGATACACAAATGTAGAAGCAGACAACACAACATGCCATATGGCACCTTTGCCTCAGGAACTTCTACTTTGCAACCTGGCCACTGACAAACCCGCGTATACATTTGTGCAAACATCCAGGCACTTGCTTCCCAAGCTCATTTGGATCACTTATTTTCCAGAGGTATGAGGGTTATAGATCTCTACCCACAAAAGCTCTGGGTCTCCCTTGTCATTGGCATTCTATATCTCTCAGTCATGCCCGCATCCATAATGGCCCAATTACTGCCAATGGGAATACCACTCCCTATCTGACAATTACATCTGTTTGAGCTTGAGAGCGTTAATGCCTAAAAAATATCAATTAAGTTGATTGATCAGGATGTTAATATCCTATTAAACAGCAGTCAGAGGCGCCCGAGCATTTCTGTTGATTGGGCTGAAACGAGAGAGCCTTTCCAGGATGGAGGGACTGTGGTTTAGAGGCCTAGTTAGATTGCAGCTGTAATGAACACAAAAAGGGTCCCGAGTTGTGTTTTATTGCCAGATAACGGTGGAGAAGAAAAACTTTGGGTAATTGATTCTGTGAGGCATTTGGAAGTGCTATAAAACCTGAATTGTTGGACAAATATACAGGTGGAAGAGGCAGCAAAACACCGGCCTCAGGGATGCAACAATTAAAAAAAAAAGCCTTTTAAGCACTAAATCACACGAGGAGTGTCAACTAGCTTGAATCAACCTTTTTTTTGATTCATGGCTGTTGTGTGGAGTATGTTGATGACAGATTGTCTCCGGTAAACTCTGATGCTTTCTTCTTGGTTGAAACAGTTTATTCTTTCAACCATGTCTTGGGCTGACATGATTGTGTTGCGCTGTCCAAGGCATTTACAATTTTAACACGTTTGAAGAGCTCCACCAATGTTCTTAGAGTCAAAGCAAACAGGACATATTATTCCTCTCTTCAGAAAGGGGTGGAAGGAATCTGCTTCAGACTGTCAGATAGTTGGACATGTTTTCATTTGTAAGATGGATCCTATCTCTCTGACTGATTGTTTGATAACATAAAGGATCGCGCATTGTTTAATGGAACAGTGAGGCGCTGAATGGGCGCAATTAAATTCCAAAGTGTAATTTCATACATTTGTGGAATGTTTCAAAATGTTGCCTCTTTTCATGGTCTTGTCAATGATCACCAGAGTGGTGCACTCATCCCTTACTCTGTCTTTCTCCCTCCTCCACAGCCTCCACTTTTGAAAGGCCTATCGCCGTCCCATTCTTCCCCTGGCACAGCATTGCACACTCATTTCATTTCTCATTTAGAGACTGATAATCAGAATGTCATTACAGTGTCCACACTGGGCTGGTGGAGGGGTAATTGAGCAGCATAAAAGGCATTTGAAAGAGGGATGAATAATATAAGTGGAGTTGGGGTGGGTGCGGTGGGGGAGAGCACGCACAAGCTGGACTCGTGTCTGCTCTCTCAGGTGTCTGGCTGCCATCGTGTGGTGCCCACCTTCATTAATTCATGGCTGTGTGTTGATTGTTAACCAGCTCTGAGTCAACCAGTTTTTTCCCGCCAACAAACTGGAAGAGATTCACAAAGGTCAAGCATCAACACACGCTTTTCATCCTACAAAACCATACAATTCGAGTGTGACTCTGTGGTTGATTGGGGGTGTTTGCACAAGTCCGATCAACTGGCAGAGCACGTCCAACCAGGTAGAGGCTCAGCTCTTGTCTCACCAGGACACTATAAAGGCTTTTATTTCTCATAAAGGGGGCTGCCTTTATTGCCTATCCACAATGGGTTTGGTTAATTAATCATTTGATGGCTTTTAAATGTTGTTTTGCACAGTATATCATAAACAACAAACTCACGGACCTCGGGTAAAAAAATAATTAAAAAAAACACTAACATTGTGCACGACCTCTTTTGTTGTCCGTATTACAGGCTACTGTTGTTTGTGTTGTTGCTTACCTCTCTGTTCGCATCCACTCCAACGGTGGCGTGGCAGATTGGCACCATGCCAGCCCTGTTTGGCCGTGGTGGTACATTTCCATCTCATTCATCACATAAAGACAGATAATCAGAAAGTCATTACAGTGGCTTGACACCAGTGCTTGCCCCAGGAAGACAGCGTAATTGAGCACCACAGAAGGGAAGAGAGCCGGCCGAGCCAAGGCCACGCGGTAATGAATGTGAGATGTCAGCATAAGCGGAGGAGAAGGTGATCTTAATGCCGGGAGCCACGGACGGACAGAAAGCCAGGTGAACCACCGGGGAGGTAGGAAGATGGATAGGTGTGGGTCAGTAGACAAAGAGGAGGTTGCTTAAAACAAACCCAACAAAATATGACTGAAATAAAAATCCAACATGATTGTCAGATAATTTACTGAATACGCCCACTGTGAGGATGGACAGTGTGTATTTGGTAGACATTTAAGGCAGACCTTTAAAGTAAATTGATATTTGAGTCAAAATTTCTACAGGATTCAAATGTGTCTGTCGTGGTTTTAGTCAAACCCTTGATATCATTACCTTTCAACCTTCGATTACGTGTTCTTCCATCAGAGGTTAAGCCCGCTTTTCATTAGGGAGACAGACGCACCCTGGTTCCACCACAAACTACCTCTGTTCAACTTCAAGCACGAAAGGAGGCTCGGCCACACTCACCCACGATTACTGTCGAGACCAGAGAGTCATGAAAACAGACTCTGTAATACAGGCCGGAAAATATAACACAAACCCACCGATCAACACTGAGCAGAAGGAAGAAAGAAAAAAATCCCATTAACACCTGTTACGATGAAATTGAAATGTTATGCAGAATAAAGCAACCGTGAAACATCAAATTCACCTTTATTTGGCAGATCGCTCTGATTGTACGCTGCAGTTTGATATCAGCTGTGTAGATGAAAAATATGTTGCTCACATCTGAAGGTCATAGTAGCTGAGACAACCATCTCAGTATGTTCGCACTTTTCAATGTTGCTAAATACCCTCTAATCTTGAAATATAGAATTTGTGAATGCATTTTACTGATATGTTCCAGGTAACGTACTTGAAATATACCGGTACCTGAATAAATATAATATCACATATATCAATGGAAGATTCACTACACCTGTGCTGATCTGAACATAAAAAATTGCTCAGTAACATGACCTTTAATAAAAACGACCAATCAAGGTCATGGGAAATGTGCAAATGCCAGATAAAAAGCCATGTCCCAGTCGGGCACTAAGCATGACGAAGTGTTAAAGTAATGACGTCTCCTAACAGCTGTCTTCCATGTGTCAGTTATTAATAGCAGATGTGAATCCGGTGGGATTCCTGTGTCTCTGTTTGATCTGCGTAAATCCATCTGGATATGCATGAAGCATTGCTACTTTGCAGAGGTGGTATCATTTTGGCCTCATTTGCACACAGGATGTCCACCTGGTCTATAGGATCCAAGGGACAGCAGGTTAAACAGTGAAGACGGAACAATGCTGGAGTGCTCTTTTAATGTGTAGAGACGACTCAATGAAGTTACAAATTCACCTGTTTGGACCGTGAAAAGCCCTGCTGAAAAGTTCAAAAACGAAACTGCATGCACAGGATACAGTGAAGCTGACCAGCATGCTTACGTGCACAAATTCCAAAGAAATCTGACAACAATTTCAGCATATAAGTTGGGGGCAAACCTGTTCCTAAAACTAATGAAAGGGGCTGATCTGATTATATGATTGACAGACACCAAATCAGATTTCCTTTTGTTGCTGTAAGATGGCTTCCAGGGCAAAGTTAGATTTGAATAGAGCGACACAGAGAGAGACAGACAAATCGACTATGACCAATAAAGATACACAGAAAAGTAGCTGTACAACATCTATGAAAGTGAGACGACTGATTTGGATTTAGCTTTTTCTTAAATTGCTTGAAGTGCATATTGTGAAAGACAAAAAAAAAACTTTCAATGCAATAACACCCCCAATCCCCCCTTAATATCAGTCAAATCTTTCAATATAGCATTAGTTATTCACTGTTACAAATGTTCCCAGTCTGTGATTTGGCAAAAACAATGGCCATCTGCATCTATTTTGCATAAAAGCGGGTACAGTCAATGTCTGTATCTGCCACCACTTTTGTTCATTTCCAACATAATGTGGCCAAAGAAAAACATCTTAGCATGAAAGTGACTCTGAGATTTCCATTTTTTTAATGATTTGAAGCTTCAGTTTTTCTTTTTATAATTGAAACTTTAAAAACAAAATACTGTAAAAATCACCAATATAAGGCTGCAGTTTTCTTTATCCATACAGAGATCCTCTAGCTTGGGTTTTGAATGAGAAGAGATCTCACTTAACTGAAACTAGTGAAACTACATCCAGCCACAATGTGAAAAACCCACTAGGAATAATAGGTTGAGTTGTAATTGAAAAGGAGTGAGCTCACCTATCTAAATGACCATTTGGCTCTCAGGATTAATGTCTTGTTCTCCATGATATTCACAGATAGATAAGTTGTCCTCCCCATAATTTAGTCCGAGCATTAGATAGGACACTGGCAGCCTGTATATCATGCATGATGTGCTTTACTTGAAGACTCTCAGCTTTTCCATTAACTGTCAGAACATTCTGCACTAGACAATATCTACTTGTTATGATGTGCTATGAGTTATGAAGTGCTTTCTTCTAGCTCTGATACTACATAATGACTTCAATCGCTTACTTTTGAGTTACTGGTCGCGGCTTTTACTCTACACTCCCCTGTGACATCAGAGACAGGTGAGAAGACAATGGTTAATACATGGTCTGAGAGCCAACACATGGCTTTTTTTCCTACTCTTGACAGCCAAAAATCACACATGTGGTGCAATAGGTACGTCTCTGACATCACCTTTCGATGAATGGGACAATATGCACTTGCCTACATCTCCATAAAGTCTGCATTATGCAGATCACGAAGGGCCAAGAGAGCAGTTTACTACTTTGTTTTACTCACTACTTCGGCCAACAAACGTAGCACTCACACCATCACACACTGTCAGGAGTCGACGTTTCTCAATGCTGGAAAACAAGGATGCTGTGACCTCTGGGGGCACCTGAGCGGGTACCCTTATCTAATGACTAGGGAGTCAGAAAGGTTTCTTCAGCGAGTGGGTGAAGTCACTTCATTTGTCATATGGGTCAAAAAGTTCAGGGCTGGCATTCTTATTTGGTCAGAGGTGGGTTTCAAAACAGCCTGACCTTCATTTCCCTACTAGCTGGCATACCGGTGCACTCACTTAAATTATGCTGTCCCTCTGAGCTCCTGTGGATTTGTGCTATATTAAAACTGTTAACCTTTTTAAGCACAGTCATTCATCTCTAGTTTCATCTTTGCTTTAAGAATCAAAGATTTTGCCCGCATGTGGGAGGGAATAAAAGGAAGGCAGAAAGAGAATGTGTGAAAGACAATGAGATCAAAAGACAGAGGAAGAGAGAGCCAACACTGTCTCTCTCAGCTGTGGGGCCAGGTCATGTCAGTCTGATCTCATTATCCAGCACTTAGTCCTAGAACAAACAGCCAGTGGCCTCCTTCCTCTCCTCCATCACTCCATTCCTCTTACTCCCTCCATCCCCTCCTAACGACTAGCACCGCTCATGTCCTAACAACTTGCTTGGCTCACTTACTGTCTAATGACTGCCACTCCTTATATCCTCTGCTTCAAATCCCATTTATCTCCACTATTGGAGGCTCACATTCAGACCATTCTGTTCCTAATGCCTTGGGAGAGCGAACAGGAGAGTGAGATAGAACGAGCGCCAGCGGGAAGGTAAGACAGAGAGAGCCTCCTTTTGACACAAGACACATGCGACAAGTGCTTCTTTCAGGTGTTGTGATTCATCTCACTCTCAAAATAGTCTTGGGCTTGCTTCCTCCCTTTCCACTCTCCAGTAACAGGATACATACACACACACACACACACACACACACACACACACACACACACACACACACACACACACACACACACATATATATATATATATATATATACATATATATATATATATATATATATACATGCACAAAGAGAGAAAGAGCCATTGAGGATCCATCCACTTATACCTTCTTTCATCCACATGTCCCCTATCTTTGTCTTTGTCAGGAGCATTAGATGGAAATCTTTCATGCTGCAGGAACCATTATAGTAATTTCCTCTGCAAAATGAATGACAGCAATCTATTATTTATCTAAGAATTGCTCATTACTGCCCAGCCCATTGCATACCCACCCTGATCAGACTCTCAAAGCAACTCCAGACATTACTTTATTAAGAGGGCGTGGCTGCAACAAGTCCTTTTGGAATAATGCTGTAATCAGGTGTGCTGCATGGATGATTGAAGGGAATAGTCAGGCTTTCATTTGGATGTAGCTGTTGAATTCACTCATTTTTTTTTTTTTAAACTTTTTTCAGCCCAATCTCCAAATTAGTTTTCTCTGTAAACATAAAGGTCACCAGAATCAAAAACTAGCAGCATACAAACAGCTGTGCAGCATGGAGTGCTAATATAAACCAGAGCTTCACCAGTTTTATAATTACAGCCTACAATAAAAAAGACTTAACATCCAATAATTGTAGTCTTTCTTCTCTGCACATCAAATTAAACTACAAATCTGACAGTCTTAATTATCTTTGCCTTTACCTGAGGTTTACTGAACGGAGCTTTGAGATCCTTTTTTGCTCTAAATGTCAATGATTAAAGGATGTTAATGCCAAGTTGAACTAATGAATCTGCAGCACACACATGACCTCTTTTGGCACCTTATTGCATTACAGTGATTCCCCAGCAGCCTTTTCTGTGTTTCTGTGCTTGGATTTGTCTCCTTTAACTTATTTTCACCCTGACACACGCTTCCTCTATCCCTCCCTCCTGTTCCTCCTGTTCCCACGAGGACACGTTCCAATCTCCTCCACCTCCTCCTATCGCAACCCGCCCACTTCTTCCCCAGTGCTGGTGACGTCGAACGCAGCCTGAGAGGCGTGAGGGATCCAGTGAGTTGGGCTCCGTCTCTGCTGTCAGACGGGCCTCAGTCACAGTTCCTAACCCTGTCTGGTGCTGAGGTATACACACATGGTAAATTAATCCCCATGCCCTGTCTGCCGCACATAGCAGTCGTGTCAAAAGAAGTACACTGCGTAGTTGCCGGGGTGACATTTCCGAAAGACAAGCACGCTGTGGGAAGCCATTATGCTGAGAAACAACACATGCAGTGGATGCAATGGAAGAGCGGCTGGCCTAATGAAAAAAGAGGCTCGGAGTAAAGGAAAGACATAGGATTAAACAAGCAGGTTAATGAAGGGTAAACGAAGGGACACAAATAAAGTGGCTAATGAGACAGATGCGTCAACCTGCTGTGACCTTTTCCTCTTTATTTAATCATGCATGCCCTTATTACAGTCTTTTTATTCACTATTTGCTATTAACAATAGCTGTTGCTATCTCTTAAGCACCCATGCAGCATTAACACAGATCACTGCATCATTTACCATTTGTTTCACTTCCTCTCTTAAGTATTAATCGTATCCATCCATGCTCGATGCTGAGATGGTGCCCTGGGAACGAGTTCTCTTCTGAAGTTGGTCCAGCTCCTTGCAGGGTTATGAAAGGTGTGAAATGCGTGCCGCTTTGCTCAGTCAAGTCAAACACACCTAAAAAAGAACATTTTGGTAAAGGCTGACCTGAAGATTAAGTCAGGGCTAACCTGAATTCCCATCTGTCAATACTGGCCACAGAACAAGGCAGCGCGCCCAGGCTGCTGTTTAGAAGATGGCATGGCTTTAGCAAACGCCCTTTCCTTCTCCCTTTTTTTTTTCCTTTTTCAGTACACTGCTAATAGCTGCCGCAGATTTAAAACTGAAGATATTTTGGGGGGAAAGTGCCCAGATTACGTTCTTAATCAGAGCAAAAATTTGCCAAAGGACCGCCTTCAAATTTTTGATTTGTGCATGATTTTGTTTGAATCCTCAGATTTGCTCCTTCCAGTCTCTCAATCCTCCCCCAGCTGTTTCCCTGCAGCTGGATCTGGGCTTTCAGGTGCCTGGAATTGACCATAGTCTCTTTAATTGCTTGGAAATTTAGTTATCTTCATCCAACTGTAGTTTACTGAAATAATTCTTACAAGCTAACTAAATTAAATTGCCATATGCCTTGTGTGCTTTCGCCAGCTGACGATGAATGCAGCTCTTAAACAAAACAACTGCTGCTTTCCCCCTTGAGGACTTTAGTACAGCCTGGAATCGCACTGCTGTTTTCACAGCATAATGCTTTCCCATCAGAGATGGAAGGGCTCAACCAAATGACTAATGGCATCTCTTTGCAAAAGCCCTGTCATGAGGAAGACAAAAAGGCTTGGTGATGGGAACAGAAAGAGCATGTTCCTGCCATGTTCCTTTGGAGGTTCTCAAAGACAACAACTCTCTGGGGGACCATTTGGAAAGTCCATACGGAAGAATGGAATTAAATGATGCAGTATTTGATCTCTAAAACGAGAACAATGTTTCTGAAAAGGTAACTACAAAAGAAAAAAGCCATTCTTGTACATGTACAGATTGTAATAAGTAGTAAATCTGATTAATGGTTTGCCAACAATTGACTGAGATTTTCAAAGCTGGTTATACTGCCAAAGCAGCCAGGTGTATTTATGTCATATGAACTGTTGTGTTCTTGTATGTGAAAAGTGCAGATCTGTGTATAGGTTGAGAAAACAACAGCGCTTGGTTTTCGGTGAAGGGAGAAAAGTGGCAGGACTACAGGGATCAGAGATCAAACTAATCGCCTGCAGTAAGAGCAGAAAGTAGAGAAAGTGGCAATGGAGGAGGTGGAGAGTTTGATGGAAAGAGGTACAGAAAAGTGTTCTAACACGCAGCCTACGGGACTCTCGGCTGTGAGGGAGGAAAGAGACAACTGTCTATTTTCCAGTTTCACTCTTCTTGAGCCCCGTCTCGCCATCTTCACTATTTAGGGCTCAGTGTGTTTGCCCGTTCGTTTTTCTGCATATGTAAGGACCAAAATTGAGTATAGCACTCGGACTGGGGGATTTGACCAGCTTTGTGGTCCCAGATTTTTGGGCCTAGAACTTGACATAAATTAGTTAGTGATGGACTTTAACTTCAGCTACACAAAAGTGTGTGTGTCTGTGTGTGTATGTGTGTGTGCAGCCTTGTCTTCCAGCCTGGAGAAATGGTATAGTGTTTCACAGCTAGATCACCATTAACAACCAGTTCTGCTAGCAGAGATGTCATAAGCCCGCATCTGAAATCCTACCGAGAGCTCTGCTTGCATTCGTCAGCAGCATGACTGGAGCCCCCCACTGTGATTTAGTTTCCTTCAAATAAATCCATCAAATTTACATTTATCATATGAGAACACTGAATGTCATTACTGCATTACCCGTTCTATGACCCAACACCAGAATGATATTTGTGTCTTTCATTTGATGATTTAATTGTGGGAAACTTGCACAACACAGAGGAATGTGAAATAATAATAACACGTTTAGGCTTGTACGATGATGAAATAACCATGGGCCCATATTACCAATCACTTCTGTTGATTCTGAATGTAAATGAAATGCCATTATCCAAAAAAAATAAACTGATGTTTAGATGTCAACATCTACATCGGGATGCAATTAAAAATTACAATAACGTGGGGGGAGATGCAATAGATAACATCCGTCGAAAGATAGGAAGCAAAAAAAGGACATGCGGGCTTATCCCGAGGGAGGTATTGGTTTTAATTATGCAGAGGTGGCTTCCTCATTCTCCAGGCTGGCCTTTTGCCATCATGTCCTTGCTTCTGCTGAATGGAGAATTATACATCACAGCAGTGTTTGTCCGCAGAATTAGTATGACAGATTAACAGCTAAACACCCGCAGATCACACCAGGAGCACACAGGAACCCTGCTGGCCAGGGACCCACAATCCAGACAAAGGGAAAATTGGATGAACACAGACAGAAATAGGAAAAAGGACCAAAAATGAGGAGGGGAGCCTCCCTTTCTGTCAGAAAGAGCTTTACCTGCTTGGTTTTCACTCTGAAAAACCCCAAACATTTAGTGGGGAAGAATATTAGCAATTAAAAGCAGAGAGAAGAATGGGAAGAAAAAGAATATAAAGGGGATGGATGGAAATGTAAAGAGTTGGAGAGAGGAGATGAGAAGCGAAGCAAGCAAGTCATGCAGGGAAATACTAATTGGAACAACAGCAGTGCTCTATTCCTAAGTGACTAATTCTATGTCAGGAAGTATTGTTAGTGACATCTTCCACTCAGCATAGTGCTTTCAGCCACAAATTCCAAACGGTGACAAAAACCCGGGAGAGTAAGCATTTTATTACTTTATAATGGCTGAACGGAACCTGCACTCAAAAGAGAGGGGGAGGATGTATTTATTGGAAACAAGAGAAAATCAAGACAAAAGCATGTGTGGTTTAACCAGGTATTTAGGAGACTTTATTATTCATGTGGTTGAAAAACAGCAAATCTCAATGCAGTCGAGCAAAAGAACAGATTTTACTTAAAACAGCAAAAAAAAAGATAGGGTTTGTTCTTACAAAAGTGCTTTCTGGGTGGACATTCTAGCACTGTGAATCATTTAAACAAATCATCCCCAAGATGTTGAAGATACTATTGATCGATCAAGAGTTCTGGTCACGTATCTTGGCTTTTATGTATTTTATTCATTGGTCATTTGCCATTATTTAGTGCTCATTTTCATACATCAGCGCAGCCCCGTCAATAATCTGTGACTATATCACCCCTCAGATCGCTGATTGATTACAAGATGACACAAATGCAAAGTGATAACGGTGAGAGGACGCATTGTTCCCTGGATGGACCTCGACTTCCATCAAACTGCATTGGCAGAGATATCGCTGTATACGCGGTGGGGCGGGGGGAGGGCAGAAATACCTGCTCCCTTATCAAAGGGCGGCTTTTCAAAGGGAGACAATGATGTCAGGCCGGACAAGCCCTGTTGTAATTGAGTATTAATGAAGGTGGCGTGGAGGGGGAGGCCTGATGTCTGATCTGTTAGCAGAGGCAAGGCCGCTGTGGCGCAGGCGGCGAGCGTCGCCAGTGTTTTAGAGGATTTCGTTATCTATTATGTATGAAGGATTAGACTCCTTATGCTTCCTTTCCACCAGCGGGATATCGGCTGCTCGATAGCCTTGACTGTCAGGTTCCACACTTGTTTGCATATTTAGAGCCCCCGTGGCTCACCCCCCCATCCTCACCCCCCCGACACGCACAAGCACACACACACACCAACAACAACCTTAGGGTCCCGCTTAACCTTGAAGAAAAGACATTCAGGAGTCCTGGCGGGAGGCGGCAATTGTGGTGTCCTGATTTATAATGGGTGGCTCAGGTGGTCTGGGACAAAGGGTTAAGCAGTTAGTGCCAAAATGGAGCTCAGGACCACACACACACACACACACACACACACACACACACACACACACACACACACACACACACACACACACATACTGTATGGTGCCTACTGTATATTCAAAAACTGCCACACACACTGGTTCTTGCATATTATATATACACAATGGGGCCACAGGGTTCAGCTGCACACTGACAGCTTAGAATTGGCTTGTTTCATATGCATATAAATATTAATAAAAGATCCTCAACAGGCCATGGTCCGGCTATGCTCCTGTAATCTCTGACAATTGAAAGCCAGGGCTCATGAGATGGGGAGGGAGGGGGCAGAATAGGGAGAAAGAATGAGGGATTGAAAGGCCTTTGTGATTTATCATTCTGAAAATGTCTCAGATATCGAGAGGGTCTGTAATACATCAAGATCTCTTTTCTTATTAAATTCTTCAGGATGCACTTTCCACTTCCTAAATGTGGCTCACTGTCCCTTTTTATTTGATGCATAAATAGATAGAAGATCAATTTTTTTGTACCAAAACTGGAATCAACACTTGGAAACAGAAATTATATCCATGTTGCACATGTTTTTATGGATGTAGAATGAAAAGATTGTTGCTTTAGGTGCATTCAATCCATTTCAAACCATTCAGCTTGTCGGTTTATTCAGTATCTACAGAAAAAAATAGTACAAATTATTTAGAAAGGTGGGATATGGAGGGAGAGCAAAAGCGAGAAAGAAGAAAAGTGCATGGGCGCTGACCACCACCAGTGACTTTCTAATAGGGCACTGTTGTTGCTATGGTGACTACCGTCTTAAAGAGACTCAACAAAAGGCATGGCCTTGGCCTATACTATTCCGGTGTGATTTTTATGTCTGCACATGTGTATCCCCCGCCCAGCCGTGGCAGACCACCTTTCCTCAGGCAGCATTTCTTTCTTCTACCTGTCCTCCCCCCTCTCCCCTCTCTCTAACCAGCCAGCCATCAGCAGGATTGTCCCCCTACATGAGCCTGGTCCTGCACAAGGTTTCTTCCTGTTAAAGGGGAGTTTTTCCTTGCCACTGTTGCTTGTTAGGGGGTCAGGCCCTGGGATTCTGTAAAGCACCCAGAGACAATTTTGATTGTAACAGATGCTATAAAAATAAAGATTGATTGATTGATTGCTGTGAGGCAGGCTGAAGGAACCAGGCTGCGACGAGGTGTTACCAGTGAACAGGACAGATATGTGTCCTTCCTCTGTAACCTGGTAACGGTACTTGACCGTCGCCTCCCTTCCTCCCTCTTTCCACACCAAAGTGATCCTCCATGGGTGGCTACATGTCCAATTACAATTCGACCAACCAGGCAAACCCCAAGCTGTAGCCTCTGACACTTTGTATTGTCCCTGTTCGCCACAGGACCGAGTGGAAAATCAGTCAGGAGACCTTAGCCTAATGCTTCCTGATAGCTGTTAATTCAATAAGTGAGCAGCCACACTTTGATTTTGCTTTGTAGGGGAAATGTGAGCAGATGGATTTGCCCTTGCAGATGAAAGAAGTGGACAGTGAGCCGAAAGTAAACAATGTGGATGTAAAGTTTGGCCTGGTGGAGAAACAGGTGAAGGTACAGAAGCTGTCTTTGCTACTGCTATACTGTGTTGTTGTATTTGATGGATAAGTGGCTGCATTCCCTTCACTGAGTCTTTATATAAAAAGAATAATAAATCAGTGTGTCCATTTTAGAGGTGTACATTTATTCAAGAACGTACTGTCAAAGGCTAAATAGAATACAAACTGCCATGTTTTTAAAAAGATTATATAAATTATCTTGCAATAATTTTTGTTTTGTTCTCTGAGGTCTAAGATCTTCATATATATGGATGTGGATTGTCTCAAGGGGCACCTGGATTTTATTCCATAATGTCTCTAAACAAACCTGAAGATCACTCTTCAGCTATTCACTTGAACACAATGCAAATTTCTAAGTCGAAAGTTTAAAAGAGTAAAAGCAAAACCAATCCGGACAACTTGATGACGTAAGGATGCGATTAGAAAAAGCAAGAACTAACTGTGTTCGATTGCAGGCAACCGTTCACATTTTGCTATCACTGTTAAAAATGTGGTCCTTAACCCAAACACATGTTACAGGCTTGCATTATCAGTATCATCATGGACTTACAGCAAGCATTTCTAGGATTACATTCTAGTAACGCTCCCCCCAATACAACAATGGTGCCCAGTTTAACATGGAAACTCTAACCTACATAATGTTGCAGATGTAAACGAGCCTAAATCCTACAGCAAATACGTAGGCATCTATGTATTCGATGGTGTCTGTGTCTCGCTCTGTAACAGGCTTTTTACTCAGATGACTGCCTCTGGCGCTGTGTTGAGAGCCAGGAGATTGGCATGTCGTACGATGGGGGTTCACAAACAAGTCGTCTCTGAAACCCTGCAGACAGGCACTCATCAATTAGCCTGCTCTTGGATGATAACGCGGCTGTTTCCACTCACTGTTACATCACACTTCATTTGATTTACACGAGGCGCTGCACACTGCGTCTGTGGAAACGGCATAATGGGAGCGACAAGGGTTCATCCTGTCAGGGTGTCATATTGTTTTATAGATTAACTCCAGATCTTCCAAAATTAAATCCAGTTCTGTAAACATGTTTGTTGCATCTGTGATAAATCCAGGAATCTGATGAAACTCTGGCCTTTCAGAGAAAACTTATTTCATAATCTCCTGATGAGTGCAGAGATTCATCAAACTCTGAGCTGCTTGTGAGGCTTAACCCAATGTGGAATACTAAGGTTCTGGAATCTTCTTATATGACATTTAAGGTTGTAAGATCAGATTCCTCCAAGCAATTTGCCTTGTGATGGGAATACTGAGATGGGCTCAGAGGCATCTCTTTCCTTTCCACAAGACTTGCGGAGTGATTCTGCCGTTCCTCGGCACAAGCGGATCCATCTGACATGACAGACCTGAACCCCTGAGGGCCCACTTAACTCACAGCCATATTAATTGAATGTGGTGCTCCAGAAATCGCTGCAACAGCCCTACTATATACAAAACCTGCAGAGAACGGCAGATTTGGAATTGCAAAGCAAAATATGGTAGAGTTGAGATCTGACGTGTTCCAAGCCGATGAGGCGGAGGACTGTGATGCGTGTTCCTCAGATCATTAAGTTGAATCAGCTGAGATTCGTCTGAAAAATGCTGGTTTATGGGGCAATTCTCACAGCTAGCTGGTTACGTCCCATTTATCGCTTTCCCGGGCGACCCGTTTCCTCTCGCGGGCTGTGACGGAAAGTGGGATCATGTGCCAGAGATGTCCGGGAACAATCGGCTTGACCTTTGGAGACTTTGCACATTGCAGGTGTGGGTGCTAAGGCGAGTGATCATGTGAGCCGGACACACAAAAGCAGGAAAGGACACACATCCTCCACAAACACATTCCCTCCACTCACCTCAATATAACCTCCTGTGTTTACTCCCAAGAACAACATTTTTTTTCTCTCTCTCTCTCGCTATGTGAGGATTAATTCACTGGATAGAGGCTGATAAAATGGACCTCCAGAAATCTGGGGCTCCTCCTTTTACAAATGTCAGATAGAGTCATCATCATCATTTTATTACACAAAGCCGATTACTCCTCCAGCCAGACGCGTACGGGGATAAGACTGGGGATCGGGTGGAGAGCTCTGACACAAATTGGATTCCAGCTCTCCTATATCCTTAAATATAGATTTATTATCCATTAACCCACCAGCATCCGCAGCCACTTGCAACATGAGGATTAGCTCTAATGAATAGAAATCATGCATTCACCAAAAAAAGAAGAAAAAAAATCTACCAGTTAATGAATTAATGCAGTCTGAAGGAGAAATCATGCCAAGCAAATGAGTGAGAAGGTGCAGTTTAGGCAATACTGGATAAGATCATTCATTTTGAAAAGGAAATTAGCATCTCAGGGGCTTTGCAACGTACACAAATCAGTGTGTGACTAAGCATGCTTGTGCTTTTTATTTTAGTGTGTTCGGGGAGCCACCGTGATTGCGTCTCTATTCCCATATCTCGTGGAAAGTGTGCCTGTATCAGGGGTCAGAGTTTGTTTCTCTCCCTGGCTGGTTGCTGTTGGCAGGATTAGCAGCAGGACAAGATGTTCAGTAAAAACGCTCAGTTAGTGGCGCCAAACATTGCATAATGCTCGATTTAGCACAGCACAAATTTGAGGATTTAGTCTCAGACCTCTGACCTTTCTGCAGGCCCTTTTCTGGGATGATAAACCTACAGTGCGTTTTAGCAGATGGATAATGTTTGTACTGGTTTTCCTTGGCTTATTGGGTATAATATGTTTGTTTGTTTTTTTGCTTTTTTTTACTTGCTTGTACGATGTTGTTTCAGTTTTGTCATAGATAAATGAACAGAACCAATTGCTATTATGTAGCCTAGCCTGCTGCTAGCTGCTTTCATTTGTGCAGTTACATGCAGGCAGTGTGTACTCTGTAGGGGTGAAGGTATTAATTCATCCTGTCCAAAACAACATAAACCTCCCCATCTATCATAAAACATGAATCACAAATGTCAGGAGGTAAGACAGGCCCTTAAGTCACCTGACTAATGCCTGACTCCTCTTCAGCTGCTGTATAAAGGTGATCGTGGAGTGGGGAAAAAATGTAGTTAAGCAATAATTGAAATGTGTAACCTTGAGCCATTGGAGGACGGTGCAATCATTGGAGCCTATCAGACTCAATATCAGAATCAACACCGAACAATGGAGGGAAAAGGAACATTAATGTGGCCTGTTTCACTAAGGGAGGGGTTTTGAAGTCTCGTGTAGTTTATGTTCAAACTTTTTTCGGGGGGTCATCTGTCAGGTTTTGAATCCATGCATAAATAGATTTGGTTTTACTGCTTATTATTTTTTCTTATGGTGCTTTTTAAAGCCCCATTTAAATTCCAACATTCCAGCTTTTCCACCACTCTGTCTTTTTTTAGAGCAACAATTCCACTCATCACTCCTGTTTATCACCCTGCCAAATTCTCCTCTCCACATTGTGTTCTACCTGGTCTTCTCCCCTCCGCTGCTGTACTCACCTCCCTCCCTCCCTCCCCCCCTCCATCCCCAAGATAACGCTAAGTCATCTTCACACGGAACTACTCTCATCTCCTCTCCCGCCATTCCAGCCATCACTTTATTGACTTCTACTTGTCCTCCCCATCCATCCTTCCCATCTCTGCAGGCTTTTAGAGTGAATGATACAGATAGATGCTCTCTCCACCTTTTCTCAGAGCTCTCACACACAATCAACGGCTCCTGCACTCAGCGGCCTGGCTCTCATCTCGTTCAAAACGCATGCACACACACACACACACACACACACACACACACACACACACCACACACACACACACACACACACACACACACACTTTGCCCCAAGATTGGAAAGGTGCACAATGATACAACAGGGCAAAGCAAGTGATGGGTAGATGGATAGGCAGAGATTTGTTTTACGTTTTTTCTTCTATAATTTTTTTCATTGTTTCTCCTTTCTTTCCCATTTCCTGTCTCCCTTCCTGTTTAATTTGTGACAGCAGAGGCAGTCAGAGCTTCCATTTAACTGTATGCCTGCAGCTTTAATACCTTTAATCACAGCCTTCACCACGGCAACCTGTCTGCACAACCATGGCAATGGTTTCTGTATATCATACACAATAAAATTGACCATTGTGGCAACAAAGTGACATCTACAATTAAGAACTGAAAGTATGATTAAAGCAGAGACAACACATTAAAAAATATAATTCCGAGATACACAGTACATAACATACAATACAATTAAAAAATTGGCAAAAATAAATTATCAATCCTATTTTGTTTTTGTTTTTTTTATAAAGAAAATAGGCTAGGGTGAGAAGATAGTGCTATTTTGCTTTCATGTAGAATTTTGGTACAGAATTCAAATTTGGTATAAAAAACACTTCTTTCTTCTTAGGCTAATTCAAACATGTCTTTGTTCTCTAATAAAAACACAGCAGAAGAATTCATTATTGCAAAGGTGTGTATGAGTCCGGATTTTAAGAAAACCCTGTTTGTTATAGTTCCCTCTTGTTTTCTGATCTGAATACCAGCATTCTCCACTAGTTATGAAGATACTGAAGCATCAGAGTGAGCAAAACCTTGCTCCCAGTCTGCATCCCTGAGCCTGTCTGTTAATCATCCACTCATATTTGCACCCTCCAAATGCTTCCCCCACTCTACCTTCACCTTACCTCCTCTCCTGCCTTTGTCCTTCGTTCCCAGTTCCCTGCTACCCCTGTCACCACATTCCTCTGCCTGGGTCTCCTGGAGGGTCGGAGGAAAGAGAGCTCTTAATTAGGTGAACGTGCCTTAGCTCCAGGGGAACCAGTGCTGGCACGCTGACACGCTGACACGTCTGCTACTTTGGCACCCTGACCCAGCCAAGAAGTATAGGGGATCAGCGTGGACTCATCTCGCCCATTCCCCGGAGGGCCTGGCACCACGGCCTTGGCCTGTTGCCACAACTCTCCGTCTTGTTGGTGTCAGAGCTACCGCACAGATTCCCATCAGTAGCGGTAATGCTTGTCTAATAGGGCACTCCAGCCCTGCCCGTGGACAGTAATGAGGACGGCTGCCAGCCTGGCACAATATTTTCTACTGTGCACGTGTGTGAATGTCTGTCTTTTGCACCTTCAGACTGAACATACACTTCATCTCAACACCCCTTTCCTGGCTCTCAGGTGAAGCTATATTATATAAGCAGAGGAGATTCAGTGGAGCTTTGACCTTGTGGTGCAAGTCTGTTTGGTTCATCTTAGATACCCTATATTGACAGTCATGTGGGAAACAATTATGTTCTAACCTGTGGTCTACAGTGAGGGTACTTATACTTCCCCTTTCATCTCTGCTTTTTTGTCCCCTTGCGCTTTCATTCTTCCCATCCATCTCCATTAGCATCACAGTGTGACAGTATTTATCCTTCTTGGAGAGGATCAGCGGCCTGCCTCGGGGGCCGGTGTGATGAAGTTAAAAACTTCCACCCTCGTGTACAAATCCTGTCAGGTCCTGTACGTGACATGGCTCCACAGATGCACCGAGACCCCGAGGGTACTGATCTAATGAGGACACCAGAGTGGGGTTACTGTAACGAGCTTTTCTCAGTGCTTGCACTCGGCAAACATACTGAGACTACACTGGCCTTATTAGAGGTGCACAGACAGACCTCATTCTCTGACCCCACGTCTGTTAAATCAAGAATTTCCTTTGAATTATAAAAAATGGGCGTGGCTTAATACAAAACTGTAAAATGACAAGGGCAGGACAAAAAAAGCATAAACCTCAAACATTAATGAGAATTACCCATTAAAAGTCATTGAAGGACTCAAGAAAGCATACAGTAAATAATTCCAACAATCAATTCAACCAATGCTCTGATTGAAAAGTACATTTAGACAGAAAACAATTATCATGAAAAACAAATGGCCACAGTGGAAAAGTGTCTGAAATGGCAAATCAACATAATGAGCAGTGTGAGGTATGTGCTGCATGCATCTAATCACTCAGCCACTAATGCTCGTCAAATATTTTATATTTATGTCTGCTCTAACTGTGAGCACTTTGGTTTTATCCATCCCTTTTCAGGTGATCACCACTTACTGCTGATGAGGGCTGCAGGAGTCCTGATTTTATAAAACCCGGCACACACTTGGCATGCAAGAGAAACATGTAAATATTGTTGGTTTTCACTGGAAAATATGTAAAAATTAAATATATCAGAGCACTATAGCCACACGTGAACATTTAAGTTACGCAACTCCTTTCAGACCTAAATACCGTATAAAAAGTGTAAAAATTATATTGTCAATCGATGATTTTAGTTTTGTATCCTCATTTGTCAAACAGGTTCATGTCATCAGTCATATCCTGCTCAGATATTGATAATGTTGGTTTTGACTGGTGGCTGTCCTCAAATCCAGGGTGTGAATGGACCAGTGAAGGATGTTTCTGAGAGCAGGTGAGGATCAGAACACAGTAGAAATGAGCTGAGCATTACTGGTTTGTTTCTGCTCCACCGTGAGGACTCTCCTGCCATCACTGTCCCGCTCCAGTAAAAATAAATGAATGCTGTACCGGGGAAAATTTGAAAAGTGGGAGATGGGTGTGAATGTGGGAGGTACTGGGGGCGGGTAATGACAATGAAAGCTGATGGGAGGCTGCAGATATTTATGTGCAGAGGTGTAGAGGGCAGACAGTGGCACAGGAAACCAAACTGTGATAATAATGTGCGAATGCGCGAAATAGCCATGAAGATCTCGTTATCCACACTTTCTTTGATTCATAATCTGGCTCATGGCTAATCTTTATCAAGTACAAAGGCCCTTTGAAGGAGTAATTTTACCAGGAGCCGGGCTGAAATTTGTCGGATAAGGAATGATAGTGAGGTAAACAAGCAGGGCTCCTTCATGCTGTTGACCATCATGTGTTCCCTATCAAGGTCACAGGGAATGCACCCCAAAGTCTTCTGCCCATCACAGCACCATTACACTCACACTGCGGGACAGTTTGGAGTCTCTAATCTAATATTTAATCATCTGGACTACCCTCGTCTCTTAGGCACAGGGAGAACTGTATGAACTCCATGTATAAAAACCTGGATTCAGAATGTTCTTGCGAGATAAAATGTTGCAAATGCTGGGTTATTTCCCCACTCACTGTGATGCACAGAGCGGCATTGTATTGTAATCGCATTTTGAATTTTTAAGCTGTCAAATTTAGCCAATTTGGGAAGAGACAAAGAAATTACACAGCAGCCTGAACTTCAACTGGATGATTTACAAAATCTCCTCAGAGCAAATGACTGGAGAGTTGAGGCAAAAGTCTTTTAGTCACTCCATCCTCTAAATAAACTCTCCGCTTGGCTTCATCATTCTTTAATTGGAGCTGTTAATTGCTTCTTTAATGGCCTCTCTTAGACCTGAAACTGGCACTGTGAGAGCCAAAGGCCAGGAGAGGGCTTATACTTCCCCGCTGGAAAACACACAGCTGGCCAAGGAAACACAACCTCATCGACCTGCGAGCTGGAGACGGAGCAGCATCTTCAGACCTGAGATTTACACCCTGACAGCAGGCAGAATGTGTGCTTTGGGTAAAACAAACTGTAATTTCAAACTGCAGGGTACTTAAACGTCATTGGAATCAAGATTAAGATCAAGCCATCCCTCTGGAACTGGATCAGTGGACTGGATTCAAAGGTGTTCCTATTGCTTCATTTTTGTCTGAAAAATAATCAAATTAATAAATAAACAAAAATCACCAACTTTTGTTTGATTTTTAGGATTTCTCTCCTCGAATTTCCTGGACATTCCATCAGTGAACATTTCAAACAGCAACTTGAAGATGCCGCGCACGGAACACGCACAAATGTCACAGAGCTTGTTGCGCCTGACCTTTTTCCTCCATCACTGTCAGTCCACCTCACGTTTCGGCATCAAGGAGGGTTACACACCTGGAGAAATGCTTTCCGCAGGGCCACATGCTAACAAAGAGGAAAAAAAACCTTTTTGATGAAGATTGAACTGTCATTTCCTGATTTGAACACTCCTTGTTTGCAGAAGATGACATGACATTACCTGCAAATTGGTTTGGCTGATGTGCAGAGCAAAGAAAAGTCGTTGCTGGAAAACTTTTTTTTTTGTTTATGTTATTTAATGCCTTTTTCCAAAACATAACAATGGAAATTAAGATCTTAGAAGAAGAAATATCAGGAAGGAAACAAATCTGTCACTTAGATGGTGGTCCACAGCTGATTCCTAGTTTGTGAGCGGTATGTATAGACGTTGATTTCATTTGATCATAGAAAGCAAGCAATAGCCTAACAGAATGGCCCCCATTAATCTCAGATCTAAATCAATTCCAGTTGTACTCGTGTACAATCCCAGGTAACAGGATTTGCCACACAATAGTCGCCAAACACTAAATGCACAATTACCCATTCAGCACTGGCTACTCACTCACAGATATAAACGAGCTGTCAGAACCCCCCCGACACACGCACGCACACACATACACACAAACGAGCGTGCACCCAAATACACACTCTAGCATGCACACACAAATCTAATTGGACTGAGGGGAAAAAAATGAACAAGTGTTTTGTCATCTGGTCAATACCAACTGCATAGATTTGGAGTTTTACATAAGATCTACTTAGACTTTGACAATAGCCCAATGACATGGACTCTTGGGGGAGTGGGGGTGGGGGGTGGGGTGCAATCTCTGTTGTTCTGCTTATTGTATGAGCTTTCAAAACTGTTTAAAGATCAAGCTTATAACAGGATGAAGTCAAACCAATCCCCAAAGTCTGTGTACTGAAGACAATATCACCTTTATCAGATGTCAGGAAGCATGATAGTTGGAAGAGGAAAGCACCGCTCCAAATGGCCGGAAGCATGAGGGCAAGAAAGCCCGAACTGCTCCGGCTCTTAAATGACTCACAGCCAACAAGTTTAAAAACCACAAAAGGATTGCTTCCCAGATTTCCACAGTGTATCTAAAAGTTGCATGAAAATCATGAAATCTTCATTCCTGTTTGTCTCTTGGACCGTCAGGTTTACAACTGGTTGAATTAATTTTCTTTTTAAAAAAGCTTTTCCACCATAAAAGGAAGGCTTACCACTAATATTAAATATTATATGTAATCTGTTATGGCTTTTTTGAGACATTAAATATTGTCCATTCTAATTTTGGTTTATTTTATCCCTTTTTTTTATACATACCCTGATATTTAGTTAAACACACTAATGCATTTTGGGTATTTTATGTGTTGGCTCTTTCATGTTGGAACTCTAATAGAATAAAATAAGAGAAACATGTTTTCAATCAGGCAGAAGGACCCATCAACTCACCACACACTCAAAGAACCTCCTGACAGTTTAGAGATGTTTTGGCAGCATTAAAGGAACCACTACGTATTGTGACAGCTGCTTTGAAGACTTTGCTCTATCATTGTAGTTTGTAAAGCAGCATTAACGAGTGCAATTATATCTGCGTCTGGATTTCTCTGACAGAGCCAAATGACTCCTTTTGTAGATTTAACGCTGCACAGTTTCTACCATAAAAGAATGCTCCGTATCTTTGCAGGGTCTCAAAGAATAAACACTTCTCTCAGAAGTCACCGTGATCAATCACTCACTTTTAAATCTAACAAACAAGTTGCCAGATGAGTAAAATGCATGTATTAGTCCCCCGGGGCCTCCACGTGTGCATATCGACTGCATATGCACGCAACATAGCACCACATCCTACAAAAAAAAGAAAAGAGAAGAAAAAAAGTAATCACACAACAAACACACATGCACACAGATAGTAGCAGGTGCTCTCAGTTGGATGTGGATGAAGACAGATGAGCAGTGATCGTTCTCATTAGAGTAGTGATGAGCTCCCGCAAAGACATACACCTGGACCATTGCACACCTGGGGAGACCAAAAGAAAGTGAGTGTGTGTGTCTAAATGAGAAGAAGAGAAATAGCATGAGGGAGCAATGAGAGGACACTAAGAGACAGAAATAAAGGTGCACAGACGGACAAACATTCCCAATGTGATAAAATCTCCTTTAAAAGTAATTTGTAGAGGAGACGTTGTACCATCCAGGCATTCTAATTTATCTTCTTACCATTATGACACACAGCTCTTATCTGTTCAGATACACCTCCTGCGACACCTGCAGACTTTCTCTGCACCCTCATTTTTATCTCGTATGAAAATGTCTCCGTGACTCTGTCGAACAAATGCTTGGCAAACCCTATTTTTTGGACCTCATTGAAGGCGGCGTTCGCCATATAACGGTCTCAGTGTGCATAAATGTTTGTTTTTCAGAGATAGGCTGCAGGCGAAAATATGCTCAGTGACTTCATCTGAAGCAATCCACGAAAAAATTTGATTGAAACATAATATTATGGCTCATCCCTGCAAAATATATCACTTCCAGAACAGATGCTATGTTCATATGAAGAAATGGGACACTTCCTTGCACTGGTTTTGTGGATTTAACACAACATAGCCGGTGTCGCTGTTGCAGAAGCTGCCTGACAAAACATTCTCTAGATTCTCTTGTATGCCTGTTAAGGTCAATACCAGGGGCGGGGCAAGGTCAGGTGGGGAAACGAAATCGTTTGTTGATTGACAGATGCGGTCATCCAATTCCATTACCTTTGTTCCTACACACCTTGGTGGTTTCTAATTTAATCTGGAGTCTGATTGAATGTAATTTGGTTAAAAAGGGGCCCTTATTAATATTTCCAGTATAATTTTCAGCCACTGATGGGCAGAGGAACTTTCATTACAGAAAGAAATTACAGAGGCAAGGGGGTGCGTAAATGGGGGAGACAGTGATGGAAATAGACAAAGATGTATAGGACCATAAATGCAATAGCCGACATCGTTAGTGTCAAGCTGCAGCCGGAATATTAACGAAAAAATTCTCACATGGAAATGGGCGCAAGAAAGCTTCAGCTGATTGATGAAAACAACATATTTTTCTTCTAATTTTACCAAGTGTGGGTCTACTGTGTGTTCTTTGTAACAGTTATTGCCACATTGTTTTCAAGAATGGCCCCCATTGGTCAAACTCCCACTATATCAGCGGTGCTTCTATTAAAATATTACAAATATAACCCCGCGAATCATGATACAGTCTGAATTCCACGCTCTCTGGGTGTCTGTCTGGCCTTCCAGCCATCCAAATGCTCTTCCAACAGTCCAGAATGGTGGAGGCCAGTCAGGCTGTGCTGTAGTCTGACAATGGTTGAGTCCATCTGTGTGGCGGTTAAAGGCGTAAAACAGGCAGCTGCTTGAAAAATGGTAATTGCAGCTCCTGAAGCAACCAGCAGCGCAAGTTGCTAAGTCAGGCGTTTGCCAAAGTCAGTTGGAAAAAAAATTAAGACAGCACAAACATATTTTCCCCCTCAGGAAACTTTGCAGATGCAGAATTTCTTTTGGTTGTTTGTTGAAATGGTGTTGCCGTGCATATGTGCACACTCACGCCACCTCAGGGATGGGATTACCTCACTAACAAACCCACTAATATTGCTCATATCAATGATGTTAACATTAGCACTGGCTGCTGAAGAAGATTCCACAGATGTTACATCAACATTTTTATAACATAATCAACTAGGGTGCACTCAGATTCCTGCTGTACCGGATCGCCTTCTGTTTTGTAATTATTGTAGCTTAGGCTGGCATTGACGTGTCATTGAAGTGTAATTGCCCACGATGCACCACGCAGTTGGTGAAAGGAATAAATGTATCTTTCATGCCTTATTTTTTAACGCTGTGGATCAAATTATAAATAAGTAGGACTCTCCCCACGTGGTCACTAAATTGTTGCTCTCACATGTGCAGACTAAGGATGTAGAAGGAATGGGGACCTTTTACAGACAAACTAAAAAGAGCTTAAAAGGGTCGTAATCGCATCCAGATGCATTTTCGTAGCAGTTTCTGATGCACACGAAGGGCTTATTTCCCAATCCCTCCATGTTAGGTTACTAAATATCCTGATTAATATAACAAGTAACAGAAAGAAAGATTTTTTTTGTAGATTATTTAATCAAAATGTTTTAATTCCCTAAATAAAAGGCAGGGGAAAAAATATAAGAAAATTCACAAAAGAGGATGTGACTAAGATTTTTTTAAGCACTACAAAATAATATGTAACAGGGGCAAAGTGTCCCTGAAATATGAGTTATGAGAGATCTAATTTAAATACCATATTTCTGAAATTTCACAGTGAAATTGAGACACACAAATGTAATGTGGATGATGTGGACTATATTTGGCCTCCTTATAGCAGAACATTAAAGCATCCAACATAAAGTCTCCGTGTCAGTGAACCAAAATGATCATCTTCTTCTTTTACCACTCTGTTCTTTGCTTTTTCCTCTTTCTGCTCATCTGATGCTCAGCTGAAAAAGGAAACAAACCAATGCTGCAAATGTCCGTTTCACCCCAGTTTCACCCCAGTTTTTGTGTCCTTGTCTCTGAAGTTTTGTTCTAGAAGCCAGTTTGGACCAGTCCAACGTCCAGCACATGAAGCTAATTAGAGACTGATCTGATTGATCTTCCTGTTCTGTCAGCATGTTTCCAATAGATTTCACCCTCTTGCTTGACCCCCGTTACCACGATTGGAATAAATGGTGAACTGAGGAAGAAAAGGCCAAACAAGTTACTATTGTTCTGTACCATACTCTTTAATTTTATTCCTGCCCACTTCTCTACTTCCCTCCTCAAGCATCGAGAAAAGAAAACAGATGTAACCCAGATGTAACTAATTCAGTAACATATTAGTACCAGGTCTTAAGGAATCCGTCTCCACTCTTTGGAGTTATGACAAAAAAAGCAGATCTGATTGTCGCCTGTGCAGGACAACAAAAGCCAAACTAAATGTTATGTTGCCAGCAGACCTACACATGTGGTGCAGCCCTGCTCTCTGGGAGTCTTCACATTAATTCTACCTTCTTTTCTCTCACTCTAACTCTGACTGTGGGTTACCCACCGGAGACAAGGGAGCATTTTATTCCCTAATTTCTGGCAGATTAAATTTACAAAGCGCTCTTCTCAAGTCCGGTTTATCCCGCTTTGTAATTTCTTTTGCTTTAACATCCTGCCGTGCTCGTGCTCCACATGTGTGCAACCAGCTCCCTCTTTCCTAACCTCCAGGAATACTGCAAACAGCACATCTCCTGTGTCCAACCTCCTTCTTCTGCTCCCTGCCTGCGCTTCCATGCTCACACCTTGCGTCCTTTTCCCCTTCATCCCTCCCTCAGCTGCCTTCTTTTCCTCACTGCCCCAGGCCACCTCGCATCTCCAGTATCATCCCGCCTTTTGGGATAAAGAGAATACAGAGGATCAGTTCTGCTCAGTGACCTTTGGAGGTGGCCTTCAATCTGAAAGGTATGGCAGGGGAGGAAGAGCTTAAAGAGATTTAGACGGGTTGCCTAGGGAGAAAGAGAAATCTCCCTCTGTCGGTTCTCAAGAGAAGAAGAGAAGAGAAGAGAGAGAGAGAGAGAGAGAGAGAGAGAGAGAGAGAGAGAGAGAGAGAGAGAGAGAGAGAGAGAGAGAGAGAGAGAGAGAGAGAGAGAGAGAGAGAGAGAGAGAGAGAGAGAAGAGAAGAGAAGAGAAGAGAAGAGAAGAGAAGAGAAGAGAATTTTGTTGAATAATGACACTTTAACTTTCACATTTTTTCAAACTTTATTTACAGTTTCTGTAGTTAAAGGTGGGCTTTGAAATAAAATGAGGAGCGATGCAGAAGTACCAGATTAGAAACAATGAATTAGAATAGAAAGGATATAATGACACAAAGGGAAAAGGGAATGTTAAAGGAAATGAGGCAAAGATTGCCACACGGAAGTGAACTGTAAATTAAAGGTGCCGCATGATTTCAGTGGAATAAATCTTCCACCCGATCCAGAAACTGCGGTGAGAGACACGGTTTCCTGTTACTGGGACAGGCGAAGGTTAAAGCTGCAGAATTCATACTGAGTGATGTAAAAAAACAGTCCCACAAGGGGTCCCCGCACTGGTGGCTTTTAATTTGGCTCCAATCTGCATATATCCAATCAGTTGGAGCAATGGTGAATGTGGCTACATGAAGGACACTATCCCGTTCCAGGATGCAGTGAAATTTTGTTGCAGACGGGCTGATGACGCTGATAATTGTGACACTGAGTGATGGCTCTAATCAGCAAAAGTATCTTTCCAATCAATTGACCTACCCCCCAAATGCCCCCTGTCCCCATCCCCCAGCCTTCAGAACAAGTTCTTGTCCCCACATGAAAGGCGTCCACACTGAAAAGCCTGAATCACAATCACTGACCTTGACAGATGGGGGTAGACAAAGCTCCCAGATAAGAACCACACAGGGAGAAACAAATCCTCAGCATGAATAAGTGATGCAAGTTATGGATTTCGGTGCGATTCTTGCCTTTCCGACTATATCTGCACAAATCTACATATTGTTTTACATAATTAAGAATTTCACGAGGGTTGCAGATCAGACGATTCCATCAAAGTGCCTCTGTTTTACTGGGACAGAGTCACGGCGCAGCGTAACCAGTCGACATTATCACTCGATGGACGGGGTCAAAACCATTCTGCCGTTCAAATGTAATGCATCTGATGCCTTTTGAAAAATTTGAATATGTACAAAATTTGAATTGAATGTGTAGCAAAAACATAACCTCTATGACCTTGTGTTCACAGAATCAGTCTGACCTATGACCCCCACAACAACAATTACTGTCTGCGGTCCAAATTCACCCATTCATCAAGGCACACCCAAGGAATGACAAATAATCCCTTAAATATTTACCACTGGGAAAATGTATGGAAAGAAACGGCATAATTGGGACTCTTTCATCAGTAGACAAAAGACTAACGTACCAGTTAGCAACAATAGCATATTTCCATTTCATTTTCCAATTGTATTAGTCAACTTTTAGCTTTGCAGTGACAAAACTACAACCCAGATTAAAACAAACCTCTGCACAGGTGTTTAGTTCCTGACAACTTTATTGTCACAAGACCTTCAGCATCCCTTTGTTTCCAAGTTGCAGTGACCTTTGACCCTTCAACTTCATGTTGGTGTTGGTTTGTGAGGCCTATTTATGCCAAAAACAAAAACAAATACTAAAAATTCCAAAAGGTCTACAATAATCATCTGGAGACCAAATCTGAATACTTATGTTCTAACTCAGTTGTCAGTCTGGTTCAGACACGGTCTCTTAGTCTGAGGCCACGCTGGAAAAAGCACATGCTAGAGTGACAGCTAATTTTGAGTAGAGTTTGTGGATTGTAACACTCTGGAGGAGCTTAATCAAAAGGAGAAGGGCCAGCCTGAGAAGAGAGAAACACAGAGAAACCCCATAATTACCAACAGTCAAGCAAATGGGCTATCAAGGGACACAACCACTTAATTGGTAGTTAGGTTTTTCTGTCTAAAAGCACAAAAGCACCAGAGATAATTTCTTAATAGGGGCCTATTAAGTGAGAGAATCTGGCATTTAGGATTGGAATGAGGGAAAATACAAATATACACTCTGCACAAAGACAGGCAAACACACCTGTTACACACACACACACACACCACACACACACACACACACACACAGTGGGAAGGCATACTGTGGCTTCAGTCCCCTTAATGGAGTGCAGTGATGATGTGCCTCAGCATCTGTAACTATTGCTTTATTGGGCATATATTTACTTCCTTTTCATGTTTCTTGATAAAAAATACATTTACCAGTATAATGAACAATAATATTCTGTCAACCTCTCCAGATTGTCTAATGTGTCAGATGTATTTCTGATACATGTTGATTTGAACTTTATTTATCCTTTTATGTATTTTTAAATTTGATAATCGTAAAGAATAGTAAAGAAAGATTCTACAGGCTGTTTTTTTTTTTTTACATGAGTGCTCACAGGGATGCACTTTTTTCTATTTTTTTCCATTTATACACATCAAAACTACGGTTAGTAAATCTAATAAAAAATATGAATGTATACACCAGACTCCAGTCACATGTTCATGAACGCAACACTGACATCTCTGAACTCATTAAAAGGCAAAATTTTATTAGTGGTCTCTTGGGATAATGACAGGAAATACTACATACAATTTTATAGATAGAATCCAGCTCCGCCATTCATGCCAAAATGTTTGGATAACTTTCTAATCCCAGCAGAATTAACCTGGTTCACCTATAGCAAATGCTAACATCCAGACTCCACTCAGTTTGGATCAGTGTTTATTAGACGTGGTTACACAAAGCGTATAAAGAAACTTGATCACTTTTTACCAAACAAAAACTTCCATCCAGACACTCACACACACACACACACACACACACACACACACACACACACACACACACACAGTCACACACACACTTCTGTCCAGCTTAGCCGTTTTGCTTGGTCAGTGCAGCAGGCAGCCTCTGTTAAATTACACTTGAGGACATAATCTTGACACTGCACTGTGTTATCTCAGGCTGCCGTGATGTTGATTCAGCTACAGAGGAGCAGCTTGCAGCCGGAGCCTGGGAGGAAATGAAGTGGCGGGCCCCTGCTTTACTTCAGTGGGCCGCATGTGGAAATGCCTCAAAGTGGAACAACAAAAAAATAAGAGTTTAGGCGCAATATTTATTCCTGCCCTTCAATTCAGTTTGCTAAAAATAAACAATAACTTGCAAGAAAGTCCAATAAAAATGGTTTCGGATTTTTTAAATTAAAAGGTTGGAGTACATGATAATAAATGCCCAAAATGTTGTGGCTTTTCGCGGCTCTGTTTCCGTCTCTACTTCATTTAACACCATTTCAATTATCACACCATCATCCTCTGGAGGATGCCAGATCTCATTCACAGATCATATATTTTAGAACTTTTTCTTTTACGCAGGCCTTCAAATGTCTCTGCTATGCACCAGCAGGGAATAATCTCTTGCAAAAACATTTATCTTTCAGGAATCGTGCTTAATCATCTTCATGGCGTTGCGCCGCTCAGCATCTGAGGAGTTAGGTGGTTGGGATTAGGACCTCCTGCTGTGTTTGAGTCTTATCGCAGCCTCCACACTTTACCCAGCGACAAGTTGACGCCTTCGTCTAAGAATCCTCTCTCACGGTGACCCAAGGTCAACTCATTGCATTTCCGTCTCCCTAAAAATCTGTCTAGAACTCTGATCGCACACAACTTCAGTCCCATTGGATGTTCTGACAGTGGCAGCACCCGCTTCTCATTCTTTAAAGACACATCTAAAAAGCAATGCCTCAATGCCACATTGAACTTGGCATCATGTCCTCTACTTCCAGAATCACTTGTATTTATCATAGTTTATATATAGATATATATACTCCGCAGCTCATGGGCAGAGAGAAAATGGTCACCTCAGGAAGCAGACGTGTCATGGAATCTTACAGAGAGATTAATGATAGGCTGGCTGTTGTTCCTGAAGCGATGATGGAGATAGGTCATACACACATATACTTGTTGACCGCCCATGCTCGCCCGTGCACACACGCTCGCTGGGGTGGATGTCAGAGAAGAGAGTGATGCATGTTACACTGAGTGTTTCTGACAAGCCTGAGCAGTCAGGGAAAACAAGGCCATGCTGCGTGATTACTAACTGACACATGAATATGTGCGCAGGGCCTGGCCGGCTCCCTCTCCCGCGGTTGATGAGAACTTTGTACGTGCGTGTCTGTTTGTGCGAGACAAAACAGCGGCACCTAGATCAGTCGAGTCCCCCACCCACCCTGCCCCCACCCGCCCAAGCATTCCCCAAAGCGAAGCTTGTGCGCCGCACGTCCCCATAATTGCCCTTTCATCGCTCTTCAAAGTCTATATCAGAGGTTTAAATATGTACATAAATTCCTGCTGTGTGTTGCTGTGCGTTTGTCCATGAGATAATTGTCCTTATTTTTTTTTTAAAAAGGAAAATGTGGCTGCAACATGCTGCCAGCTCAGGATTTCCTCAACCAGGATTCTACAAATCTAGTTTCACCATAAATTCAACACCAGCAGCCAGATTTTTCAGTGATGGAGCTTTTTTTTTTTGTATTTTTGCAGCCATTCTGGCTTTGTACCACCTTCGTCTGATTCAGACAACAGGGGAGGGGAGGACATCCATGTTTAGGGTTACGAGGTTGACTCCAGGCTCTGGGATGCCGCTCAGCTTGAATTGCCGCTCTGGCACATGAAACCAGTCAGACCCACAATTACCGTAGCAAGAGGTGGCGCATCTTGTGGAACAGCATCTCCGGGGTCTGTCTGTCCACCTGTGATTCCGTGCTGAGCTCAAATGCTTCATAGCATGGCTTCAACGATTTGTCAGATGTTTCGTGCCAGGATAATTCTTGTAATTGCATTTATTAGCTCGTTATTGACAACGTGAGGACCATCATGTATGTTAATATCGAGGGTTTGCGTATAAGTTTTGAAGCTGATGCCATTTTCCAGCAAAAGTAATTATTGGTGTAAGTTAAATATTTTAATACCATAATATATGCAAATCCAATTGAAAAAGTCATTAAGTGTCCTCACAAATATGGAGAGGGATATTTTATGGATTTTTTTATATCGGGAAAGGGGGAGTGGGGGGTGGGGGTGGGGGGGTGGGGGGGTTGTTCTTTGCTCGCCTGCAACATAGATGGAACCCAGCTGGTGAAACTGTCAATCACTTTGCCAGGAGATGAGATCTGGATGTACGAAAAACACACAGC
Organism: Takifugu flavidus; assembly: GCF_003711565.1. Classification (NCBI taxonomy): domain Eukaryota; kingdom Metazoa; phylum Chordata; class Actinopteri; order Tetraodontiformes; family Tetraodontidae; genus Takifugu; species Takifugu flavidus. Next base: position 3,269,954 of record NC_079528.1, on the reverse strand, counting down.
TACGATCTGGTTCTCTGCAGATACGAGTCTGTGTGTGTGTGTGTGTGTGTGTGTGTGTGTGTGTGTGTGTGTGTGTGTGTGTGACTGAAAAGAGAGAGAATAAAAAAGAAGAGAAAAAAGATACAAAAAGAATGGCAGGTGCTATTCCTATGTGTGTAAAAAAAACACCCATAAATCATTAATATGGAATAAAAATAATAATAAAAGAATCGTATGACTAGTTATTTATACCCAATACAGTCAAATTAAGTTTATATAGAGCCCATAATCACAAAGATTGTTTGCCTCGGAGGGCTTTACAAGCTGCATAGTTGTGATCCAAGAAAAACCGGTGTCAGGAAAAACTTAAAAAAGGGAAAAAGATTTTTTTCATCATAATTAATCACATGCAATCAAGCACACGTGCAATAATGAATTTGCTTTTCAAACTTTAAAAATATATAATGTACACAGATTTATATTGGAATCTGTATATTCCAACAAAAATGATGCTTCATTCGTATTTTTTACTCTGTTCATTTTTTTTGTTATTTTTTTGACAGGAAATGGATCTTTCATAAAAAAGCCCTCCTTCACTTAAAAGCTTTTAAATTTTGGGGATTATGAGAATAACGGCACATTTTAGCCATGACATGCTGCTCTGACATTTTCTTATACACATTTTCTTCTTTCCTCCCTGCGTGCACCACAAATTGAATTCCATTAACCTTCAAGTTAAAGCACTATGTTCCGTCTCAGTCTGGCTTCATTCTGTACCAAATCACACTGAAATTCACATAAATGTAGGTGGTTTTTATACAAAAAAGCATCTACAGATGCCTCCAAGGGCCAAAATTGCACAAAGTTTTAATCATGCAGCAACACCAAAATCTAAGCACTAATTAATGTTTAAGCTGCCCCAAGGGAGACACATCTAACTAGAGACAGCTTCTGTAGACAGTGACCTGCATCATACAGGAGGGTGACGTTTGCCACCTGAGAGTGGGAGCTATAATGCTAAACAGCTGTGATTGGCTCTGACTTGTATTGGAATTACAGTCCGCAGCGAGGAACCTGAAGCCGATAGTTGCTCGTAGAGAAACTGAAGTAAAAAAGAAAAAAGTGGTTCTGCGGAGCAGTTGTTAATCATGTCTCTCTTGGCCAGAGTGGTCCCTTGTGCTGCTTCTTTCTTTTCTGCAAGCTATCCCGCAGCATCGTTACTGTGTACACGGCAACGATTTCCTGCTGTCACGAGGGCTTCTCTCTCTTGCTCTGCCTTGAGACACAACTGAGGGAGTTTCCACATGGGTCAAGAGGTGGATCTGTTTTTCACGTCCTGGTTGAGTAGAGTGAGATGTTCCGCAAGGTGCTTGAGACCTTGTTCTATCACTGGAGAACATCCTTTCAATATACAAGGGCATTTCTCGGGCCAAGTTTATCTTTTTACTGCATTTTACAAAAGCACAGGCAGAACCATTTCCTGGAAATCCAAACCGCGCCCGCATCCCAGGCTCAAGCTCGCAAACACTTACACTCTGACTGTGCAAACACAGATGTATATGTCTTTACATTTGCATCTTTTTAAACACATTTCGGTGCACGTTGATCCCCAGTTGAGGTCTAAGTCATTTAACATGAAGAACTAGAAGCAGAGCAAACACCTGAATCACATTATTGTGGTAAAAACAGCAAGTACTTCTGGAGACAAATGCTAAACTTCCAGTCATAAAGCTCACATTAGCATTCATATTCACACAAGTGAGTGAACAACAAAAAAAAAACAGAAAAGGGAGGGGAAAAAAGCTGTTTCGAACGCTGCTGCAACCAGGCTAATGAAAACAAATGGCAGCCAAGAGAGGGTGCACCTCTCGCAGGAGAGAGAGACGGAGAGAAGGAGAGAGAGAGAGAAAGATAGAAAACAAATTGCTTTTCCACTTATTTATTTATGATAATCGATAAGATGTATCCATAACTGCATTATATAAGATAGACTTTAAAATACCTTCATATTGTTGAACATGCTATGCATATAAATCAGTTAATACATCATATTTATAAATTCTTGTCTGAGTTTATACTGTATGAGTTTAACAATGGGTATTTTTTTAAAGAATACAAAAATGTCACATTAATCACAATAGTTAATGTTCATATTTAGCTCCTATCCTCCCTGCTGTCCCACAACTGATCAAGTTGGCCTCACGTGTGAGATGTTCAAGCGTCCAGATTGACTCCCAAGTGCTGACTGTCCCTGATTCTAATCATGTTCCTCATCTCTTAGTAAACATCTCCACCTTCCTCCCGCGACCTTGAGCACAACCTTCTTGGCTGTACAGCTCCAATTGTAGCTGTGTCTCCACGACTTCCATTAAGCCAGTCTGACTCCATCTTACTTCCTTTCAGCTTTGTCATGATTTGTTCACTGCAGGCTGCTCAGAATAAGTTGTCTCCACCTCAATGAAACCATGGACATTACATCCACCCTGAGCTACCAGGATACCCTGGAATCCTGGAGATATCGAGAATAAATGAATACAACGGATAACGTGTACAAGCAGATTTGCTGCAATTAGACCCTCATCTGATGTCTGTCAGTCACATTCAAAGTAATTTTACTCTCTAATTTCAATCCTAATTTGCCATTGTTGACAGTAAATGAGTTTGAAACAGGATCATAATCTAAAACCTGTGACATATTTATGCTGAGGACGTAGTTAATTACTACATTACGTTCTGAAGATACTCAGCTCATAGACTTGTGTTGATGCTCTAGTTATGGGCCCGTGAATGAGTTTCCTATTTATTAAAATCCTCACTAGACAAACGTGATGATGGCAAACAAAAGCACCTCAACACTCATTGAGGAGAACTAATGGTTTGGACTGTAATTTGATCTGCCTCTTTATTTCTGTCGGGGTGCAAAGTGAACCCGTTGGTCACCAATCTGGATATGCTGGAATAAAACAAGGAAGCAGATGATGAAACATCACGACAAGAGACAAAAACAATCCGACGTGTCGCTGACATTGAAATAAACAGAAGCTTTGTGTTGTAGTTGAGTAACTTGACATAATGCATAATTTGATGCAAATTTATGCCTCAAAATCCAGTGAAGTCACCCATACAGAGTCTCTTGGCGGTACGCTCTATGAGCTTTATATTTAGAGCAACACTGCCTCACTGAGTCTTTCTGCAGAGTGAGTAAATTGGCGCCATGGAGGGCTTTGGGAGCTCACGGGTGTCCTCATTGTCAGGTAATCGCTTTGGCACTTCAGCAGGAAACATGAAAGCAATCACAAAATAAAGTCCGGAACTATAATACACATTGGTAACACTTTAGGAAAGAGATTAGAGGAAAGCGGATGTGACCTTAGTCCTCACCCCGGGCCTAATATGTGTGCATGCACGAGCTAGATGCTTGTGTAATGTCAATCCGCTCCCGTCACCCTACACTTATCCCTGATCCTCTCTGCACCCTGATTTAACTGTCGAGTAAGCACACCCCCGCCACGACACCAGCCACTTCTAAGCCCCAACGCTCAGCCAACACTTGCAGAACAGACGCAATATTTCATCTTTCCAAAAATGTCCGAGACTCATTTTCCATTGCCAAAAGGAGCAAAACTATGCCAACATAACAGGGCACGTAAAATCTTTTGAGGAGAAACATGGCATAAACAGAGTTAAGGATGCAAGGGAAGTGCAGAAGTGTGAATGTCTCCACCCCCCCACCCTTGCCCGTCTCTTTCCCAATCCCTACATGTGCATAATTCTGTCTCAGAGGAAGATCTGCTGCTCTTAGATGTTCTGATTTGCATGGATTTGAAGAAAGGCCGGGGTGGATTTTATGACACAGATGACTGAATGCGGCCACAGAGGCGTGCTGGAAAGGCCAGTTCTGTGATAAGAAGATGAGGGTGAAGAAGTGGAAAGGAGGAGAATAAGAAGCCGGGAACTGTGATTTACAACTCCGGCAACTCCGGATGAAGAGCCGCACAGAATGATTCCGTTCAAATGGAGTGATATGTGGAGGGGTGCATGCAAAGGACGCCGTCACATGTTGCTGAATAAATGTGAGCCAGTTTGATGAATGCAGATGGACAATAAATCAGCAGGTCCAACTGGACCAGAGTGTCTCAGCCCGGATATAACAAATGCATTTGCCACTCGCACAAAAGGAACGCCTCAGTTCAAGCACGGATACGGCAAAAACACAGGTTTTAATTGCGTCGGCTTTGTTCGTTTTGTCGAAATGTTGCGAAAGACAACTGCGATGGAGAGAAGAGTTTCTTTTCTTCAGATTTTGATTTTGATTAATCAGGAGAGCAAGAAAAGTGCTTACCCAAAATGTCAATTAATTTAATTAGGGAGCTGGATCTGTGAGCCAAAGTCATTATCTTAGCCCAAAAAACTGAGAGGCTGAGATAAGAGCTGGATCACAGGGGAAAACACGGGAAAACGGACAGATCCCGATTTCAAATGCAGATTGTGAGACAAAATCAAGAAAGCAATGATAATCACAAATTAAAGTGACACACTACTGGTAAACAATTCCTAACATTTATCTAAAATAAACAACTGCACTAAAATACAACCATAAAAAACTCTGAATTAAACTATCTAAATGAGTCAAACTGACAAAGAATTACCGCATTGTTCTTTATTATCAGTATTAATCTTATTAAAAAGGGAATTGGTATTATTTTACTGAGTTATTTCCCTTTGTTGTAAGAAGAAAACAATTGTTTTCACTTTATAATCACATATAGTATTATTACTGTAATGTGTGTAACATCCATAAGGTTGAAGTGGATTTTCATTCCCAAACAAAAGAGCAGAACAATCTGGACCTCTGGGAACCAAAGTCGAGATCGGACTTGCGTTGAGATGGATCTGTGAGCTACACTTATTTCAGTCCTACTCTTTACAACTGGCATCTCAACCGTTTTGACTAACCCCCCCAGCAGCCCTCAGCTCTGTCTCTACGGCCACCCCCTTCCATTCAGTTTCAGCCTTGGCGCCCTCCCCAGAGTGTGCTGTGTCCGACCAAGCTGTCTGTGGCTGTCTGTCAGTCACACATCAACTCTCAGCCCTGGAAGGGGGGCAGAGCAGGGAGGAAGATGGGAAACCATGGTTACTCTTGGATAGACATCTGGCAGGTGCTCATATATATTAATACATTATAATACACAGTCGGTATGACGGTAGCTGTCTGTACTGCGTGCAGAGAAGTTCTGTGATTTGAAATAAAACCAAAGTGACCACTTCTTCTGAACAGTTCTTAGCCACAAATTCAAATTCGCCTCCCAGTTTCTCTCCACCTGTCGCCTCCCTCGCAACAATTTATTTTCCGAGCCCCTGCTCCCTGTGCCGTCTCCTTATGTTCAAATGACAGCCTCTCCTCTTAGCTCTTGTCACCTGGGCTGCCAGCCTGGTAGCGGCTGATAGTGTGGGAGTGAGTGGGAGTTCTCCGTGGCACCGAGAGCGTTCTTCTCTGCCGGCGACACTCACAGATCTGGATTCTGCATGTCAGCAGGTGTGCGAAGGCTCTGAACACCCATGATGAGCACATTGATGCCGAACCACAGATTAAAACTAAACATGAGTATTCACAACTGCCGTTTTTTTGGAACGCTCTACCTGATCTTCGCTCATCTTGATCGTCACTGAACCCAAGTGACAGTGAAGAACGGAGGAAAGGAAAGCCTGCTGCTCTGGATCAATACGTATCTGCCCCCCCAGAGTGACCACTCAAATTATTCACGGGAGTGACCACCTAGCACCTCTCAGGAATGTCACTTATCCACCCTGAGATGAGACACTTTAATTTGAGGGTGTGAAATTGGGATGCGTTTAAAGAGCAGCCACTTCCTCCATTATTCTCCCCAGAAAGGAATTTGATTTTATAATTGAATGTATTCAAAGAACAGTTCAACTCTCTTTGTCATCATCTTTAGATTCCGTTTTCAAATCGACACTAAACAACAAACAGTTTAACCAAAACAGACGTGGAGAGTCAAAAATCAAAAAATTGGACACTCCAAATGTAATTCGCCACGAGACCTTGACGGTACAAGTAGGAAAAATGTTTTTACATTTTAGCCTGATGAGTAAACACTGGTGTGTAGGATGTATTTACTCTGTCTGCCATCAAAGAAGAGCCTACTTAAGGAATATGATGGTCGTATCGTGACAGTAGAGGAAGGGGCCTCCGGAGTGTTTTCTGTTCCCTGATTGGATTTCTAGGTCTCTCCAGCAAACACACTTGAGGGAGTCATAGACTGAGAGGACGCTCCTTCTATTCCCAATCCCACAAACTGGCCGATTAGCTGAATGAGTTCTTTTCTTCCATCATTTCTTTCTTTCTTCTTGATGCTTGCAGTTTCAGTTTCTCAAGGAAACACCTTATACTGGGAACACAAGCAGGACATTCCAAGGAAATTCCCAAAGCTTTCATGTCCTCTCTCATGACACCTTCTTCAGCCAGAGAGATTGGCTATTTTAACGGGGAAAATAAAGACAATCACACTCTCTGAAAGGGGCTTTCTCCCAATGGGGAAGCATTTTGTTCATCAATAACAGTAAGTGATCCTAATAAAGGTGAAATTACCACTGTGTGGTGACCTCTGACCTCTGCATTTCACACTGTTCAGTAGAACAACAGAAATCGGCTTTCAAATATAGCTTTAAGTTTCAAATCTCGGCTGAAGCTGCAGGCCTATTTATTGCACATTTTATTGTGTGTTTCAGCCCAAAGTTCTTCTCAAAACTTTGTGCATCGCTGTGAACAACAATTACCAACTAGAGTCATGGTGGTTACCCAGTCATCAACGGGAGAGACAGGAACACCCTGCACATTCCAGCCTGTCACAGATCTCACACCCTGGGTTGATTTATGGTCTCTCATCAACCTAATGAAAACAAGGGAATCCCTGGAACCATGATGACTGGACTGTCCATGTGATAATAAACTGTGCAGAAGGATAAGGATAAAGGATAAAAAGGAAAGGAAAGAAGACTTCTGCCAAGGAGGTTTGATGTGTCAGGGGCTCAGGAAGCTGCAGTTTAGTGCAGTTGAATGCAGCAGGTAAACAGAGTGAATGAAAAAACAATACTGGCAGGAGAGCTGCAGTGTGCAATTCTTTCCCTCTGTGTTCTGCTGCATTTTAAACCCCCCAAAAATATGAATGAGGCAACGACTTGGGTGTAATTAAAAGCACCTTCATATCAAAATGATTCAGAGTTTTTGTTTTTGTTCCATTCTTGTAAGGTTAAAAATGTCAGTCATTAATTTGTTACTGCTCATCTGATTCTCAGGCTTTTGATCTTTACTCTTCCATTCTTGATTAAACAGACCTAATTAGTTCTGCTAAACTCAAAAAGCATCTTTGTTTGCTTTACCCAAAGAGAATAAATGTATATGCAATATGTGATCATCCCAGAACCTCTAATCTGAGCAGTTTGTACAGACACACACATACAAAAGTGCATTTTTGGCGCTGTTGACGTCATTCCTCATTTGGTACCATCGCAGAGTTCGTCCTGTGCACCCTCATTATGTCCGGACTCACAAAGTCTGGATTACTTTGGTAATTACCGAGTCAGACTTTGTTAGTAGGATCAGAGAGATGGCAGAATGCAGAAGAAAAGTGAGGAGCTAATAAGATGGCAACAGAGAGGAATCCAATAGGAACTTCTGTCAACAACATAGTCTCTATAGAAACAGCTACAGAGGTTATGTGCATGTTCCCCTCTGCATGTATTATTTTCCAGTAGCTCAGAAGAATTCAGAGGGGCAAATCTACGTGCACGTAATGCTGCATTGTGCAGAAACAACAAGCACTGCAAAGTGATGCCACTTCAAGACAAAAGAGAGCAAGCTCTTGCTGGACTTTAAAGCATCATTATTAAAATATGAAATTATACCTTTTTAACAAGCTAAATATAAAAATATTTTGTGAGATCTATGCCACAATAATTCAGCTTCCGCTGTCCCTGCAGCAGCCCTTCTGACTCCTGAAAGCCGAAAGGGGAAAAAAAGAAAATAATAAGGCCAAATACCTTTTTTTGTCCCCATTTGGAACACCTACCTCACTCACAGTGTGCATGCATTGAACTATATGCTCACTAAGTTGATTACAGGCTTTGGCCTGGAAATGGAACATTATGTGGGAGAGAACCCAGCAGCGAGGCAAATTGTTACGGCTGGAAACGAGTGCTATTCACAGGAGAAGGTGCAGAAATGCATGAACAAGAATTTACCCCCCCCCAAACAAGTGATGAATGTATTTCTTTTAATCTTTCCTTCTTTTCTACTTTTTCTAAATGTTTCACGTGCTTTTACAAGTAATAGGATATGCTAAGACACAAAGTTTTATCTTTACTTTAACAATAAGGTATATTGTGTTGGAAAATGCTATACTGGCCCAGAAAAAGCTCTTTTTTGGCATGTTAGGTTTCAAGTTTTGAAAAGGGAATATAGGAACAGCAGTGAACTTGTTTGGTATTCCAGGGAAGGGACTGTCCATCATGCAGCTGGGTTTGCTGAAAGCCTCGAGGCAAGAGGGTACACCTCTGGTTCTTCGAGGGCAGACCACACCCAGCTGTTGCCACAGGCCACATGTTGTCTGGCAACGGCACGGCACAGATGGAGGAGCATGTGTGCCGATGCATTCACAGCTGTGACCCCCAGAACATGTGAAAAACAAGATTTTTCATTTTTTTCTATCTATCCATCCATCCATCTTATCAAAATAAGAATTATTCTGAGAACTGAGTATTTCTGGTGATCATGACTAAATTAAAACATTGTACCAGCTTATTTTTGTGCAATCAAAAATTGATCAATGACCTGCTTTAAGCCTTAAAAATTCATCAACTACATTAATTTATTGCAAAGTAAAGTAAGACCACTCTTGTACATCAGTACTAAAACTAAAATCAATCCAGCTAAATCTAAATTTCTTAATAATTTACCACTTTGCAGCATCCATGCAGAGAAAATCCAAAGGTGGATCTTATATATCACAGGTGTTCTCCTTGTCTGCCATGCAGGCTCTAGAAAGATGGGAAATGATTTCACAAATGATGTGTCATCTTTTTTTTTAGGGGGGGGGGGGGGACTACAACATATTTAATAAAATGCTAACTAATAAGCAGTCCCAAGGTGCGTGTGTGTGGACAGGATGAAAACTGCTCTTTATTTGCAGCGTGCCATATTAATACAGTTAATTTTGATCAAATGGGTGAAACCCACAACAACAGCGAGTCTCTGCCTCCATCCTTCAAGTGGCTCTCATCGTTGCAGTGAGGAGTCATCAGAGGACGGAGTTCAGATGGTGAATGCAGGAAAAGGGAGATGAAAAGGGGGGAGAATGCAATGGAAGGAAGGAGGAAGGAGGGAGAGAGAAGGAGAAAGCGGTCCCTTTGATGTTCTCTGCTGCAACCCGCCCAAAGTTAACTCAAAGGGTTTGTTAAAAAATGCATGACATGCACACAACTAGGAAATACGTAATGAACTTTAAGAAATAAAGATCAAGTGATTCCATACATGCCCCAACTTCAAAAGATTCAACGTGACTTGAGGGAAAGAACACAGACAAAGCGGGGGGGAAAATACACATCAGTGATTTCTTTTCTTTGAGATTGCCCACTAAATATCCCTTGTTTCAAAAGGGGAGGGACCGTGCTGTAATTGAAGCAGTAAAATGGCTGGAATGAAGCATTTAGAAGTTGAGGCAAACAATTATTATACCCTCTGTCTACAACCATAAAACTCTCCAAATAAACCTGCTGTGGCAGGAGCGGTGTAGCCGAGGCCACGCGGCTCTGTGGAACAATGACGGAACACCCGTTTGAGGCGAGGAAGCAGGTAATTACTACATAATTACATGCAACAGCAGCTATTAGAATATCTGATTAAAAAAAGGAATAACACAATTATGAGAGGGTGGTAGCGAGGATTCAACCATGGCTCCGCCGTCGCCACAGAGACCTCCGTCTTCTCCCAGTTTGGCTCACATATGCTGCTCCACGTTCCACCATCTGGCAGTGGGCACGAGCATGAAATGGCCAGGCACTCGTGATGTCTTCTTCTTTTAACTTTTAATTTCACTGGGACTTATTCCTGCTCCCGTCTTTCATGCACCAGCTTTGAAAGAAACAGTGCAGTCTCATTTTTTTTCTTTTTTTTTTTGTTCCAGCCAATTTTTTATGTAATTTTATACCCTACACATTCCTATGAAACAACACTGGATAAAATGGAAGGCATAAAAGGGCAGGAATTGATAGACACAGGTGCATATTTATCATATCCACTATACACCACCAGGGTTCCAGTCTCCAGATTATTCCAACAGCAGCTGATATGTATTCATTACTTGGTTTTGTTTTCCTGTCTATTTGCATGAGGCCATATTAGCGGAGAGCTATACCGTTTTTTTCCCTTCTTTATTCCAGTCTTTTGTCTCCCTTCAATTTCCACAAAAAGCAAATCAACTGAATTGAAATCATTCCCAGCTCACGCCAGTGAATGCAACCATAACTCTGCGGTGGCTAAAACCTCGGGAGCGTATGAATAAATCAGCAACGAGACGAAAGGAGAGAGAGAGGGGACAGCGAGGGATGAGTGGAACAACTGGAACTTTTCACCCCCCCGGGAACTCCCCATGCCCCTGAAATGTAATCGGCTTAACCCGTGCTGTTATTGTGGCTTTTCCAGCATTCACCAGACTCTGCCAAACTGGTACCACCAAGACCAGACAGAGGCGAAATCAATGCATGCACCCTCAGACTAATGAGATTTCCTTCACTGAATTGAGCCTCTGTGTGTGTGTGTGTGTGTGTGTGTGTGTGTGTGTGTGTGTGTGTGTGTGTGTGTGTGTGCGTGTATGTGTGTGTGTGTGAGTTTGCTTCATGTGTGTGTTTCATGTGTGTACTGTATACCCTTGTGCTCTGTGTACATTAGCGCATATTTGGCGGGGGGTAAAACACCTGACATTTCCACACAGCTGGGGGCATTTTGGCCGTGCTCGGGGGTAGAAAAGGCGTTTGCGCTTAGTGGAGCGGTTGGAATAGACAAAGCTACAAAAAGAGGTATGAGTGGTAGCAAGTTGAGGAGAAACACAGAGAGACAAAAATGCCGCAGGCCTCCAACAGCGGTGGCATTCCAGGTAGGTGGAATTGGGGGGGGTGATCCTCTCTCATCTGTCTATTTGTAAGGTTTGTGTGCTCTTTAGTGAGAGTATGGATGAATTATTAAAACAGAAAGAGTGTTGAGGGGGTAAAATGGGAGGTGCTAAATGCAAGCGGTGTGAATGGGCTGTGTGGGAATAAAGGGTGCTGAGAGTGTGAGATGGAAAGTACTAAAGGTTGGAGAGATGAAGACGGAGAACATGGGAGGTGCCAAATCACTGTGGCAGCGCTGTACAACATAATGGAGCTGACGAATGCCTCTCATCCTCTTGGCCATATTAACTTCTGCTTTGGAAGCTCTGGCGGAGCTGCACCTGCAGGAGCTGGAATCACCTTTCAGTTAGTGTTGATGAATCTACAAAGGCTTTGGGGGATTTCCACGTGTGAGCCTGCTAACAAGCATCATTAACTAACAAGCCCTGTGGATGGGGTGGGGGGGGATGGCAGTAGGGGTGAGGAATTTATTCATGTTATCACAACAGCATCTAAAACTACCGATCAAGCTTAGTTATGCGTTTGAATGTTGCCCCAGAAAAGGGGCATGTTAGCAAACTCTGGCCTGATCTGTGCAGCAGAGCCATTGCGTGATGATGATGATGATGATGATGATGATGATGATGATAGTGTGTGTGTGTGTGGAGGGGGGGGGGGGTTACAGCAAGCCTCAGCAGTGAGTGCAATGCAGAGCGTTATGAATTACTAAAGACAACACGCTGCTGTGTTCAGGTGCCCCCCAGGAGTCTCCATAATGCTGTAACAGTCGTGGTGGGCGGCACCAGCATCACCTGAGAAAGGACTGACAAGCGTTACCCCGCCGGAGACGTCCTGGAGCTGGGTAATAGCATGCTTACTTACAACTGCAGGATACAATCAAATATTTACAACTTTGAATGTAGGACAAATTCCTGAAGAATCCAGCGCTGCCTATCTGTGCCTGCCAAAATGATACGCTCCATTTTGCCTCCTGCAACTCTCAGCGGTGCTGCCAGTTTGTTTGTAGATGGAAGGTGTGGGAAAAGATTGTATTTTTATAGTGGAACATATGCATGTCCGCTCGTCTATGAATGAGTGTGTTTGGAGACAAGTGAGGGGAGCATGCCGTGGAACGAAAGACTAGAATAATAATAATATTTCTAATGCAGGGGTTTCAGCCTGTCCACGTGGGGGTCCTAATGTTCTGCCGTTTCCTGCTGGGGTGACTGCAGCTTCCAAAGCAACGCTGGAGATTACAGAGGGAAAAGTGTCATGGCAATTAGGGCAGAAGGAGAAAAGGAGGTGGGTGTAGTGGTGGTGGGGAGAAGGAAAGGAGGGCAGAGGAGCAGGTAGCAGGCAGAAAGAAAGCTGGACTCTAAACAGGAGAAGAAGGTAAACACCTGTGGGACAAACATGTCAGTGGGGACAAAAGAGAGCGCCACACATGCACATGAACACACACGCGCACATTTTCCTCCCCACCTCACTATCACTTACTGTCATTGTCTTTTCTCTTTCTTTCTGACACATGCACACAAACACACACACACACCCACACACACACGCACACACACACACACCTCCGTATCCCCTGTGCATCCTGTTTGGAGCATTACTTTCTTTTCCAGAGGGGTACCGATGTGGAGATGTCAAGCCCGAGGGGAGAGGGACCAATTTAACCCTAACCTCTCTCTCCTGTGTATGTGTGTGTGTGTGTGCAGTGCTCAGTGGGGAGTCTGGTTTCCACTATGCAGACTCGCCTAGGATTCGTGGCTGAAATTGTCACCTCTCGCCTTCTGTATTTGTGGCCTACTTCTCTTCCTTTTGTTTCAATAGACATGGCTTTAATATTCACTGTATATTATTGTGTACAGCAATATATACATGTTTAATAGACTTTGGGGGAGAATTCTGATATATATTTTTTTAATTTTAAATTTACTTTTTTTTCCTGCTGACTTTGCATTATAGAAACTGACATAAAGCGACTCAAATCTGGTCTGAAACCAACAATCCTTGCATGAAAACTGCTGGCACTTGCTTTGAAAAATTGCTCCATGGATGAAAAAAAACAAAACAAAAAAAAGACATTTGCAGTCTGTGGCAAGCTTCAAATGTTTGTTTTTCTATATATATAAAAGAAGACATGAGATCCAGACTCAAAAACGTTGTTTCTATTCATGTATTTCCCCACTTCCCTCTTATTTCAAGCCCTGTGATGATGCACAAAGTGTTGCGACTCCCCTGTGGTACGACCCGCTTCTTTCTGGCAAAAGTACGAAGCTTCAGACGGGGAGTGTAATGCATCCAGAGTTCCATGCTGATAAAAACTGTACAGGTAGAGATGGCATCATATACGTACTTGTAAATCTGTTGGGACGCCTGACAGCGCTTACACTCTGCAGAGGCATTGACGGTATGTCCAATTTTCTTCTCCAAACAAACCAATTTCCTTTTCAGTCACTCTCAGACAGACGAGCCGCTCCAGTCAGACAAGTCGCTGTGGTTCTTTTATATTTCAATATGTCTGCGACTAGAAAATAGGACACTGACATGGCTTCAGGGCGATATTTGGAGAAAAAAAAGAAAGGAGGCATCTACTGGATATCTTCGAGGAATGTCTTGTTTGAAGTCGCATTTAAATACACCGAGCAAGCAAATTATACACACTCGGCCATTTTTAGCAACCTAGAAAACTCCCTGAAGTGCCCCCATACTCTCGGAAGAGGACTTTTTTTAGTGAACGTAGCCCCAGAAGAGAATGTAGTTATGAAACAGGACGCCCGGTGCACCAAGTGACATCATCCCTGGCAGCGTTCACTGCTCCACCTCTCTCAGGGTTCAGGTGACCTGTCTGAGGACAGAAAAACGTGGTCACCTGAACATCCTGGAGGTCCAGCTCCGACTTTACTCCACAAACACAACAAATGCACGTGCTGATGATGGGTTGCAATGGCTTCCCCCTGCATTGACCTCCTGAGACCAGAGGAGTGTTTTTATCCTACTGCCCGACTGTGAGAGACAGTTATTGTGCTGTTCTGTAATGATACTCCGTCCTTTGAAAGTCCCGATACGTAAATGTAAAAAGAGGACCTCAAGTGTTGGCTTTGTCCAGGCTACTTCATACCATCCAGCTCATTTTTCACATACAGGCTTAAAAATGTGTGAGTTTAGTGTTCATTTGGTGCATTTTATTTAGCTATTGAAGTCATAAATCACATCTTCAAACAGGTTTTGAAGGTTCTGATGTGACAAACCCTTCACTGCCCGCCTTCCTGCAGAACGGAGCAACTTTGTTATAAGCTCCTGTTATGTCTCGTGTCTTTTAATTCTCAGAATGTACTTCAGCAACGTGTAAGGAGAAGCCACCCAGATCAAATGAGAGAGGCACTTCAGTTGATATCTCACAGGAACCCAGGTGAGCACACAACTTCCTGACTGGATGAGATTTTTCTGTTATTTTCAGTAAGTTAAAAAACGTACATCGCATTTTTCTTCCTGTTGTAACATTGTTTGATTTAAATGTATTTTGTGCACTCTCGCACAACAAATAACTTACCTGCCTTCAAACAAGCAATCACAAATTCTGTTTTGGAAAAAAAAAGGGCACTTTCAACCTTGTTTTCTCGTCCGTCCCCCCCTGCTGTTTTAAATCATTTTTAACATATTCTAAGTGCAAGTCCCACTCAATTTTCTACAAACGGTGATGAGGCGTTTTGTTCATTTCTGAGATCAAACCTGGCAGCAGATTCTGAGCAGATGACAATATTTTGGGGTCTTTTCCATCAGCCAGACGGTCTAATTACGAGCGGACAAAGCGAATATCGACCATACAGGTAAGGACCCCCTCACCTCACGTGAACCACACAATAAACAACACCTTTCACTCTGCATGTGCTTCCTCATTCAGTTCCATACTCCAGCGGCTTTGATCAAAACTCAAACAGCGCAAATGCACAACAGAAGAAATTAGCAGTAAAGGATGACAAAGGAAATTACCTCTCGACTGATGAAAGACACGCATTTCGGCCCACAGGGAGACCATTATTGATGCCTTAGCTGATCGTTACTGCCTGACATGCGATCAGAATTGCTTTGGGAAACAGTGTCACCAGCCTGAATGACTTCCCCACCTGTGTTTGGACGATGGGATGAGAATTTTATTCCTGTTAGCTGTTCCCATCGAACAGTAACCATAGTCTGCCTGTACCTGCCATTTAAAGAAGGAAAAATAGTTTCATTTTTGACCCAACACACTCTTCTGTGGCGAGTCCAGTTATAATTCAGCCCCTTTAGCCCCATTTATAACTATTTCTCTCCATGTCCATGTTCTGTGAGCACGAATAAATTTGATTTTAGAGAGGTGTTGTGTACACTCTGGACTAAGAGCACATTTCTATCAGAGTGGGTTTAAAGGGTGGCTCCTGTACCCAAGTTAGGGTAACTAAAAGCCTTTCTTCCACCCTCCTACTAGTGGTACCCACCTCACTAAGGGGTAATTCCAGGGAATAGGTCTAAGAATTGTGGACTTGTCCTACAACGACAGGTGTGAAGATGTTTGCCGAGTGGTGCTTTTAAAAGATGTGTCACAACAGAGAGAATTTCACCACAAGGCATTAATGGAAACCTTCCCAAGCTTTGGATTGTATAACATCACTTCCTCTCTCTCTCTCTCCACCCTGCCTTCTATGACTCATACATCATGTCCATCGCCCTCAGAAAAGACGATTGGTATTCCCTGAACAACAGCCAACATCAGTCTCATCAAAGACTTGCAGCTTTGATCAGATCTTCAAAAGAAGAGTGCCATCAAAGTCTATCAGGTTGGATGCAAACTGGGGAAAAGGGCTGGGGGGGGCAGCTTCATGCATTAGCTGATTACTAATTATAGCACTGCTGCAAACCGATGCAGCAGCTGCTTCTGGAAGCTAAATGGGTGGTTGCAGGTTAACGTGCGTGCAGACCCGCGCAGGCTGAGCACTGTAGTGGGGAGAGAGTAATGCAGATGGCAACCGCAAAGGGCAGATAGCTGCCTTATATGACTAGAAAATTGACATTTGCCTTAATCCTAACTCCATCATTAACAGGCTGCTCGCTGGTTGCCAGATTTCTGTAATATGCTGCAATTATCACACGCAAGACACCAGAGAGTCGGCCGTTTGTCACGTATGAGCGTGGTTAGCATGAGCCCATTGGTTAGCATGGGCGCAAGAAGAGAAATGATCTTCAGAGATTAATGCTCGCATCACTAAGTGATTCCCTCGCCAACTTAGCTCACTTTAAAAGAGACAAATCCTCGTGTAATGTATCCAGAGCAGCACATAGCATTACTCCCATTCTGTGGTGCTGAATTATGAGCGCCATGTCACCTAAGGCTGCCAAGCTAACAGTTTGCTTAATATAGGAGGGAGCGACACGGCAAAAGAGAGCGAGATGGGGAGCACTAAATGGCCCGCCCGAGCTAGAGAGTGAGAGACGCTCCAGAGCAAAAGTGCCATCTGCATGTGAATGAGTCTCACCGGGGGAGATCTCTTTTTGAGAAATTAATGATCTCAAGAAAGCAGAACTGAGCCCGCATGCTCTACTGGACAAAAGGCACAAGTCTCCTATTAGCGGAAGATCATTCCTCTTTGCTTTTCACTTGGAAACGTATGTAACGTCCACAGAGATCCCCTGTCATTTCTGTGCTCACTTCCTTGTTTATATATCATTATTCTAAAGGGATTTTAGTGGTAGGGTCAGGATCAGAGCACACAAAGAAGGGATTGCATGTGAAAAGGGGAGTGAATTTCAGCAGGAACAAGGAACAGTCCAGCTGAAAGCACAATGCCTTGGTGGCGAGATGTGAATTAGTAGAACGGGAACAGGCTAATATAGAATAATCAGGCTGGCATTGTGAGCCCTTCGACTTTTCACACCAGTCCTCATTATTTTTTTTGTACACATGTCAATTTACCGCCGGTCAGCATGGCGCCACTCCGGGTGGTGCTTTTACTCTTTTTTCCCACCCGAGAAAGTTGAAGAAAGTTCAGAATGTGCTATAAAGAAATTTCTCTGGGAGGCTGATGATGAATAACTCACTGAGTCTCACTTCATTGGAGCTGCTGGTTTGTGGGTTTTGTTCCCAAAAATACGTTGGATTTGAAATCGATGTTTTGAATTATTAAAGTAAAAATTACCACTAAAAAAATAATCCATAGTGTTCACAACAAAACGCAAGTCTCCCTCAATAGACTGAACATGGAAACAATAACCCAGACCTCCATGAGTTTGATTTTTATTTATTTATCTTTTTTAAAGAAAAAAAGAAACTCAGACTGAAGCTTCTTAAAACTCTTTCCTTATCAATACACCACTGAGGACATCAACACCCTGCCTTTTACTTAGCTCTTGTTTTCTTGTAAATCCCTTATTACAACAGCATTTTCGTGCGGAGCTGCTGCCAGCTCTGGCTATCCGGCCGCGGCACGCCGGCCGACACTGGCAGTTCAGCACTCGCATTTGACTGTTTACAAAGTCTAATAAGCATGTCCCTCAGGCAGACCATGCGGCTGCAGAGGAGGAGATTGCATTTTAGCTCCAGTGTGTGGCTCATGGTGACCTCATCAGATCTGACAGGCGGTGTGACAAGTCGTATCTGCCAGCTAGCTGATAAGTGCGACTCGGGCTGTGCTTAGGTCTGCCTGGATCCTGTCAGCTGACAGTGCGTATGAATGGCATCCCCCTACGATAGACAGGACTATCGTAGCTCAGGCGCCACATTCTCAACCAGGGTTCCAAAGCTATGCAATTACAGTGGATCAGGTTTGCTGCGTCAGCTCGAGCTGTGCCGGAGATTTGCGTTGGTAATTGGTTTATCTACCAGTGCTACAGGGATTTATCTTGTGTGTTTTGTGCTCAAGTTTACATTAATATTATCTACTGACATGGAAGCTTTGGGTATTACAAATGATTCAGAGTATCCTCTTCAAATCGGGTCAAGAAAACGGACAAAGCATGAAACTTTTGTGAAACCTGATATTTCTTGCATTTCTTAAAAGAGAAAAGAATAACTAAAACAAGATAAAGCACTTGTCTTCGTGCACTGATGCAAGTGAAGTGCAGGTATCACACTGATTAAAGAGGAACTTCAAAGTGTAGACTTAAGCCGGTCTATCAGTCTTCAGTTGCACCCGGCTGTGGCATACCAAAATATACTTTGAAAGTTCCCTGCTGAAGAAGGAGAAATAAAATAGTTTCTTTTCAAATTTTGACTTATTATGATGGCCCTCATTCAAACCCCAAATTGGGTTATATGTGACTGTATGTATGCAGTTCTGGCCCAGTAATCCTCAGTCAGTCATACTGACAATAAGGCTTGACGGAGATCCTAGCCAAGTCCAATTAACAGAGCCCGTTACCGTCCCCTGTTGAAAGGAGCCACACACTGGGCTCTCATTTGGGACGATAACAGCAGAGATGTAATGCGCGCTGACAAAGGGTGGGTTTTTCGATTTCCCCTCTGTTTTCGAGAGAGAAAGGGAGGTGACAGGATAGAGAACTGGCAGATTCCACTGTAGCATTAGCGCCCACATTTCGCTCCCTCTGTCTGAATTCAGGCCCTGCGCATTGTTGTGTCGTGTGCTGAGCAACGTCTTCCTGCAAATTGAAAAACATTTAAAATCCTATTGCAGCTAAATCTAGGTCTGGGTCTGGGAAGAAACTTTGTCGAGCAGAGTATGCATTTTAATACAAATACCATAGAATAGCAGAGTTAAAAATAAAGAAATAATGAATAAATGAGGCAAATAAAATTGATCAACAGATGATGCTATCTGGGGTCATAAACAGAGAAGCCAGAACAGTTTATTTAGAACTTGACATTCTTAGCATATCAGTTAAGAATTGAAGAAGCTTACGCTCTCATCAATGTAAAGTTTTATTCCTTGATGTTTTTTGGATGTTAACAGGTCTTTTAAAAATAGACTTTTGCTTCGAGATTAGGTAAATAAGGCCCAGACAGGCTCACTGAGGAGTGTTCCCCCAAATCAAATGAGCAAGTTAATTAAGATGTATTGTGCTCTCTGTTGTAATTAAGTGCCCTTTAAAGATTGTATTTTTGAAAATTCAAGCATCTCTTCACAGTAAAAGGGTTCCTCTCTTGTGCATGGCGTGAAAGGTTTTACATTTGCAAACCAACGTTTCTTTTTCTCCTCGTCTCTGTACAGGAAAAAGTGATTGAGCCAGAGGATTTTTTTTAAATTTAATTTGTATGATTAACTTGAAACAAAAGCTGCTTGTGTGTGCGTTTTCAATTATGCATGACGAAACAAATCCCAAGAAATAACAGTTGTGAATGTGTTCATAAAATAAATCTTATCGCAATGATTAATTCTTTACTTTATTACTCCAAACAATAGTAATTTCTCCCTTTATTTGTTAGTTGGCTTTCTGTAACATCACATACAATTGGGGAGTCATCCTGAAAATCCTCCTCTTCATCACGTGCGTGAGCACCTGGGGACGCCGCGCTGTAGTTCTCTTCACTATTAGCACTAGCTGCACCTGCGTGGTTGTGTTGTGCACAGTTCAAAGACTCCTCATACCTACAAAAAAGTGACGCGCAACAACATTCCCATTATTTTTTGTTTGTTTGTTTGTTTTGTTTTGCCTGGAATTACAAAATAAATGAAATCTGAATATTTCATGTGGGAATCTCTGTCTTTGACTTTCAGGCTAACCAGCAAACTGCTGAACTCATTTCGCAAACCTGAATACAAACCCTATTAAAAGTTATGTCATTTTAAACATTATATAGCAATCACAGTTATATCTCACTAACAGCTAATGCCAGTAACTCTAACCATGAGAAATTTAAAATTTACAGCGTTCAAAGGAATATTGGCCAGGGGCAACGGGGGGCCCCGCTGTGCCTCCCCTCCCTGCTCTCCTGGTGCACAGTGGGATGAGCTTTTCAACTGCTTCCTTTATTCATTATCAGTTTTGTGTTTGGCTCCACATGCAATGTCCATTTAGGATGTCTGCTCCCATTACCTGAACCAACAGGTTCACCTGTAGCACAAACGCTGTTGGCATGCTGGCAAAACAACCAGAATAATGCTTCCCTCATATTCAGCCGTCATGATCTCTGACAGGATTATAAATCTGTTTCTCATCCAAGTCGCTACTGCATAATAATGCCCATCAAAGGTTATTTCAGTGTACTTCCAAATATTAGAACTACCGTCAAACTAGTTGATATTAAGAATCTAAAACTGGAACACCCTTACTTTTATGGATAAAGGTGTTATTTTCAGGAAAGTTCTACCAAATTTGCCACAGCCACTCTCTCTCCTAAAATGGCCTCATGGATCTTTTTCATTGCCGAAGATTCTTGACAAAACGCGCCAGGCAACTGCTCTCAATTTGAGGCCGGCAGAAAGGAAACCACGCGAATGCGAATGCGAATGCGTTTAAAGAAAATGCCAAACATGCCTTGCTTGGGAAACCTTATGCTCACTTGGAAAACAGCCCCGGTGAAGGCAGAGTGTTTGTGTTGTTTTTTGGCAGCCAGTCATTCATTTGCTGCCTCAGAGTTTAGCGGTTTAACACAATGGCCTGTTAAAATGCCCTGGCAGCTGTCAAACTGGCATTAGTCCTGGCCTTGTTAGAAGTCTG
This sequence comes from Takifugu flavidus, assembly GCF_003711565.1. Classification (NCBI taxonomy): domain Eukaryota; kingdom Metazoa; phylum Chordata; class Actinopteri; order Tetraodontiformes; family Tetraodontidae; genus Takifugu; species Takifugu flavidus. The sequence goes on along the minus strand of NC_079528.1, from coordinate 3,249,152 downwards.
AGCGTCAGAGGAAAGAACTGCCGGCTCCACGTAACAGGCGCATATTGCTGCAAGAACAGCAGCAGGCGTGCGCTGAACATGGCCCCGAGCACTGAATGAGAAACAAAGGAAGCAGTCGATAGGTGGAAGGGTTAAGTGAGGATAAAAGCGAAGGCCAAAGAGAGATTAGTTATCATTCAGCCAAGGAAGAATAAAACTCTGGAGAATTTGAGAGACACGTTCTCATCTTTTAAGATTTTAGCTGCCGATGAAGATCAGCATCTATGGAGCCCTTTGGTTTCAAAATGCCACAAATCAAACAAAGGTCCACTCTCAATCCTGCCCCCAGCAAGTTCACAGGTGGTGCAAACTAGAAAACAGTGTAGAGACGAGCGACTCCATACAGATTCTCTTTAATCCTTCCGGTGGCTTGGATAAGAGCAGCGTCTGGGCATGAAGGGCAGGATGGACACTCATCTCACAGGGGTCAAGCGTCCCGCTGCCTGCCCTCAGAGCACACTTATAAGAGGGCTTCTTCAGAGAGGCGCGGAGGGTTCCCCAACACCACATCTTCACCACAGTCGGGCTGTAGAAAACCTTCAGTTGAATATGGTTGCAGCTATGAATCGCAGAAGCTTTTCAGCTAAATGGGAACAACCGGACTGTACATTTATAGAAAACACTAAAAGCAGTTTTTGCATAATAAGGTGAAACAGTTAAATATAATTCAATGTGGTCTTTTTTAGGATAAATTTTCTATGTTTCCAATCCATTAATTCAGCTATTTATTTTATATTGTCAGAAAATGTATTTAAGAGCTCCGAAATTGTAAGAATTCTTGAAAATGTGCTGTATTGATGGCATTAAAACAGTAATTACTGCAGGGGAAAACAAGTACAATTCTATTTTGTAAAATCAGTAAACCTGGGTGACAAACAGCAGACCTCACATTTCTAAGGCAGCACCGCGACTAAACAATGTTTTAATGCAAAATGATAAGTACGTTCTTAAGTTGTTGGTGCCTATTATCCATTAAATCTCAAAAGGTGACACTTCTGTGGGGAGTCAGCGGTGAAGTGGACTCGTGTGCTGTTCAGAGACAATTTGTCACTTCTTTCAATCCCTCCTTTAACTCCATGAGTGATTAAGTAAAAACAATCAGATCCTCCTCAGTGCTGAGGCATGTCAGCCGAATCAATAAAGATGATAAACTCCTAATGAACGCCACTCTTCACCGGCTCTAACACCCCCTCTCCCCCCCACCACTCCCCACCGTTATCCCCCCCCACCCTTCACTTTGAAAGCCCCTGTTTACATAATGCCATTTAATATTTATTTACACCCTTTAAAAATCGATAAATACTTTGAACTAGCTGGAGATGAGCCATTTTTGCCCTTTATGGCTCTTTCAAACGGAGCCTTTGGTCGCCACTGGAGACGAAACAGGAATTTTTAAAAGAAATGAAATGCACTTAAAGCATATTTGGAAAGAAACAGTGCAGTTAAGATGTGTGTGTGTGCGTGTGTGTGTGAGCATGCGCACGTGTGTGTGTGTGTGGGTTTGGCTGACACTGTTTGCGACTTACAGAGGAGAGAATGTCTGAATCAGGACTTTCAGTAATCAGTGTCACATTGTCAGTGAGGCTGCATTTGACTAATGAGAGGTGCTGACAGCTAGTTCTGTCCTCCCCTGGCTCTGCTGAGTGGGACGGATTTGTTTCATGGCCTTTGTCAGGTTCATTCTCTCTGCTCCCCTCCCTCTTCCTTCCCCTCCCCCTTCTCACCGAGTGTCAGGGAGAGCAATGGCCACTGGTCAGCCCCAAGGACACCTCCTGGCATTCAGCGCAGTGACAAATTGACCATGGGGGACAAGGTGTCTCCAAATTGCCTCAGAGATGAAGAGGTTTTGAATGCTCCATTCGCCCCCCCCAGGGCCAGAAACTGCAGATCTTGTCAGAATGGGGAAGACGGGGAAGAGTAGGGGGATGTCATCGTGTCAGAAATGGAGAAAAATAGGAGAAGAAAGGTAGACAGGGTCAATATGGGAGCTGAGCGTGCGAGGGTGTGATGCGGAGAAGGAAACGCTTGTATTGAACAACTGAGGGACCCAGACACCCATCAGCGTGTTGTGTATCGAAGGCCAGAGGATGAAGCCCTCCCCAACATTCTGGTTCGCTCAGCTAAAATGTGGCACAGATTAGCTCAATGCAACGTGGATTATCTTAGAAAATCACCAGCCCGCCTGCTGCGTGCAACTAAAGCGTTTCCCAAACACGCGAGGAAAACGCACCGAGTGGCTCTGACCTTGGCAGCAAAGGGAAACGGATGTAACCTTGAATGTCATCTCTTCGCTCATGCTGCCAGCTCATGGAAATCTGGGAATCTGTTGATTTGGCAGTTTCTACAAACACAGGGGGACAATTTAGATGCTATATTAGACAAAAGAATATCATTTTGTGCATTGGCACATAGACATGGCGTCATGTGGCTGCAGGCATTGCGGTGGCGTTTTTGACTGGTTACTATGGCACCGATCATCGTTCAAAATCTGTGTGATCTCCTGAACGGGGCGTTTTAGCCTTTTGCAAGTTTCAAGTTGAATAGACACGGAAACCGGAAAAGAGCAGGGTTTATTTCCATCTGCCAGGGCACAGGTGCAGGTCAAGGGAAAGAGCAGTGAGTGGATGTGGCTAATTTCTGCTTGAAATTTGGTGAATACAAGCACAGGTGCATCTCCGGGCGGCCAAGTGCAGCGGCGAGGCAGGAGAAACACGCACTTAGAAGGTGTGCAACGGCTGATTGCACCCACGGTCAATTAGATCAGGTCATTTGAATCTAATTAAGGCCTTTTTTCTAGATCAACTGATGTATCACAAATGGGGAACGAGGGGCCTCACCTGTGAGGTGAGCAAAATTAACACGCTTCCAAGGATATCGCTCAAGTATTAATTTAAGCACGTAATTTGTTGACAGAAATTTACATTTTTATATCTGTTATTTAAAATAACACTGTTGGATATACTCATTTTGTTAGCTTGCGTGAGACTTCACATAACGGATGTGTAATTTGCCTGATTTCTCCAAATACTAATCCCAACACATGGTATGGGAAAAGCATTCGAAATTTAGGCGGAAAAAAATTATCAGACTACCAAACCCTGGATTTGTATGTAATGTAGTACAGCCCTTGAAAAAGCCCCAAATTAGCCCACTGTGGGCTTTATAAGCATGGAAAACACACATCACAAAGGAAGTGGGGGCGGGGGCGCCTTCCACCAGGAGACAATCAATGTGTTTTTGGCTTTATTTTGGTGGGATTTGTATATAATCCATCCATTTTTTTTCTCTAATTCTCCCTCCACGACAGTCCACACTTACCTAAATGCCAAGTAACAAACGCCAGATGACACGCGGGTTCTTTGTTGAGCCGTTTTCAATCCAGGCATCTTAGCCGGCTGTCTACAGTCAGGCCTACCTTTGAGCTAATCAGGCCGTCTCACTTCCTTAGCTTCCCCCTGGGAAGGCACAGCCACCGGCACACTTAATTGGTTCATTTGTTCCGTCATGTTTTGCTGAGCAGAGACAGAACAAGAGGAAATGCTGCAGTGGAACCATTGTCTCCACACTTGTCTCCGAGGATAACAGAAAGTGACACATGAATGCTCTCCCTGATAGATAAATAGAAGAATAAAAGTTAGATAAAGTGTCCAATGAAAGGATGGAGGTAATCCATTTTCCAGCTGTTGAGGAAGGGTTCGATTTAATGTATGTCCATTGTTTCTCTGAAGTTCAAAACTGGAGCGATCACTCGGAGCTACAGTATCATTTTTTTGCAGTCTGAAATGAAAATATGTTCAGGTACATATACCGTCTAGCAATGATTTATTCAACCCCATGAGTGATTTAATTAAAAGATATATTCGCAAACTGAGTTGGTGGTAAAACCTGAAGCACTCAAACAGCACAAGTCCGCTCAAAGTCCTGTTAAATCAAATTTCATGGTTCCACCCCTTTATCCAGATCTATACCAATATTTGATGAGCCCTTCCTTGGCCCAGTGCGCATCCTCTTACTGAGTGGAGTTAGCTTAATTAATGAAGTATTGTCGCTTGGTCGTATACAGGCTGTAAAAACAATCAAGGAGGAGCCTGAGTGACTGTTTCAGATGAAAGCTTTTTAAATTGTCAAATGTGGATCCAAGGTTTAAGAATACAACCAGAATGTATTTTGTCCTGCACCCTAGTTGGAGATGATTGAAGAAAAACGCTCTTAATTTTGATATTCTCTGTTAAAAGCACCAAGAGCAGCTGCACAACAACAAAAAGAAAGACTTGGCTTCCAATGATTACGCAGATAATACTAATTCAAAGTGATTAAAAACATATTTGAGAGGTGACATTGCATTGATGAAGGACATCCTAAGGTCGTTTGACTGGGTGTTCGGGAGGGTTGCGTCTGATTATTGTAGACCACCACTGCACCTCCGTCCCCTCTCATATTGACCTCTAGCTGTGTTTACATCACATTCTCACACAAGCAGGAGATGTTTGTGTGGGACGTATTACGTGTTCCCCAAGCTTATCACTTCCATCGAATGAACGGGGGTGTGGGGGGTTGGGGGGATTGGATTAAGGGACAGATATGGGGAAAGAAATGGGCAGAAGGAAAAGAGAAGAAGAATGGGGGGGTGAAGGTGTGCACGGGCTGGGTGGATGGAACTGGACCTCATGCAGTTTGAGATTATCTGCCATTTTCCAACATTGTAATGCAGACATATAAATAACACCCAGAACCACGCTGAAAAGCCATAAAGGCTTCTTGAGTCTCTCTGGGTAATTTAGTCACCATTTGTGAAAATACCTCATGTGAGAACAATTCAGAGGAATTGGAGGATAAAAAAGAAATAGAGCCGCGTGTTGTGGTTGTTGGGTATGAAATTATATCTGCCATTAACTCACAGTGTAAACCAAGGCAGTCAAAATAACACCTCATCAATATTGATGACGATTTTATAGAAGGAGAAAACAATGGTGCCGGAGAAACTGAAGATTAGCATATATGTGATTATTATCCGCTGGTAAAGGTGAGATGATAGCTTGAAATACAATGCAGTCCTTTGACACTGACCAAAATAGAGGTGTTTCAATGTGAAATGACCATTTCTCACTCAAAAGGATGGACCCCTGCTGAGTTTTGACTTAAAAGCATAAAAGTTACATAAAATAGAAATTCACTGACTAAATCTGAAAAACCTGAGCAGAACAACTCCTGATATCATCTTACCACTTTGGTCTATGTTCTGTCTCCACAGAACAGATTCCAGATCAGATTTATATACTGTGAGCAATGGGGTGACACCGCGCATGCAGTGCAGGGCTGCAGAGCAGAATGATAGCTAACATGGACCCACTGGGACAGAAGGCTCAGCACTAACCAGGAGACACAATTAGACTGAATCTTGTGGTGCGGCGTAGCAGCCGAGGACACCTCCACCACCACGCATACAGGAAAGCGCTGTCATTTGCCTTTTAATGACCACTTGTAGCACAGAGATGGACAGATCTAGTGTGATCCACCTCCTACAGAAATATGATCAGCTTAGAGCCAAGTCATAGCCTGTTGCCATGGTGTCAGAGTCTCCGAGTTCACTGCCGGTCCTGTACAACCTCAGAAGGATGGTGACGACCATGAGTTGCTCCAGTGAAGCTTTGGTTAATGGACTAAACATCCAATTGCTCTGAGAAATTATAAACAAGGGTGTTTTTCGGTGTAATGTGAAGTGTATTTGCCTAAACCATAAAACTGGACTCAGTTTCAACACTAACTGTCCGAGAGACGTCAGAACTTGATTGAAATCCAATCCCCAGTGGTTCAATTACGAGACTCCATTTGTTGAGTTTCACTTTTATATAAATGACACGCAGTTGCTGGTGGCCTGACAGATCTCTGCCTCCCACATCTTCACACACACCTTGCTAGAATACAAACTATCCCATGCAAAGTGAGGGCACTTAGTTCAGAGTCGCGCGGCAACACCCCACCAATCTGCATCCTGCTGACAGACCATATCTTTTTCTGTGCCCTCAGTAAAACCAGGAGAATGTCACAGCGCTCACATTACTCTCAAAAGATGAATGGCGCGGTGGCAGCAGCATCACCAGGGCTGCAGCTCAATGGCTGAGGTAACCTTTTCCACCAAATCCAGTCTGCAGCTCGCTGACACAATGCTTGCCTTAGCAAATATTGCACCAAAACTCAATAACTCTTTGCAAGTATTATCCAAAAGTCCAGCTCGGGCCATTAGAAGGATGGTCCCCCGCATTTATGCCAGGGTAAAAAGAGCTCCTTATTTTTTAAAGCCCTCATCTGGTATGAATGAGGACGCATTTTCTAAAAAGTAAAGGGAGGAAACGATAGTGAGAGGGATGAATGAGCTGAGTTTTTATGGAAAAAACTGTCACACTATGAACCCCAGTTAGGGACTAGGGAGTGCCGCTGAGAGAATTTTGGGTTTCTCTCTCACACACACACACACACACGCAAATACACTTTGACAGTCAGAAACCCTGCAGCCTGGGAGAAGCCGGATATGTTGAGATGAAACAGCAGACTCCCGCTGGACTATAGTGTTCAATTGATCTATGACAGCAGCTTGATTTTTTTTGATTTTTTTTAAAGGACATACATATTTCTGACTTTAGTGACAAGTGACATTCAAGCTGACTGTATGGGCAGCACATGTGGGGATACAACTAAAAGACCATTTTCATCCAGTAAGACAAGTGCAAGACAATATATCACGCTGAAGTGTTTGAATCCCAGACAAGTGAGCGTCTAGAACCATCACACATGTTAATACTGCTGTCATTGACATTCAAAAATTCATCCATGAGACATATATCATCCTTAATATCCCTTAAGCTTTGAACGTTTTACATTATTTACTGTATATGACTGGATAGAGGCACAGGCTGGATTATTGGTGAACACACTGAGCTGCTCAAACTTGAACAACTGTCTTGTTTCCCCATGAATAACACAAATGGTCGCAGAATGCAAAGAAGAGCTGTTATATTGTCTCAGTTTGCTTTGTGGCTTCACTAAGCTGCACTCTAAGACTGTACATCAGGTTTTATCACTGGTATAAGCCAGGACAGGTAGGAGAGGAGATAGGCCTTATCGTCCCCTGCCTGGAGAACCTATATCAGGGAAAAGCCAAACAGACTTGGCCTTTCAGTGGAGGCCACGGGGTGCAGTGCCTGCAGGGTGGATCCCTTTTTAAAAGGCAAAAGTTATCTTCCTGAAGTAAATTCCACCACAAAGCTGGGTTTCACTGAGAAAGATAATGCTCGGCACTGATGGCACCGGCTAAAATTCACATTCAATACTGAGCAACAGAAAAACGTTGTAAGTTAGAGGTAAAAAAAAGACATGTTTGAACTGGCTGATCAGGTCAAGCGGTTCACGAACACACCGAAGGGAAACTGTAGAATGTTGGTATTTGGTACAACTGCGTTTTCAATCTTGGACCGAGGCGTGACGTGCTCACACTTCTTTTTGGGAGGAGTAAAGGAGGAAATGTAACAGCCCACGTTGAGGGAGTCCTCGCGGTGAGCGTGTCGTGTGTCCATAAGTTCACTCGGGGTCTACACAAATGAGACTGTCTCTGGAGAAGGTGATTGGCTGGAGATTGCAGTGGCATGGGATCCCACTGAGGGACGAATGCACAATGGGGCCCCGAGGGGCCTGTTGGAAAAGGGCGTTTAGCCTGCAAGTGGACCCCTGTGGCAACTCCATCTCAGGGGTGGTGGGGGGTACACAGCTGGGGATAAGTGAAGGTGTGTAAGTCACCGTTTCTGCCCTCTGGCTGTACTACTTCCACAGGCTGGAAAATAGAATTAGAGACTGACGCTATTGGTCCTTTTCACAGCTCCTGTCTTCACTGTTTGGGATAGATTGTGTTGCACATTTGAGATAACATTTTTGAGTCATATGTATGATACAAGTCAGACAGGATCAACGAGAAGCGAACTCTCAAAAGGGTTTGTGCTGCTGTCGAGTGCCGAGTCTGGAATCACCCACTAAATCCACTCCTTTGCAGTCTGCTTGTGGGATGTGATTGCAAACAGACGAACATGCATCTGGGTGCAGGTCTGAGTTGTGCGAGGAGGACAAGTGTATGCAGCCACAGGAGTGATAAACAATTAGAGGGTGTCACACTTTATTTCCATCATGGTCAAACACAACAGCTCTTCTCATTCCCTTAAATCTCTTAACAAACCCAACTGACAATTGGCCGTGCAGCCTCAGCTGGTGCACTTTGTTGCCCCATTTATCCTTCTGCATACGTGCTCACCTGTCACTGGTAGATTCTGCTGATTTCCTCTTTAGCTTCAATAATCGTTAACTTCAGTTGAGAAAATATTCCGACAGTTCTTTGGGTTTGAGCTGTTTCTAATTGTTGGAAAGAAATACATAAGCATTGTGATCTTACTTGGACACTGCATGACCTGTAGTCTTGTTTGTAGTGGTGAGGGGCTTCTGATTACATTTATAATGGAATCTTTTTAAAAAATATATACTTGCCTGAATTTCACAGAAAACAATAAATAAGCAGCATGTTTTCATAAAGCACGCTGAGTAATTATTGTCTGAGGTGCTGTGTGCAGTTAACAGTGCTGTGGTTTTGCAATTTGCAGACTGAAAAGCAAAAAGAGGACCCTTCAAATGCACCGCAAACAATTATTTTTAACTGTGTTTGACATTCAGAGACAATTAAATTTTAAATATTTGCAACAGCTTTAGAGGAACTATGGAAGCTGTCCATCGACTGGAAAATTTAAAAAGTCTGTCTGCATTTAAACTACAAAATCAATGATGGTTTATGGAAAAATCATAATAAACCAACAACCTAACTTGTATCAAAAGCTAATGAATTTCACTTTTAAAGTCTTTTCTAGAGCAGAATGCCTTCACTTCAGAGGAAAGAGCTTCCTTTGACAATAGAACCGTCCTGCCTGTAAAGTTCAAAAGCACAGTGAAAAATTAAGCCCAGATTCCTGACAAACGGTTGAATAGGCAACTCTAAAGAGCCCAAAGCACCAAGGCAGTTGTTCGAGAGCGAAGCTCAACAACCTGAGTCTGGTTGTCACGGAGCCACTGGGAATTCAGATCCAATCAAGTCGTAAGGTCTCTGGGGCAGTGAGTTAGTTTTATTTTATAGGCAAATAAATTTCACACTCTCTATAATTGACCTCAAGGGCAGCATGAACAAAGGAAATAAGGTGGGTCCTAAGAAGGAGACGTGAGGGACACCACAGCGCTGAGGAGCCTCAGCTGAGGTGTGTTTCGTCCAAAGTTAAAAGAAAGGGTCGTTTCAATGCTGTGTTTCAGCATTGAAACGACCGTTTCACACGTGACTGAAACTTTGTGGTTCCTCCAAAACTGAATCTTTTGCACATTTTCATAGTCACAATTGTGTTATGTGCCAGTAAGTGACATGATCTTCCCGTTTTGTGTTCATAACACTGCAGTGTGAGAGGCAGCAGGAGCACGTTGTTTGGTCTGAGAAGAGTCCCAGGTCAGCTTTTGGACTTTTGAATGCAGTGCAGGCTCCACCTGGGATTGAACGCCCCCCCCCGCCCCATGTGCCTTTCACAGGCGACACATTAGCCTCCCCATAAACAGGGTTTGACACTGTTGCGAAACTAATGTTTCATCGGCCACTTGATCCCACCGGGAGAGTGAGGGTCCCACTAATGCAGCCTGACACTGCTATATATGAACATCACGCTTCATTTCCTGCTTTGAGTAATGTATGTGAACTTATGAATATTACAATTTCACAAAGAATTTGTATCACGACGGTCCTCGTGAATCCTGTGTCACTCGGACGTGAATACCAAGTTTAGTTTCAGGGCAGAGACACAACCGATGTCTGAGGTGGAATAAAAATGTGATTCATTTTTATGATATAAGCTGCATATATGATGGAGGGAGGAGGGTTAGAGTCAAGACGTATCCAGATAACAACGTTTGTAGTTGAATACCCATTAACTGGGTGATGTTTGAGTTTCTTCTTGGCCCCCTTTTTGGAATAAAATCTTTAGCTTGTTATTATTTAAAAGCTGTGTTGAGGTTTTGGAGTTTTGCGTTTTATCGGTGTGTTGAGCCGTCTCCCAGTGTCTGGAAGCTGTTGTGTTCACCTCTGGCTTTGTTAAAACAGCACAATAGCTTTTGCATTATCAGTGGGGGTGCAGTTGAGTTTGGCATGTTTCATAAGTTGGATTTTTTTTTTAACCTCCCAACCTGCATATAGTCGATGATCACAGAGTTGAACTAAACCCTGCCTGACTGTGCACCTGCACCCAAACCTGATGCTGCAGGAGGCGCCGTTCACACACCTGCTGCTGCGCTTTGCTTTTACTCCTGCATCTGCTTCCATAATTAAGCTTAAAGCACAGCTCTGTATATATGAAACATTCACCTGTGAAGATGAAATGCACTTGCCATTAGTTGAATGCTGCCTTGAGTTGAGAGGAGCTGCCAGCGTTTGGGGACGCTGGGTTTTCTTGATATACCTGATGCAATATAATGTGTAATAAGCTGACCAGTGAAAAGAAAACAAAGTCTTTAATTTGTCTGTGCTGTGTGTTTCAAAGGAGCAGATAAATCTAAAACCCTTGTGTAAAGACATTTAATAACTGCTGCCATTTGACTGGCATCAAGCCACTGGATCGTTCTGTCTGCCTATTCCTGATCCCCCCTCGTCTTTAATGTATAATTCTGGTTCACCACTCTTATCTCGTCATCGATCTTGTTGTCAGTTTTCACATTCTTTTACGACGTGGACTCATCTGTTCAGTCCCGTCTCACCACTATTGTGCAGTTAAGTGCTGTTACCTTAAGAGCTGAGAAGCCAAAAGCGGGACAATAAAAGTCAATGTTATATCGACACATTGCAGAGGTTCTCAGCTGCTGCCAACACAGTTTCTTTAACGCTATTTTTTCCACTCCTGGAAATATACTACTGACAATGGGCTCGAACTTTCTTAAGTACATACAGTAAGTGGTACGTCCCCTCATCCTCTGCAGCAGTGACAGATTTAGAGTGGCTGTGTCAAACTAAAAGACATCTTTGTGGTTTGGATTGCAATAGGAGTGAAGGTCATTTTTAACTTTAAGAGGCCGAACTTGTTCAATCAACATCAGTTCAAGAGTGTCACAGAATGAAAATGATCATGTGAAACCCTTTAGCAGCTTAATTTCCCCTTTTTGGAGGACCACTTCTTTCCTTCTCCGCTGTAATGTCATTAGGCGATTCAACCTCGTTGCCATTCCTTATTGTTCTCTCCTTTCCAGCCCTATTAACCTTTCTTTCAGAGCGCACGCACACCTCTATTCAGGCTGTCAGTCAGAATAATTCCTCTCAAAACCTGTGTTTCTGCATGAAATGTCCAGTCCTTGATCAAGACATGCAAACAGGCAGGAAAGGTTTCTACATTTTGACAAAAATCTGCAGATAAACTACTTTTCATTCAAGTGAGATGTGTTAGTGAAGACATGGCTGGTGCTACACTGTTAGAATTACTGAGGAATGTTTAAAACAAAGCCATAAAGATGGGTAACTATGACATGGATGACCTACCTGTAGGACTTTTCAAAGCACAGGGCAGATACCATGATGAGTTTTTTTAAATACCGTTAGGGTTGTCACAAAATCATTAAAAGATCACTTTAGGCAGCTAAATCCCCCCATCCTCATGAAAAAAGCCGAGATCCGTCTGTACAGCCCTCGCAATCAATGTCTTTATATCAGGCCACAAGATAACAGGATACTACTGAAATCTATTTGAGCTCGGGAATAGAGTAAAAATCTACTAATTCAAATAGATTGTCCAATAACAAAAGGGTACAGGTGCAATAAAAAGTACAAGTGGGTAAAAATCAATACATATATGATTAAGATTTTTTTTGATTTGTTAAATAGATCTGAGTCACAAACAATGTAGGATAATTTAATTCACCAACAGGATGATATTTGGGCAACTGAAGATTCCTAAATCACATCAATGCAGCGGGACGCAGACATTCCCCCTCAAACATGGCGTTTGATGACCAAGTCAGCAACACTTCAAAACGATCAATGTCAGTGAATTTTGCTCTGCTAGCAGGGTGTTTTTGCTCCGTGAGTGTGCAGAAATCCACTAATGACTGGAAACAACAAACCCAGCGACAAACAACAAAGAGTGCAAGGGTTTACAATCTGCACCGTTAGTCAAGAAATGATCTATCGAGCAATGCCCCCTGGCAGAATAATGTTGCCCTAACCAGGTTAACAGTTAGCCTGCTAGCAACATCTGGTAGTCCTTTCTAAAATGGAATTCACCACTTTGCATATCTTTTTACTCTTTTAAAAGACCGTATTTGTTCATGCAGGGGTTAAAGTGTTGACAGTTTGTTATTTGGCTGTTAAATGTGGGAACTGTAATTATTTCTGGACTAGCTCAGACAATTAAGTGACTGCATTTTTAAAATAACACAACGCTGTTTACGCGGTTTATAACAACCCACGCTGCACCGTGCTGGTTTAATTTTTCTGAGTTCCTTTTGTATTTGTTTTAGAAGGGAGATGATTGGTGATTATGTTGTCTGATGTCTGTTCTGCTCCCATTCAGGGCTCTTCCCACAAAGCTGGTGTTTCAATCAGGAGCGCTTTTTCTCGCTGTGACCTTCCCAGCGCCTTGTCAGTCTGTCAGCTCGCCGCACTAAAAAGGGTAAAGTAATCTGGCAGCCTCCCTCAGATAAGAGGGAGGGGTTACAGGAGGAACAAGGGTGGAGGAAGGATGGGGGATATTTGACCTTTCTCCTTGCGGAGAATTGTTTTTAGGCAAACAACCTTTCAGATTTGAGCCGGATGACAGGTTGGCATATGCTGCTCTACAGGCGCAGGCTTGTCCACCATTTTAGTGTTTTTTGTTGTTTTTTTTCTGTCAGAAAAATGTGTGTTTTGAATGTAATTCAAAATATTACAGGCAATGTGTCTCATAACGTAGTGAAAAGAAAAAGCTGAACACGAGGAATGTAAACTTGAAAATAACACGTGAACCCTCATCAAAAAGCTCTGTGGAAGGAATTTAGAGATTGTGTGGCTTTACAGCCTCGCCACAATATGACAGTGTGTCCTATTGAGTTAAACACAATGCATACTGATGGTGTCCACGCTGACCAAGGTCGGCGCCGCAGCATCGGCGCCTAATGCCTCGGCATTAAGGATGTAAACGTCGGTCTTTAAAACTGCTCCGAGGTCTCCCTCTGCGAGTGGCAGGGGGTGGGAAAGGAAAGTTCAGGGCAGGCCACCTATATCCGCAGCATCCGCAGCGATGACTTTACTGAAACACACAACCTTTCCCTTCATCTCATTCTCCTCTTCCACACACTCGCGCGCACGCACACGCTCGGAAACTCCGACGCTCCCTCAACCAGAAAGGAGACTGAGATTGGAAATAAAGACCATCCTCTGTGTCTGAGGACAGTGAATGGAAGCAGTAATGTTTTCAATTTGAGCCCTGAGAGCAATAATAGAGCTCATTCTACACAAGCCGATACTGTAGCACTGTTCACCTACAAGCTTTCGAATTCCGTCCTTCCTCACTAATTTACAAGGCCTCTCTGTTTCTCATCCCTCTGCATTCTACTCATGAAAGGATTCATTTGTGGGATAAAGCAACAGGGGTCGTGTTGAGGAGAGGAGAAGAATTATGGATAGAAGAGCGGAGCGATACGTGGCGCTTCAAACTCCGGCCCCTCGTGCTTGAATGGCATCCCCTCAAAGCCGCTTCATTCATTCACACTGTGTAAGAATTCAATTTCGCAGCGGGGTCATGTGTCAAGACGTCCTGCATATCTTAACATGACAGGAAGGGATTCAATCTTCCGCTGCAGGTGGAGAAGCGGCGCCATTATTTGGATTGTGAAATGCAATCACCGTTATTGTCTCAGCCACTGAGCCTCCACAAGCATCCTTTTAAATACTGTTAAGAACTCATCAGGGAAATAATTTCACCAGATCTAATCGCCAACCGCGAGGCACTTGTGAAATATGTAGAGCTGAAGACAAACACACGCCGTCACTACTTTTGTCAGTATTAATGCAGCTATTTGACATTAAAGCTGTTTGTGAGTCATGGAAGACTGAAGGGAGAAAGAGGAGGAAACCAAGAAGCCCCCAAGGTGTCGAATAAGCTGATCCGGAGTGCAAAGTTTAACTTTTTGCAAAAGTCATTTCCATGCTTTTATAACAACAAGCCGCCATGTGGCTCCAGCGTTTTCATTCATTACTTGGCCCCAAATCCAACAAAAGCTTGTGCGAGTGTGCGCTCATTTGTGGAAGACTTTATATTTGTGGAAGAAAAAGGAAGCAAGATGAGTTTCTTTTCTTTCTTTTTTTTGGCAAATGAATGGAGGATGTTAATGCACTGTTACATTTGCATGTCTGGATTTCTCACTCCATCAGTTGGAAACAAAAGCCCGAGTCAGTGCAGGCAAATCTAAGCAGTGATGCTTTTCAGTTTTGCCCTTTATGTCAGTTTCTCACCCAGCACAGACGCACTGGAGCATTGTAAAGATTCTTATTTGTCTGTTTGCTTACGCCCGTCAAAGGCCAAAAACGATTTCCGTATGGGGGCACCATCCAGGTAATGCCTCCTCCAGTTACCATCATTAAAGCCACGTCATGTTTGGAGCACAATCTAGGCACTGCCTTCAAACACAGTGTATGACCCAACAGCGTATTGATAATATTCCACACGTTTTTTTTGACCATGCACCCGATACTCCTCGACTGGCTCAGCTTTCTTGAGATCAACCATTTTAGGTGACATGGCAGCGATGTCCTTGAAATAAAACGATGATTCAGCAAACCAAATGCCTCCATGATATTATCTTGCCCTAAGTGGCGTAGCCTCTTAATGCTAATGCAACTAAAAGCTATGATCAAAGAGAAACATTAAACAGATGAGACGACGCCGGGTGCTCTGAGCAGATGCACAATGCCCCCGGCTCTTGAACCGCATGCCGATATTGAGAAGCTATCTGAGCAGCTTTTTAAGGATGGATGGTCCTAAGTGACGATCCATCATCAGAGTGACTGACACGCAAGGTGCAGTTTGATAGGACGGCAAGGGCATCGGCGACAGCAGCTGCCGCGGCGGCGACGCAAGAGCGTGGCCGCCGCAGACACACTCGCATTAATCAAATTATCAGGAGTATATTTGGCAGTTTCTGGAATACCACCAAGTGTAGACACTGTCTGAATATAGTTATTTATATGTGCGCATAAGCAGTCCCATCACATCCTTGTGTTTGGCCGCTACGCCTCAGTTGCCCACCCAGGTGGATTTTTTTTTTTTTCCCCACCCCACCTCAAAATATTCCATCCTTCCCCTGGTCACGCTGCAGTGGAGGCCGGAGCTCCTTCGCCATCCACATGACTGAAGTAATGGGTCAGCCTAGGACTCGACCATGAGAGACACGTCCCCCTCGTGGCCTCGCCGGACCCTGAGGAAATCCACCAAGCAGGTGACAGGGCCTCTGCGGTGTTCGCTCTGGAGGAACTCAAGCCCACTCCTCTGTAAAGAGCAGCATCCTCTCTGTGAGGATTCAGGGACTCCTCACACCCACCACACGCTCCATAATTCACTTGGATAAAGGTCAGGACTTAGATTTTGGGGTTTTTTTTCCTTTTACTTTTTCATTCTTTGATAGAACAAATAGTTGCAGCTGGAGTTTATTCTATTCAATCATCTTTTTTTGGTATCCTGACAGACTGAGGAACACACTCAAAAGGACAATTTTATAGCTCCGTGCATTATAATCTCTAGATGATGCGAGGAAACTGGAGCATCTGAGGAAATGTTCCCTGTGACAGATACAACCTTTATTTCCTGCAGCCCTGCTGTGCAGATGATTGTTCTTCAATTAAGCTAGATGCTAATATTAGCTCATGAACAGGTCTTTATACAAGTTCACCCTGTGCTCCTTGTAACCTCTTTGACTCTTCCAGAACTTGATTGTCCTGCTTCCTCCTGTGTTTTTTGTCCCGTCGGCACAGTTGATCCATTGTGGGAGTTCAAAAGCATTCTTCCAGTTTCAGATTTTCTTCTTTTGCTCAGAAAATTTGTTTTATTAACTCAGGGTATTGTGCTTTTGTTGCAGAGGGTGCTGTATTTTAGGTTTAACCTTGCAACTACTCCAATGGTTATTTAATGCACATATTGTTAATTCACATCCAATGTGTGAAAATCCTTTTTAGCCTAAAGTGGGGTGGCAGCTGGTTATACCTCTGGAGATAAAGGTGATCTGCCAGGAAAAAAAAAGAAAAAAAAAACCTAGCAGATGCAGCAGCTAAGTGCTAAAAATGGGAACGGTAATAAAAGCTCGTGTTCATTTAGGCTTCCTGTCTCTCCATTGAAGGCGCGACAGGACAGCTTCATCAGGCTTTATTTTCCCCTCCCCGGGCAAGAATCTGTGTGCCAGTGACGTGACAGCCTGCAGGTTTATCTAAGCTGACAGAGATGAATCTCTGAGCAAAGGGCCGGCTCTGTTCAGGCATCCTGTTGGGGGGACTCCACACCGGGGACCTCCTTTATTACACCGCAAAAGCATCCACACCAAATGTTTGCATTTTCTTTTAAAGCGAGGCACCAATATTCTGTTAAAAGGGTGTGTCTACTGCACAGAGATCAATTTGGAAATCAATGTGCATGAATCTCCCTCATGGCCAAAACCCCCATGTATAACCATAAATTGTCAATTAATGTATGCTTACACTGTATTAGCAGCCATGTGGGGGGCTGCTGTTGTGTTGGGGAGGTGGATGGTTGATCAAATAACTTAGCATGTGCCATCTCTGCTGGGGGAGAGGCAACCCACACCTGAAGACCGAGCTCCCGAGGTCACTGGGACGCTCTGGCGCCATAAAGCACAATTCACAGGGAAGACGCACACTAGCTCATTAGTAGTAAACTCCACGTTAAGGGTCATCCTATATTGAACCAGCTATGCAGCTTTTACTCAGGTGGAGGTGCAACTGTAATATAGGTTGAAAAAAATGATTAATGATCGCCTGCAGACAGGTTTTTAAACTTCTAAACCACTGTCATTTGTATGATAATGTGCCTCACAGACTTTTTTATTCAGTGTTTTAATCAGATTTGGCTTCCTAACATTTGAAAAAAAGAAGGTTTTAAACAAGAGAGGGAGGACATGTTATTCAGAAGAGGAAGAAAAGGAGAGCTGCTGCTGCAGCAAAATGCAGACAGACCCCGTGTTATTATTCAATAAAAGATTCCCATCACACCCTTTCTCCAGTTCTCTGTGTCTAATTTGGTTAACGATTCCAAATTAAAGACTAGGCTGTGTCTGGATGACATTACAATCTTCACTTATACAGTCAGCAGACTTTTAGGAATAATTGCTCAGGATTTGCCCAAAGCTGAACTGAGCTATCTGGCTTACCTATCCTCATTTGTTGTTCTGTCCTGCTGGCGCCTCCTGGTAGCCTGGCCCTTTTTAAAACCATGCATACCAGACAAAACTAATGTTGATGTCCTATCAAAGAAAATACGATTTGGCTGTCACTTTATGAATATTGTCGCCTTTATGGACTGTATTATGCAAAGACATGCAAATTAGACAGCTATGAGACAAAACAACCCTTAATTTTGTCCTTCTGTTTTTCTTGTGTTCAGCGTGTAATGTCGTTAGGTGTGCGCCGCCACAAAATGAGAAGTCACTTTCATGGCATATTTCTCATGTTGCCTGCTGATCAAGGAGTGCATTACCTCCGCTGCTTCATTCTGAAACAAACAATCCCAACCCCCCACCTAAAAATAAAATATATGTGTGTATGCACGTAAACCTTGATGCTGTAAACTTTGGAGAACCAACACAAGACGTGGGAGGTTATAAAGCCGTGGCGATAGTCTGAAGACACACATAAATGTGTTGTTTGGCTTGTTTTGGAAATTAAGTTACTGAAGTGAAGAGTGCCTTTGAAATAATCTGCCCGCTCACCCTTTGAAAACACGTAGCGCGACACAGTTTACAGTTAGTTAGATCCGCCCGTAGCTCGGTTCCCTCATTCAATGGGTCATTTGAGGGGTAAAGAGTAATTTACCATGAAAATCCAATTGCTTTAATCTAATTTCCTTTGATATGATTCACAATAAGCTCACATCCACAAAGTGTTTACCTGGTTGAAACATTGGACGTACCCCAGGGGGACAATTATGGTCCCGCTACAGGGACTCGGTTCACAATACATTAAGTAAGTAGCATCTCCTGCTACTGCATTCACAGAGGAAGACGGAGATCAAACGATACTGGGAAAACAACACCGATGCATATAATAATATTTTTTTTATGTGCATGTGTGGAAGACCCTTGTTTATTGAAAACACACACACACACACACACACACACACAGAGCTTTTTCCAGATAATTGTTGTTTTTGCTTTACTTGGTTGATTCACAGCACAACATTCATGACTGAAGCATGCATTTTTTTTTTAAAAAATATTGTGGATTTTCAGAGACAACGATGGAAATATGTCAAACTTTAAAGCAAAATATTCAGAAATCCTGTAAATCCATCCGTGAAAGTTTAGTTCGGACAAAGTCTCGGTCCGTCAGATGCAAGAATCAGCCTTGCATCCGACTCTGCTCATCGGCCATCATGCGTGTGCTATGTGGGTTCCTGGAGGAGCTGATCCGGAGCACAGAGATGTGCGTGGGCCCGCATGCCAAGTTCAGGCGACCTCGTGCTTTGCGAGAACCGTGTCAGGCGAGAGGTCACTTCCCCGCGGTATGGATGTTGTCCGTGTGACACGTGACGCTGGGCGGTCGCACGTCTAGCTACACATCAGATGTGTGAAAAGGAGGAAGCAGCATAGACGGGCTGAGCCCCCACCACAGCTCTCGGAGCAGCAAATCAGCTCAGACATGATCGGAATCTGCCCATTTGTATCAAAAAGGTTTAAAATATCAATCACAGCGGGTCACCTTTGTTCTTATTTTACAGGTCTGCATTTGGATCACTCCCTCTAGTGGGATGCTGGTGGAAAGAGACACGCTGCGTATTTTGGACAACACACTCGTTTACTCTCTCTCTCACACACACACACACACACACACAGAAACATTTCCTCAGTGGTTAATCTTTTCTCAATGTCATTTTTAATGAATTAGGGACCACATCAAGTCATATCTGTCACAAACCATAAACCTCCATAATAAGTTGGAATGGATCATTCATGGTGCTAGGAGTTTGTTCAGGCTTTTACCAGCTCTGTAATTGTAATATATTGGGCAATCCATTTGAATTATGTGGCTCAACTCTCGCTGCATATTTTTGCGCAGCACGATGTATACGGCACGTCTAGTTACAGCCCGAGAAGTCGACCGCGGGAGTTAACCTAAACTGCTTTATCGTTGATGAATTGCTACAACCACGGGCTTATTTAATGGTAGAACTGATATTGAAGATGAAAACACAAGCCAACAACTGAAAAAAAGACAAGACTGCCATGAATAACAATTCCATTACAGCCCCTGTCTTCTGTCTCTCATTTTCCTCCATTTCTCTAATCTCATTTCACAAGGGACCACGATGAGGTGGCAGGAACTTTTCCCATGCTATCACCCAAGAGACCACTCTTCCGCAGGAGGGATAAATGAAGAGGGAGGGAAAAATCGAATTCCTTCATCCGTTGCAGGAGGGCCAGCCAATGAATCAGTGGAATAAATTCTCTCCAGAGATAAACAAACATGATATTTCTGCTGGGAGAGAAAGGACAGGAAAGGGCCGGTGCCATTGCCATAAAGTTCAGGGCGCTTCGGACCGTAAAAACGCAGCCGCCTTCGCAATCAAGAAAGTCTGCCGCAGCGAGGCCTTTATAGCTGGATCCGATGTGATGGAACAGCACGGGGAGAGCTCGCGTGTATGCCCTCAAGCACGACTTTAATGTCAGAAATATATAGCCTCATCCAAAAAGCCATTAAAACAGAGTTTTGAAGCACAAATGCCTCCCAACACTCTGTCAACTCGCTAACTGCTCATCAGCTTGATTTACAAGACGATATGACAACTCATTGCAGTTATAATACAAATAATAATAATAATAAAGAAATCCTGGGACTGGTAATTTTCCTCTATCTTAGTTTCGGATATTTTTCGGCTCACATCGTTTGCGAGTCTACCCGTCTTTGTGCTTCACATCGCTGATAAGTTGTGGCTCCAGACACGATAAGACAGTGGAGTCAATAGTTATGCCATTGAATTTAAAGGTCAGATCTTCACGCACGTTGCTTTGCTTTTTCACACCTTAAGGCAGAAGCACGAGCTGAAGATGTGCGAGAGTCATTGATGTGTAACGAGTCTTGAAAAGCGAGACCCGGAGGCCATGCGCGATAAACATTTGAAAACTCTTTGCAGGAAAAGAAACTTTGCTCTCAACAGTTTACATTAAGACAAAACATTTAATTTAGAAAAACTAGGAAAATTCACAAATTGTGTGGCAGAAATAGTTCGGGATAGCATGAGGAACATATTGATCAGGAACGCCTTGTGAATGATGGAATGATGTTATGGGTTTTTGCTTTTTAACACAGGAAACTTCATAACAAGCTACATCGTTATCATTACACACACACACTAGTTGGTTTAGAGAAACAGGGCAGAGAACCACAGGATTCTCTCCCAACTTCCAGACAAAAAAGAAAAAAAGTACACTTGGTCTGGGCACTGTAACTGTTTTTACCGCACAATGGAGATGTCAGGGAATGGTGAAATCAAAAGATCAGGCCAGGTGTTGTGCGTTTTCTTGCAGTACAATTAGTGCTGTGACTTCTTTTTAAAGCAGAAAATTGTACATTTAAGCAGGTTCTAATGCACCATTGGTAAATGTGCTATCGTTTATGCTTTTTGATGCTTCCAGGATTCTGGATCAGAAAGATCAAGGCTCTCAACCACCAAAGTATCTCAGTCAAAATCGATGAGAGCCACTGACATTGTGAATAACTGAGCTATCATCTTTCACTATTTATAGCGTGTGATGCTCCGTGAACCGTGAAATTAATAAATAGCATGCACAGTAATTGCCTGGAAACCAAGCACTGTGGCAAAGTGAGGTATAATATCAGTGGCATCAGATGGGGTTTCTAATAAGTTGTCACATTATTGTCAATGACCTTCAAGCAATTAAAACAGTTGAGGACTAGAAGGGAGCGCTTGAGAGAGGAGGCATTTATATGAGAAAGGAGTGGGCAGATTAAGGAGGGGTTAAAAGTATGAAGTGAAAAGAGGACTGTAGGAATCTATTAGGAGAAGTGACTCTTCATTAAAAGGTAGTGTCGAAGACAGCATGGGCTTTATCAAAGGCACTGTTGAGGGAATTCATTACTTAGTCTGGCAACACTGAAAGTGGACAGTTCCGGTTGATTTTTAACCTGCTGACACACAATGATGACTGGCTTGGTTGTCTTGGGGGGGGGGGGGGGGGGGGGGGGGGGGGGTTGTTTTTTTGTTGTTTTTTTTTTTAAAGATTTCAAGGTTTATTTGCCTTTTTAGCCAGATGTGTTTCTGCAACTGGTCATTTGAAAAGGAAAAAAAAGCAGTTTGGTTTACAGTAACATTTACAGTTACATCATTTACAAAGAAGTTCCCTGCAGACTACAGTGGGTCGCTCTGCTGATACATAGGTCATTGGTTTGATGCCAGGCCCCTATGTCACAATGTGCCCTTGAGCAAGATACTGAGCCTGAAATTACTCCTGCATCTATGGCGTATAAATGCGTTTGATTAATTTCTCCTGAGCACGCTGTGAGACCCTCTCAGCCACCAGTGTGCGAATATAAATGCATGTGTGAATGAAGACCAGCAATCTAAAATGAGCTATGCATGGAAGGGAGCAGGGAAGCAGAAGGCTCCAAATCTGATCAAGGTCATATGGAAAAAAGGTAACAATTAGCTATGCAAGAGCTAATGGCCTAACATCATTGTGCAGTGTAACCATAGGTGAGGAAATACCTTACTGACAGAGGTGGTCCTAACCCTTCATGATAAGTGGGATATATCCTCTTTAAACATGTTTGTATTGGACATACAGCATACAGCAAGAAGTGATCAGGGTGCTAAGAGGGATGCTGGGAAGCAAATTGGTTTCCCTTTTTCTCCCATATAGTTTTAAAAGGTCACCAAGTTAACAGGTATTTAACAGAGAAATGTATAGTAGCGCTCTGCAATGATGAACACAACATACTTAGCAACTTCAGGCCTCAAATGGCTAGTTTTGTCTAATCTTGTCATTCAACCATAATCTATTTAACATATGATACTGCTGCATCACAGTAGTGATTTAACCAGGAATCATCAGGACATTGATAAAACAATCACTTTAAGCCAGTTTGACAAACGTTGAAGAAAGAAATGAAAGCATCAAAAGTAGTTTCTAGATACTGGTGGGTTAACTGACAGTGGATTTAAGAAAAACATAGCAAAAAGTAAAGTTGAACTCTGTTATTCCAATGTCTTCCTTGAACCCATCATTCTGAAGGGAATGAACAAGCAACTGCTCACTCATTAATTAGCCAACCTCTGCACCTGTAGGCCGGACTGTCTGTACTCCACTGTGACTGATTGAACAAGAAGAAAGGAAGGGGACAATGACTACTGATGAGGATTATAAGTACATTTCAGCTAATAAATCCTCATACTGGTATTTGTCCAATGGAGTTTCTAGTTAGTTTCAGCGGATGAAGGAACTTTAGGGCAGCAGTCGGCACATTACTGTTGGTGAGGGAAGAGAGAAATCATGAAAATGAGGAGAGAAGACAGAATGTGAAGGGAAACTGATCAATGGAGAAGACTGGGATGGAGTTTAGTGGAATAGAGGCTCAGAAACAAGGCAATTACTTGTGAGTGTGCACTACAGCAGAGACAGTGTAGTCACATGGTAGTTTAGGAGCATGGGTGGGTGGGGGTTTACAGCATAGAGCCCACATGAGATTGATACGATCTGCTTCCGAGCAATCTACAGACCCATAAAAAGCCACACTCTGTGGGTAGACTTGATGAGCAACATGGGAATAGGAGGACAATCCGACACTGTCACAAAGCTGCACCATGACAACAAAGCAACACTGCAGATATGACTGCTTTCTTTCTTTCCTTGCATATGACCAAAGAGGAATAACTTGAACATTAATTTCATCCACAATGGTTGCATTAACATAACTCAGTTTGAGTTCCCACAGAAACATGGCAAACGTTCTTTTATCTTGATGTTTACCGTCATATTCAAAGCTGGATTCTGAAGAAATGAATTCAAAAGAAAAAGAAATTCCTTTTCAGATAGTGTCCTTGGAGCCTGAACTTGGACAGTCCAAGTCTATATCAGTGCTTGAACTTGGCTGTTTCCTGCTATTGGTCATAAATGATTGCCCCTATTGAATTAGCATGAGGTTGTCTAAGGTCAATTATGAAGTTAGAGAAGAATAAAACAATAGTAATAACTCATTCCTTTCAAAGTTGAAGTCAATTATGTTTTTCTTGGAAAAAAAAAACACAATCGGGATCGACACTTTGATGTATAATCAAGGATTATGTGCGTTTTGGCAGGCAATGGAGGTCAAACCCAGCTCACATAGATGATCTGATGGCTCAGCAGATTCAAGCTGCTCTGACATGTTTACTCTTCCCGTTTCCTTGCAAACAGCTTGACAACAAAACCAAAAAAAAAAAAAACAGCACAAGCTCCTCTTTCACCGTCTTTAACTCAAACAGTCAAAATAGGACCAGAAAATTCAGGACTGTAAATTAAAATGGAGCATTGACTGGATTTGTATGTTTGTACTGTATAAGCTCCATAAGCTCCTCATTAAACCAAAACCGCACATTATACCTTTGGTGTCATGAAATAAGTTCATCCATTAACTGACCTTAAGTCAATCAAATGTTTGTATTATAGTTTAATTGAAATAAGGTAAATGTAATATTTCCCCTGATTGTAATTGTACTGGTGCAATTATAATTTTCCAGCTAAATGGAACAAAGAGCATAGATTTATCTCTCACATGTAATGTGGCCCAGGATTAATGTCACCAAGTCAATACCAGGAAAGTATCGCATCATGTGGAACTACGGCAAATGGTGGCGATAACGAGGAAGAAAGAAAGTGAATCCTTGTCGACAGCAGCCTCTCTCTTCCAGCGAATCAAAAATACATGACTGCCACATTTCAAATCTGCGGAGGACATTTACATACTCATTTGAAGATCCAATCTTCAAAGAGGCCGAGCAGACTCTTTACCTGGATGCAGAATATTGTGAAACCCAAGGTAATTTTCAGCCTTTCAAAGAGGCGTTTATGACGACACCCTGGGTACATACATCCCCCTCCCCCACTCACCAGACCCCACCAAGGACACTGCATTGGCACGCGTAAGTTTAAAAATAATAAAATAAAAAAAGGCTCTTTTGGATATGAAACAGCAAACCGTCCCACACCAGCTCTCTGCGCCTTCCACTTGGCCACTGGATTGTCTGGCATTTGAAGATCAAAGAGCATTTTGAACTGCGGCACCTTGTTTCACTGCAGATGAGGATGGTTGCATGAGCATCTTCAAAAGAGTGTTAACCCATCAATCGCTGCACTATGTCAAAACTGAGAACGACTGAGAGGAATATTTGAAATCATTTCTTTCTTTAACAGGGAAACTGTCTCTTCAGCTTTGATTATGCAACCTTTGCAGGTGGGGTTGTAAATCCTGGAAAAAGACAGGTGGCAAGCATGCCCATGCACATTAAAGCTCCGTCTTTACTGAATTTCTATAGGGAGCATTGCTTATTGGTGAGATGTTCTATTTCTGCAGCAATCATCCTCCTGCACCTGCATCTGTCTCTCTCCTGTGCCGCAGCACGTCCACCGCGTGCGGTTTATCATGCCACCGTGACTCCTGGCTGGAAGCTGGAGGAAATTTTTGATTCAACAGTGCCTCCGGTGGTCTAGGTGTGTATACCCACAAACACCAAGCACCTGCAGTCAGGTCCAGAGAGGATGCTGCAGAGGGGAGAAAAATGTTCGCTCCCTCTATCGCCTCAACACTCACAGATGCCCATATTGAGCTGCTGTAATACAGGATAGTTCAACTCTTATCCGGGTAATGCGGTTAATCAATTAGAAGTCCTCATCCCCTGGGGGCACTCACATTAACTTGAGTATAGGTTTTCACTTAGAGAGGATCAGTGATCTCTGCAGTGGCTTCCCCCTCCAGACCCCTCTTTCATTAACTAAAATGAGAGCATATTGAAGTGGGGCACCAAGGTGGAGCAGGTCACCCACGTGACGCGGGAGATACGCACGACCAGGTGGCGTCGCACGCATTCCGCCAGACCTGAGCGCTGATGTGTTGATGGTTCCTTCCCTCAGTCTGAGGCGTTCTAGAGGAATGACGTGCATATTTGGAGAGTCTAAAACACAGTGACTGCAAGAAACACAGTGTTCAGTCAGCGTCAAAAAGAATAAAATATATTCTTGCGGCTCAGTGATCGCTGCAGTCTCCCAACAGCTCCCTGATAAATCCGCCCTGTCCACAGAGACGACTTCATTTTCCAATAAACAATATATTATTTACGGAACCTTCTGTGCAGTCTGTTTGGTCTTGTTCTGTGTCTGCAGCAGCAGTCATGCTATATTTTCCTTTACCAGTTCACTTTTCTGCAAAAGTCGATTAAAGAGTTCAAACGCAGCGCAGCAAGGATTAAAGGAAGGCTGAGCGGCACTTCATCCGTCAGTTGTGCTCGGATGTGTTGCTGTATTTAACAGCAATTAACCATCCATCCATCAAGCCGACACATATAAGGTAGAGCTATCTTTGACACCCCTTCATTATCGTCATCACTGTTATCTCACTCTGGCAATCTCATACTTGAATATTTTACTGGGAAGAAAATGTTTTAGTCTTAGGTAGGTATTAAACATTCTGTAATTAAGAATCGCTTAAGCAACTACAGTTTGATTTTTTTTTTCTGTCCCTCAGCCAATATTCATTTAATGATAAATAAAAGGGCCATGAAGGAATATGAGCTCATCCCCGAGTCCAAAAATAAATCAGCCTGGTGAAATCCTCACACATTCGGTGTGTTTGAGGTTGAGGGTGTGTACTTCACAGTAATTACAGCTATTTTTACAGGCTGGAATTGTCTACAATTCACAATAAACTCTTGTAATTTTATTAACAAGTAGGGCTTGTGATTTCAGATGGACAGAATTATGATGCCCAATTATAAATATCTAATTGTAACCTGTTTGCAGCTTATGCTCTCATTAATCTTTGGAGATATAAGAACTTAAACATATGTAGCTTTTTGAAAGGGAAAATTTGATTCAAGTCATTTACTCTTGTTCCTTTTTCATTTTGAGTTTTCAGGCAGTGCAGCACACCATTCGGAATATTAAGTCCTGTTTTTGGTCTGTGTTATGAATTTAAATTATTTTAGAGGGTTCCAGTTCCTCTATGTACAAAACCATTTTTTCATTAGCTGTGTTTGTTTTCTTCTATTAAACTGATATTTAATCATCATTGTGTTCTCTGACAGCCACAAAAAAAATACATTTAACAGTTTAAAACCAAACTGTAGTTTAATATTAAATCACTTGTGCATTAATTGTATTCAACAGTGGTTTGGTAAGAAGTGTATCGTTAATAAAATGCTAGATAGTGTCAGATGTTGATTTTTATCTGAAATTTGGTGATAGGTGACCAGTAATTCCAATCCCAACCACAGGGGGCGCTAATTTGGGTAAAGTTCCTCTTGACAGAAATGGACAGATGTAGCAAAAAACGTTATGCAGGTGTCATGTGTTCATCAGAATGTTGCAGCATTGCAACAAATGCCTCCAAAAACATTAAGGCAAAATTTAAATGGTAAATATAATCAAATGTAACACCAGAAGAGGGCAGATTTATGCACAGAAAGTTCTCTGTTCCTCTCTGACTTGGGCCTGCGTTACCTGAATCTCATCTCTCCTCCAGCATCTGTCCTCTGAATCCCCCTTTCCATCACCAGCATGCTGAACCAGTCTGCTCCCCCTCCAACACTCCATCACAGCAGCATGGAGCCCTGGAGATGTCTCCCTTCTAAGGAGTGATGTAGTGCGCTATGCTAACAGACCCTCTCGGCCACTATTATTAACTAGACCCAGCCCTCATTTCTCAAGGCCAGGAGGAACACACTCATGCACATGGACACACAGGCACAAATATTCTTCAGAAAGATGACACTGTAGCCACAATGTCATTGGCTTAAACTTTAACTTGGTGGTTGAAATAATGAATTATTAGTGCCGACGAGCCTGCTTTTCCTCATTTCCTCAATTCATGTGGAGCAAGATAAAAACAGCATTATTACCACAATATATATTATTCAAATGGCAGATTTGTCATTTATTAAAGAGAAACACATTTCAGTCTACATGCATAATTTATTCATTATCAGCCTTCCTCCAGTACTCAGAGTGACTGTTTATCACCAGTAACACTATACGCTTGAATTGAAATTCAAAGAAAACATTTTAGAGTACTTTGGAGATTAAATGAATGCAGTACTTGATTATTAGCAGGTCATTTCTCCATTTTTTTTCTGTGTGATAAAAAAATAAAAATAAAGTAACTTTAACCACAGTCAACAGGTCAGGCAGGTTTGTACAGGCTGAGCTGTTGAAAGTGCAGCACCGTCATCAATGATTCAAAGACCTGTAAAGTTCAGGTTTGAATTAAATTATGCTCATGGTTTTGCTTTTGCTTGGCTTGCTGCGGTCATGCAGAGAGATTAGTTCACAATATGTCCATAATAGACAGGGCAGGAGTGCAGAGTTGTTTGGATAGTAACTCTAATGGTATGTAGAACTCCACAAGATGACCTGTTTTACAGCGGTGTAGCTCTGGTTCTGGCACTCTCTGCCTTTAATGCACTATTCTGAAAAGCCTGGAGCAGAGAAAAAACACACATGTGCAGACATGGTAAGCAAGAAGGGAGCTCAAATGACCCTGGATAGAAAAGGGAGCATGCATCAACAGAAGGGACACTGATTAAATCAGGCAGCATTCAAAGGATGAGGGTTGCAAAGTGACTTTCACAGGAAGTAGGAAGTTTCGGAAGGTGCGTGTACCCTAAATAGAACGCTCTGTGTAAGATCTGCCAGTTAAGCAGATGCAGAACAATTGGCTGAGCCATCAGTCGACGTGCCCTGGCTTCTCTGTACAAACATTGATACTAACAGTCATCAACTTACACACCGATTCTGTGGGTCAGTTCTTTCAAGAAAGGGACAACAAACAATCTCACCTTGAGTTGCAGACCACTGAAATTTGATGCCAAACCAGCAGCATCCATCCATCCCTTCACCTCGGCTCCAGTGAAGCCCGTCTGAACTGTCACAGACTGAGACGTGCTCTTTCGGATGGACAGGTGGAGAAAAGACACCGAGCTAATGTTTAGGAATGTACTGTTTCTCACATTCTCAGTATATTCAGAATTTCTTTCTCTCGCATCTACAGCGATGAATGGAACTCTATGCCGCTGTAAATTGAGAGGAATTACACAATATTTCAAGGCTGGAGTTGATGAGGCATAAACTTGGTGACTTGCACATCTGAAACGCGAGCGATCCACAGAAAATGACTACCACGGCTTCTTGTAAGACCGTGTTTTTTTTCTTTTTTACCGGGCGGGGCAAAAGTAGTGAGGCAGAGGACCAGTGGGAGTTTACTCTGAGTCCTTGAACTTTGGCTGCTGCAGTCACTTCAGCAAGTTATGTGCAGGTTTTTTTCTTGTTAGAATTCAAAAATAAAATAAATATAGCATGGCCTCATAGCATGAAGTCCAATTCCCACTCGGTCCTTTCTATGTGGAGTGTGCGTGTCCTCCTCCAGAGTGTTCTCTCTGTGTGCCCTCTGGTGAGCTGCACAGTGTGGATTCCCCTAGTGAGAACTGGTGTAGGCCATTTACCAGAAACTTGATCGATAGATGGACTAAAACGCGTCCCATGGAGTATTTGGCGTGATCTTTGTGGTTAAAGTTAAGCTTAGAATTGCTTGTTTATGCCACAAAAGTTCAGCTCGTTGTTATACTGCAGTGTGAAATATGACACAAAATTGATCTCCCCAGTCCACCAGTGTCTCATGTGTTCACATATTCCGTACAGTTTTTTCTTACTTGGCTACTGTGGTGCGGGACAGAAATCAGGTTTTTTTTCTGTTGTTATTTGTTACAGAGTGTGTTTTCTTGCTTGAGTGGACTGGTATTCTTCATTTGTTTATCCCTATCAGCAAAACTGCCATTCCTGTGTATGAGTGGAAAAAGCCTTTGCCTTCCAGTGGTGTGTATCGAATTCCTTTACCCCCTCATACAGCTGCTGCTGCTAGCTAGGAAACAGAGTAAATATAACTGCTCACTCTCTGGCCCACCAAGGCATTGATTTATACATAGCCTGCTGCAGGTGGGAGTAACAAATCCAAGGGGAAGTCAGCCTATTCATACCACAAAAATATACCGGTGGTTGTTTTATAGACACACCCGAGGATTTGATTCAGTATGGACGAGAGCTGTCAGAGCCGAGGCGCAGGGTGCCAACCAGCAACAAATGCACTGCCACTCTACACAGCATTTCCAGTTGTTGACCCTCTGCTGTGCCCGTCATACGCTGTGTTCACAGTACCTGCTACACCATTCGATCTCGATCCAATCTAGTTCAGTAGATGCTTGATATCTTTTGATGTCTCAGCATCCATCATTTCAGTGGTAATCAGTTGTGACGTACATGTATCACTGTGTTCCAGGTAACATTACCCAAACTTATCGTAACTTTCCTCCATGTCTCCTGATCAGTGGACGACGGCCATCTGAAAGTGAGTGTGGAAGGGTGAATAAAGTCTTCTAATGGTTAAAGACCACTACAAAAGCATTATAATTGTTTCAATTATGTTATGCTCGAGTCTAATATAAAGCAATTCTACATTGTTAGGACCACAAAAATATCAATTAGACAGGAGGTCTAATATTTGTCCTTTCCCACTTCTCTTTGTTCTTTACTCCACTGCCCACCAGCATGAGTGGTCTGGGCCTCTATTTAAACCTATAAATTCCTACTAAATCATAAAAACTCATAAGCACAATTGTGGGTGCGTGTCATAACTCTGCAGGCAGCAGGAAATCTACCATTTGACTAAGAATTATGACAGCTTTAACCTCCACATCATGTGGGAAGAAACAACAAGCAAGTGTTTCCGAACGCAAAGATTGAGAGGACACAGAAACAGACAGATGGAGGAACAAAGAACATCTGGCAGATTGGAGTGATAGAAATAGACAGAGATGAGGTGGAGGTTATGGGGGTGTTTGGGGGGGTGCGGGAAAGGTAAAAAAAAAAAGTCCAGGTCGGCAGTACGTTCTTGTGTTGTGAGAGGAACCTTGTTGTGCGAGCCAGCGACTGTGGTGTCTGGCTCATCACCCAGTCACTTTGTTCCTCCCCTGACAGCCTCAAGGCCTGACTGCCTGACTGCTAGTGAGAAAAAGAGGCGGCAAGAGGAAGAGCGGAGAGCTGTTCGTTGTCAGCGAGGAGGAAATTAGCGACGTGAAGCAATTAAAACTGCTGCGGCTAACACCAGCGAAAATTAGCTTTCCCAGGGGTCAGTGAAGCAAGACGCTGATAGCTCAAAAGGAAGCGTCCCCATTTCCTGCTGCCTGTGTCATGTATGGTGAAAAAAAGGAGCACGCACACACACACACCAACACACTCACCAATAAGATATATATGGGCTGTCCTGTCCAGTGCCCTCAGGCCACGATCCCATTGCCCAGATAGAATTCCAAATTGATATGGCAAAGTGCTTGAGAGTGTCCCATTTCTCCTGAATGGTCTAAAGCCTCGTGCTGCCCTCTCTCTGTCCTTATGAGTGCTTCATCCCTTTTAAACCAAGTGCAGTTAAAATGGGGCAAAAAAGAAATAATAAAAAGAACCCATCATACCCAAGGAGCTGACGTTATTATGATCACAAAGTATAGCTATGGACACAGAACGCCGGGATAAAAAAACAGGAAGCGGGGGAATAAATCAAACATCAAAAGGCTTTAAAGCAACAGCCTTTGGACAAAAAAATGGGAAGAAAACACAATGCCTCAACTTTCTCTGTGTAACATAATAGCCCAGTCATCACTCTGAGAAAGGCATGGCCATACAGTGCAAACAGAGTTCGGTTGGAAGCTTTTAGGAGTTGGTAACGCTGACTAAACTGACAGCTTTTGCTAAAAATAATGTCTCCTTCTAAACCCAATGTCAGAGGTTCTGGGCATATCAAGCGTCTACTTTAGCGCAGTCAGGAAAACGAAAAAATAAATTCTAATTAAAAAAAGAGCAGATCTGTGCTCGCATGCTAACACTATCAATCTCAGCGGCAGGTTTCACTGTCAGTGGGCAGCAAACGCAGGCTGACACAGGCCGACCCATTCTTTGTTTTCTTGTATCTTGATGGATGTTCTTGTTGTGTTTTGTTTCCTGTTAATTAAGCGTGGGGGTGCTGGTGTCAGTCACTATTAATTTAGAAGTGGTGATGTGCTTGCTTTTGTTTGTCAGTCTTCTTTTATTACACCACACTATTGTCACTGAAAATCATGATTAATTTGTAAAATTAAAGGATGTATAATTTGCCTTTCTCCCCCCTCTCTGAAAGGCTGTCAGATTGACAGCAAAAGAATGATGTATTTGTTGGTGGGCTGGGTTTTGGGGTCGGCTAATTGTAATCTGGTTGCTGGTGTTGGCTTTTTAAACAATTCAGTTATTGTAAGAGCTGCTGTCAGATGTTTGCAGATCTAGCTGTGGATGTTTATGCCATTGTTGTGTCTGCCAGGCAGATTCAGTTCAACTTTTTAACTTTATTTATATAGCTTCTGTTACAATCAAGATTGGTGTTTTCCAGAAACCTGGAGCCTGACCCCGACAGTGGCAGGAAAATGGTCCTTTATAGACCGTTTTAGGGTTAAGACATGGTTTTATGGTAGGGTGTTCTTCAGATCGGCCCATCAGGCTGCAACTGAAAACAGAATTGGGAAAAATGCTGATCTACATGATCCCTAAATCTCAATCGGTTACCACCTCCACTAAATGACATTTAATGGCGTAGGTCATGAAGATATGAAGGTAAATTGGTCCACGTTGCCACAGAGCCCACTTTAGTGCGGAGCTGCAGCAGTGGTTGTCGATCTGAAACTTTCTCCCCCACCTGTTCAGTTTATTCGGACAACCAGCTGCATGAAGAGTCCTAGTTGAGCCAAATCTTCTTCCTAACCTTCTGACGTGAGGCTTCCTCATAAGAAGTGGTTATAGAAATAGAAAGATGAAGAGGATCTGAGTACTTTCTGCACCCAGTGTAGGTGCTGGTATTGTGCCCTTGTCACTGAGCTCTGATGGACTATTTGCTTTCTGGAAAAGACCATTCTTACATTCAGGGACAGCTTCCAAGACATTATTTGCCACAACTTTCAAAACTAAATCATTCCCTGCTGCTCCTGCTGTTCACATTTTGATTAAATATTGTCTTTTGCCGTGTGTCCGATGAAAGGTTGTCTCTGAGCAGCCAGGTTTTTTACTGTGCGGTTGATGTGTTTGCTTGTGTGCCGCAGTAACACCCAGCGAATTAAAGATAGAAGCGAGTAGTCAACGCTGACCTGGGCTGCTTTTCACTGCTGTTTGTGCACAGCAGAAAGTGAGGGCTTCATACTAAAGGCAGACAGTATCACCTCCAAACACAAACACACACACACGTCCACATCAGCTCGAGCCCAAAAGCGCTTCTCGGTTGCGGTGCATGTTTACTTGTGATGTGTGCTGTTTGAAGCCCTGTTTGTTCTCCCCATGCTTGATCAGGTTGGATGAAATCTCCTTTGCGCCGAAGGCAGAGAGACAGTAACGGGGTGGGTGGGGGGGTTAATACTGATCTGTCAGCAGACCATACAGACAGCACTTAAGAGACTTGGGGTAATGGCTGTTTCTGGGCCCTTTTAAAAAAAAAGCCCTTGTTAGTAAGGCTTAGTGTCACTTACGATGAAGGGGTGAAAGATAAAGAAAAGAGGGACTAACTAGATGCCTGCCAACTGGAATGATACACTTGCAGCTTGATAAATAACATGGTTTTAAGGGCTATTTCAAACCTAAACTGTAGGTTTAATGTGTATTTTCCCATCAATATTTCAAAATGAATTCAAATCAAACTTAAATAATTGTTGTCAAATAGGTAAAGGCAGAGAACTGTTCAATGCTTTCAGAGAAACCTGATTTACAGTTTTATCTTATCGCCTTCTATCAGCCATTTCTTGCTATCCTGAGGGGTTTTGTAACAAACTGTCAGACCCATGGACAGAATGGTTCCGAAATGCAGACCCAGTTACAAGTACAAACTGTTTAATACAAAAAGCGGTTCACTACACGGGCACTAATCTGAGCGAGAGTCAGGCAATGGTACAAAATCGCTGGACTGCAATAAAAAAAAATGTTGTCTTATTTCTTTCTTGAGAGACAAAACAAGAAAACTGCTGGAAGCTAGCTGGAAAACTTGACAGGACATAATGCTAAACAAGACAAACCATCAAAATAAAAGCAGGAAACACCCGAAGCACCCCTAACTCTGCTGTTTATTTGCCCAGTTCCCACATTAGGACTCGTTATAATGAATGACACCTTATCAGACTTAACAACTAGATGAGAAACAGGAGGACAATGCAAATGGATCTGACCAACCAAGCTTACATAAACGCGACTTGCAGTGATATCGAGGCTGTAATGGGGCTCAACCTTTGATATCTCATAAGACCTTTCACTCTCATGTCAACTGAATTATCAGGTTTAGATTGATTTTGCACTGTCACCTCACAGCAAGAAGGTCCTGTTTAAGGTCTCCAAGGACAGTTCTGTGAGGAGTTTTCATGTTTCCCACACAGTCCAAAGACATGAATTTGGAGGAAAGGTGAACTGATGACTCTAGATTGTCCTTAAGGGACAGTTGTTGGCAACTTGTCCAGGCTGTACCTCACTTTTTGCCCATAGGCAGCTGGGACAAGCTCTAGCCCACGCACCCTCCTGTTAGGTGATAAAGTGGAAGATGATGGATGATGGAGGAAGGGAGGACTGGATTGCTGTTGCACCATTTTTTTGCACTCACTGGACTGACCACTAACAGTCTAAGAAGAAGATGCCGTGCTCTTATAAGATAAGTATAGAAGATAACACCATCACCACGCAGGATTAACATTGTCTTCTGAAGAACATTGTTCAGTCGTTGCAAATATTTGTCAACCTTGCAAGGTAGCCCTCAGAATGTTTGAGTTCACAGTTTATAAAAAATATAACAGAGTGACTGAAAGAGAATTCATTTGAATACTGAAAAAGTCAAGGGACGTGAACATCCAGCCTTTCTTATATGACGCCTTCCATAGTAAAAAAACATCTGATAAATAATACAGTGCCACATTCTAATTTAGTACAACACCACCTAATCAGAATATAGGTGTTTTATGGATTGACGACGAGACAAGCACAAGACACAGAGGTTCCCATTATTCTACTGCAACTGTGAGGCTTCATAACTCAATAGGAACATGGCTGTTGGTGATTTATGCTGTGGACCAAAGGAGTCCATACATAAATCACAGAGAGCTCACCTATCGCTTTCACTTATTCATGCTAGCTATTATTTATAACACCGTCGTTTGGCTCTGTGTGATCGATATGCTTAATTCTAATTTCATCTCAAGTACTCGCCACTCCGTGCTGCTGGAACAACACGCATTTGTGTCGAAAAAGTTAATCAGTGGGGTCAGTGCAGTTGGGTAGGGAGGGGTGGGTTGGATCAAGATCGACCGAGAGCGAAGGTGCAGGTGCAGGGAGGAGTGTGAACAAGGTGGAGTTCAGAGCTGAGAATACGAGCTTAAACTCCAGCAGTGAGATGATGTTGACCTAGAATACCTCTGAGATCAGACATAATCTTACATGCTGAGCCAAAGGTTTCAAAATAGTGTAGAAGAAAGGCTGAGAGCCGAGGGGAGAGGAGATCAGCTTCACCAAACAAACACGGCTTTTATCTACAGCTAAGTGGCCTGTTGACAATGCTCATAGTGGTCTATCGCTGTCCCCATCGCCTGTTGACTCACAGGATTTGAGGCAAAGATCAGAGTCAAAGTCTTGTGTTCAGAATGCCAGCAGATAGTATATAACCTGGATAGAAGGTTGGTTCCAACCTTTTGTCCCTGCTGGTGAACCTGCTGTTTATATTAAGAAATAACAGCGGTGGTCACACAATGTATGGCAGAACGTACACCTTGTGCATCCGTGTTGAGGTTATACGATCAGGCTCTTTTGATCGTATCACGTCCACACAGCTTGTAGCAAAACCTGGAGGTGTGAATTCTTTTTTTTCCTGATGCTTTTGATCTGGTGTGAGCAAGGATGAGGAATCTAATCTACAGAACAGAACACCGAGTGACAACTTGACACTTCACACTGTGGCTTTAGGAGACAAACAGCTTCCTGCGATCTTATCCAGCGCTAGCGCACAGTCAAAAAGAATAAAGTGAACACATGTACACAGTGCATCAAAAAAACATGCTAAAAATGGCATGAATTAGATTAAGTGGTCTGGCGGGTGCAAATTGCTCATGTGCAGAAGTGACAGGAGTTGCCCTCATCTGCTGTTTGCGTGGTAAACTATTGCTCAATCTGATAGATGTATGTTAGCGGGTGAGCATCTGTGCCTTTTAGCGCTGTTTACTGAAGAGATGAAGAGTGTCCGTAAGCCACAGCAATGCGGCAGCAACACGGAAATAACGGGAGAGTGACTTCAATCCCCCGGGAAATAAGGAGAGGTGCAGGAGAAAGGTCACTGACAAGATGGGGGCAGGGAGGAGAAAGGTGCCCAATGTCAGGACTTTTTTTTTTCGTGGCATCTTTTCTTGGAAGGTTGGTAAACAGAGTGGAATAGAAACAAATACAGTCTTTTTGTGGAGGAAAGAAAAATATGTAGAGTAGCTTTTCGTAATACTACTTAAGGCTATTGCTGAATTAAGAAATGGATATTCTGTAACACTGTGGCCTCTATGTGTGCACTTTCTCATTTCACTTTGGAATCATCATGTCTGCCAGCATTTCAATATCGTCTGCATCTGGCTAACACAACATCTCCCAGGGGTTTCGATGCACATGCCCTGACACAAACTTTGTCAAACAAGATTTGTCTCACACTTGTTCAACTAATTGGCCTTCATCCCAAATGCGAGCAAAATCATGTCATGCATTCTATTATAAAGTTGCCCCAGTGGAGGTTCTTGTCAATAGCAGGAGAGAGAAACAGGAGTGTGTTTCCAGTGGAGACGTGGTGTGGTAGCGGGGGCACGGAGCAAAACACATCATGGTTGTTGTTTAATTTGATGATGTCTCCAGCGAGACCAACGTGGGCGTGCTGCTGGCTCAGATGCTTGTCTCTGTTTGTGAATGTGTTTTTAACCACTAGATCATTGTAGCAATACACTGGTGGCAGAGCTCGGGCATTACCCCGCCTGCAGCATCGATCCTCACAGCCTCATTTACAACGTTATGGATTTCTGCATCAGAGGGATGACTGAGAGACAAAGAGACAGTGTTGGAGACAGAGTTTGTCCGATTTTTTTTATTTATTTTTTTAGGTCTTTCAAGAAATTCATTAGAGGGGTATGCCAAACATCCCATCACTACAGTAAAGAAAGTATACGGACGGCTTCTGAGATAACTTGTCAGCTATGCAACATGAGGAAACGGCTCAACTTTAACCTAAAATAAAAAGTTATTGCACAACTAGAAAACAAGAAGAAAGAATAGTAAAAAAAAAAAAAAGTAAGTAGGGGTGACTGGAACAGAAACAGGTACAGTACATGGCTGTTTTCAGATTATTGTCCTATTTTACAGGGACATTTTCCTCATGAATGACTTGATTATAAGAGGCCTAAAGTGATTTACTGGGTTAGACCCTTTTTAAACAAACACACAAAATGTTCAAAGATAAAGTATTTGAACCAAAGCATGACAGACAACAAGTAAACAACCCAGTGAGTTCAGCCTGCTTGAAGGCAGAAACATTAAATAAAATGTTTAAAATAAGCCACATAACACATTAATGTTCAAATCAGCTCTGCTCATTCAATGTGGCCCAAATCTTATCTGTTTTAACAACTGTAGGGTAAAAATGTTGGACAAAATTTGAACTTGAGACAGATGATGCATTCATACTATGTGTTGCAAGTGTAATGGCATCACATTAATAATTGAAAGACATTTACCAATGCAGAAAGTGAATATTGATGCAATTTGCTTGCATATAAAATCGGTCTAGTTAATGTATCTGGCAGATTTATAATTCATTCATCCTCTCCGGCCTCGATGGTTGATGTTCAGTATTGAGGATGTGCCAGGCCCGAGCTGAAGGGAGGGAAACGAGAGACAGAAAGAATGAAGTTATAGGTCAACCCACTGAGGCATAATATAACATGCACAAATGAATACGGTCATTCAAGGCTCACACTCCCTCTGGTTTTTAGATGCATGGAGGGATTTCTTTAATCAGGGTGATCAGAGGGGCTTAGGAATGTCCACCGAGAGTGTGTGTGCTGAGGACATTAGCCTCTGGATTGAGTCACTGGGTTATATGTTTAAGGAGAGGTTTCAATTAAAAGTATTCACAGCAATATTAGATGGGTTGTTCATCTTTAGCATTTTGGAAGTTGATTTTAACTCTATTCAACTCTGCAACATTTTTAAAATGAGAAGTTGTACAATTAGAATAGAATTCTTTTGATGTTTGGCACATCTTGATCTTCTCTGTGACTTCTTCCATTGGGATGTGCCACACTAACTAAATCCAAGGTCCCCTATCCATAAACTCTCAGTTTATCAGGCATGTTGGTGGATTGACTCACAGGTTCCCAGGTCCCCGTCCCCATCTCTATCTCCATCATACATCGTTGATGTTGATTGTTACACTGCTTCCCCCTCTTGAGCAGGCAGTACATGGGGGGGTGATAGATCATTTTCAGAAACTTGCAGTGCAGTGCACATACATATATTTGTAAGTTCCTGCAAATCTTGGTAGAAAAGATGCTTGTGTAGGGTATATGACACCATAGTGACAGCATCCTCATGTTTACCTAACAAATGTAGTCATGTTTGTTTAACAGCAGGACTCTATTTATTTGTCCCCAATGGATATTATGAAAGCTCGCACATCTGAGCATGTTTGCTTGGATTATAAAATCCAGGAGCTTTGGTCTGGAAATTGGATTATTTCTTGTTTGATTTACCGTACATTTCATTTGGTCCTCTTGGATGGAATATATGTTGGAATACATGTTGGTAAATGCTAATTGTTTTATGCAAAATATCAGCTGTTGTCCAGCTCTCATGTCTGAAAACACAAAGAAAATCGCTCTTCATGAATATCTACGAGTGTTTCATAAAGGCAAATCCAGCTGTAGGACAGAAAATAAATTATGTATGTTTATCTTTAATATTCAATTAGCCATGATAAGGGCTGCTAATAATGACTTTATTATGGAAGCAGCAAGAAAAAAGGCTGTGGACTATTTCAAACATTGATATTATTTAAGCCATGTAGTAGGTGGGTTTTTTGGTTTCAGTTCCTAAATGATTCATTAGGGGTTTCTTTCTCAGAGTTTATGCCGTTATTGCCTTTTTTTGCATTATTATTCCTGGAGTGTTTCTTGTTTTGGTGTTCAATCATGTTTGGGCTTTTGCTTGCTGGTGTTGCAGCGTCACGGTTTATTTTCTGTATTAGTTTTGTTTTGTTGTTGCTCTTGTTTCCATTTATCCTGTTTCCTGTTTAATTTTGAAAGTTCTTCCTCACGTCTTGCTTCAGGTCTGTGTGTTTGCCCAATTACCTCCACCTGTAGGCCCCATAGACCCTGCTGTCAAATCCTTGTTTATTATTTCAGCCTGGATGTTTCTCTTTTCATTCTTTTCTCCCATTGATTTCTTTGTTCCCCTGATTACCTGGTTTGGACAATCTTTTGCTTTGTTTTCATTATTGCCTCTGCCATTTTGGTTTCCCAGTTGTTTTATTGGGCTCTACCAGGGCCTGCTTTAAATGTAGGTGGTCTTTGGATACATCTGAGAGCTAATCTGCAATTCTTGTACAAACACATTAAATGTCTAAATCTGCCATGACTCTGGGTTTGGGGCACAGATTCTCAGATATATTCCTTTTACAACATAGCTGCACACACACCCCTGGACTCATTCGGGGTGACTGTAGAATTAAAGAAGAGGTGCACATGCAGCTGCTTTTAGATAACAGCCTCTGCAGAGAACTTTTCTTTAAGTGAGTGAAAGCTTTGTTTGCAGGCTGAAACAGTGCAGCTGATAATAATGATCACTTTCCTCTGCATTCTTCTAAAAACAGATCAGAATCAGCTGGAATTTGACTCCCGACTTTCAGTGGACTTAAAAAGGGACGGACCTGCAGCTAAGAACAAAAAGAGCAACAAAAGATATGAGGTTGACTTTCCCAACAGGATTTGGTATTAATTTACTCCACAGTGCCATAGTTCCAGAATCCCATGTACAAATGCAAAGGTTGGTGTATAT
This sequence comes from Takifugu flavidus, assembly GCF_003711565.1. Classification (NCBI taxonomy): domain Eukaryota; kingdom Metazoa; phylum Chordata; class Actinopteri; order Tetraodontiformes; family Tetraodontidae; genus Takifugu; species Takifugu flavidus. Next base: position 3,209,435 of record NC_079528.1, on the reverse strand, counting down.
AGCATGAAAGGAAATCAGACAAGGTTGGGGAAGAGATGAGAACGCACAAATTCGGGACTCACTGCTGTGGTGAGAACAGAGCCGTGAGCACAGGGAAGAAAAAAATACAGGCCTATGTGATATTTAATTGGAATTGACCCTGTGGCGCTGCAGTAAAGTTTAACAATCTATGCATTTGAGGCATGCTGGATACATTCATGTATTTTGTTGAGGGAAAAGGAAAAAAAAAAAAAAACTTTAACACATCTGACGTGTCAGACAAAGAAAGCCAGGAAGATGTAGAGATGTGGGGAAGATCACAAAAATGATGGGGAGAAACAGGATAAAAGAGAGAGCAGAGAAGCAGGTGTGGGAATAGAGGACAGACGGTGGAAAAAGCAACAGAAGTTTTAATATTTCTTCAGAGATGATTTATTTATCCACCTTATGGCAACTTCAACCATCTGGGCTAAACAAACCAACAACAGCCTCAATCATGGAGGCAGAACATCTGAGATGTTCAGTTTCAGCAATCTGAAACAAACAAAAACCCCAGAGAACTGACATTGCATTTGTGTGGGGACTTGATTATTTTGTTTTAATTGTATAAAATGGCTTTGCTTCCTGACTAGTGTGAAAATATGCACTTCTTATTCTATTATTGTGCATCTATTTTTAAAGATAATGAAAGTAAACTGTGCACATACATACACACACATACACACACCAAAAATATGGGTTTAAATGTTATTTGTACAGTAAGTAAAAAAGAACTTCCGGTAGATAAAGAGCTCAGATAAAAAAATGGGGGATACATTACAATGAAGAATGAAATCCACAGCCTTCTGGTCCTACCTGTCTTTCATGATGAGGTTGTTCAGAAAGACCTACCGCGCGCCCGTTTACACAATGACAGAGGTGTAAAACAGAGAGCCGGTGCCTAAAGACAAAAACCTGTGCTACAGAACAAAAGGCTACCCAAAATAATAATAAAAAAAGCCATCAAGACACCCACAGGAGGTGCCCATTGTGATTAATGAAAACAAATATTGGGAGAGAGCGAGGCACAGGCACACAGAAACAGCACAAACAATAGAGCAGACAGTCCAATGCATGCAGGCTTCGCTGACGGCCCTCTGCTGCCCTGAGAGAACAACAGGAGGAGAGGCTGTGATGGGGGTAGAAGAGGGGAGAAAGAGAGGAAACAAGGGCGCTAATGCAAAGTCCATTCTGCCTAAAAACATCAACACACACACGCACAGAGATAGATACACACTGGACTACCACATCCGCAGTGTGTGGAGATGTAACGATGACTTGGAGCCAAAATCCGGATCCTGATCTGGACCACGACCAAGTGTTCAATTCATTTTCGAGTCATTTTAAAACCACATGTCAAATGTCATTGTTCAGACGGTGGTCTTGCTGTAAGAAATCTTCTGCTGCATGAGTCTCGACAAAGCTTGAAAATTGCTTTGAGACCTCTTTGACATAGCATCCATTTTCTACAAAAACAGGGTTGTGTTATGTTCTAAGCAACCCGCTGTATAAGTGATAAAAACAAAGACACCATGGAAGCAATCTATGCTACAACTTGCTGTACTTGCATTGGTTTGTGGGATGAAATAAAGGTTTTTACCAGGAAAAAAAATCACTCTTTTTTGCAAATAAGCTTTTTTATTAGCCATAGAAACTGAACTACCAAACCGAGTTAATTTAATAGAGATTTGCTGGTTTGCTGTCATGACTTCTTGTGTGATTCCCGTGATCACACACTGCAGATCAGGGATGTGTTGGCAACATCTCAATTAGTCCAAGTAAAGGCCTGGAAGCTCTTCCAGCTTCTCCTGCCTGTCAGTCAAAGATGCTCCACACAGATTTATGCAAATACCCAAACATTATTACATTCTTTTAAAAAAAAAGAAAAGATAAAAAACAAAGATTGATGAGATGTGATGAATTTTTTGAGTGCCATTCTCATCGTGCATGCTTCCCCCCCCCCCCCCCCCCCCCCCCTTCAAATTTCCATAACCAATTTAGGAAACAGTACAAAGTCAAAAGATTGAGTTGAGGAAAACAGGAAGATAATAACCTGTTTGGTTTTATGAAAACATCCCTGGGATGATGGTGAGGGGAAGTGTTTTACTTTGTGACACAATGGCAGCAAACATCCAGCCACTCAGCTTTGTGTTAAAAAAAAACATCAAGTGCTTATTTTACATGGTTACCAAGTTGCCAAGACTGATTGCTGGCTCAGTGAAAGGTCATATTCCTGCGCTCAGTAAAGGTCGTGCCCATGACATTTCAGGACATTTTATGGTCTATACTCTTGGACAAACATCAGCGATGGGGAACAAAACAATAAAATTTCCACTGCTAATAAAGCTACAATTAATAAGTCTTACTGAGCTTGCTCTCTGACCCATAGTCAAATAATTAAAATTAGATCCCCTCCTGAGGGTCTTCTGCTCGCCTTCCACAGCTAAAATGACAGCTGAAAGCAGACAGAAATGCTTATTTATATGCAGCACCAATATTTCACATTGTGTTGCTTAAATATCGTTGCTTTAAGCTGTTGGCAACAGAGGCCCTGCCGCCAACTGGACACCCTCAGCACATCTATACAAACTTATCTTCCTTCACTGACGGTCCAGAAAGGAACATAGCCAGCAGGACGGGGACCAGGGAGCAAATTTATGTTGTGAGACAAAGCTATAGCTGAGGGACGAGGAATTGAAACATCGGTGGGTCTGGCTTTTCTTGGAGTTATTCCAATCCAGGTACATTACTGTCTTATCTTTAAACAAGCCACACAGCCTGTAAGAATGGACCAGAGGAGCCGTGCACCCGGAACACCTGCCATTCCCGATAAAATAAACATCAAGAAAGGGGCGGGGAGAGATTTTGGCTCCCGTTTCGACAGTTTTCAGACAATTTGCTCCCTCTCTCTCCCCCTCTTATTCACTTCCCTTGTTAATGAATCCCTCTGTTCTCTCGTCCCTTTTGTCCCTCCCTCTTTCATTCCCTCCAGTCCTCCCTGACAGGTCTGTGATAATGGGACAGTAAATTAGGAGCAGCCCATTTGCCACCGATCATCCCTTCAGCTGTTGATGTAATCTCTCACCTATAGGGTCAAAAGCTAATCAGTGTAAAGCAGTCAGTGTTATGGTCAGAATAATCAATCACTCGGCACTCACAGGTGCCACGTAATGCTGCAGAGATCACACCTGATGCTCTTATGTGTGTTTCACATGGCACACACACACACACACACACACAACACACACACACACACACACACACACACACACACACACACAGCTATCTTTTGTATGCAAGTAAATGAACGCATTAAATAAGCAGCTATTCTGCTAAATGTTCCATCATCGTCCATGAGATGGTCCAGAATAGGTCATTCTGGACGAAGGTTAAACATTCCACATTTAACTTTTGCGAGAAAATCTAATAATTAATACACAGGTTTCATTTATCGCGAGAAAAACAAAACCACCTGCTATTCCGCCACTTTAATCCACTTTGTGAATAAATACTGGAAGACACGGCTTGCAAATTCCAGAAGGGATTATTTCCAAATGGCGGAGACAGAGAGGACTTTGAGGGGAGCTAAAATTACAGGTGAAGTGATCCCTTCTAAAATTATCCAACTCTTTTATATTGCGCCTCTGAAGAATTCATGCTCATGTTTAATTCCCCAGCTCTGATAACGAATGTCTCCTCCAAGCACCCGGAGATTAATAGACTTTTACCAGGTGCTCTCTGTCTTTTTATAACACACTCCAGCTATTTAAACGCTCAGCTGTCTGCCTGTCAGCTTATAACATGCGGTCATTTAGAGAAAGCCTTAACCCCTGGGTGTTCTTAAAAAGTCCAGATCGCAAACATTGCTGACAAAGTTAGAGAACACGGTCTCGTCTCATCTTCCTAATCGCTTACGGGGTCCCAGGGAGGGTAGACTATGGGCGACTGTGGGTCCACCCCTGGATGAGTCGCCACTCCATCGCAGCATTTGTGGGTTTGGTAACTTGCTCAAGGGTACCTCGGCAGTGGTCCACGAATGGTTGTGGCTTTTGAATGACAATTAAGCAATTATAAAAACATGAAGCATAGCCAGCCAAGCCGTAGGGTTCACACACACACACACACACACGCACGAACACACACAGACGCGCACACACACACACACACACACACACACACACACAGGACCAAATGGCCATTATTGGGCCACTAAATCCACAAGGTGGCTTTTCTGGGGGTACCTGCTGCAGTCTTAATCAGATTTCTACTAGAGCCCAGTTTTAGGGTATTGATAGCATCACTCTTCAACAGGAATTTACACAAACCTTTCAAGTAGATGGCAGTGGTTAATCAGCATGTGCTTAATGATAGGTCACTAGACTGGGAAGTTTAGGACTTTACCCCTGTTGGTACTAGAACCTAATGGACTAGTCATTCAAAGTGCTGCAGATCAGCTATCATTTTACCTTTAAACTCTTCAATGCAGGGGAAAATGTTTAATGATGCACCAAACAGCAGCATCAAAAACAGTTTATCAAAGTAGGTTTTGTAGCTAGAATTAAAGAAAAAGACAACCTTAAACCTGGAATTGATGATCCAGATGTTGAGATATTTCAATGGTAAATTGTCCAACATTACAGCCTGTCGGCACAGTAAAAATAAAGCGGAAAATGTCTTTTTCTTCCTGCCTCCTGTCTAAAAGCGCAAACATTTAAACCACGTGACGATGCAATTACCAAGACGAATTCAGCCCAACTTGGGCGAACACACTTGCTGTCGGCCTCACTCCTCCCTGCGCCACCACAAACCAAACTTTGAGTAATGGAAAAGCATATTCAAATTTCACACTCCAATAACAACAAGTAATCAAAGCCAGTGGTGGAGCTGCATCTACAGAGGCAGCAGACCGAGGTCGTCTGATGCCGCCGCAGCCCTCTGTCACCCTCTAAACACCTGTCTGAAAATGGACACATAAATCCACATTTCACAGCCCGTCTCGCCTTGCGCGTTGATACACATCATGTGAAAATATGCCAAAATACTTTGGTGTGTACACAGGACATACATAAAAAAAGATCCATATCTGGTCGGCGTGGTGTTTTACGAAAACTGTCAGAAACAACCCCTTTCTGTAAGTATTTGCCTGCAAAGCTAAAACAGGAGACACTAAAAGGATCAGAGTGAAAAGTGATGGGATGTGGCAGGGATGAAATGAGTGTGTTGCAATGCAGCATTCCATAATCTCCCTCCTCTGCAGGACGGACTGATTCATGGGCTCCGAGTGGCACGGACTGGTGTGGCATGTGGGAAAATGGTCCTGGACCACAAAGAGGTGACTGAGAAGCACTTAGCACCTGGTCGAGTATAATACCTATTCTCCTCTCTCTCTTACACACACACACACACACACACACACACACACACACACACAAAAGCACTTTGCCTAATAGAGTAGCAGCAGTAGTCAGCGTTTCCCATGGCAGGCTGTAATCGCATGGCTGGACTCAGTGATGGATTCCAGGTTAGAGTCAGCACCAGCACCACTGAAATAAACACACAAACACATCTACATACCCCATTCTCTCGTACACATCATCTGCACGCAAGACGCCCATGCAGAGGATTAATGCTGATATGTTGATGGTAAATATGTAAAGGACCCATGAAAGAGAAGCAGTTTTGATGTGAGGGCTTTTGTTTGTCTTAAACACATTTCTTTATGGTGAATATCATAGAAATGCTGTGATATCTGAATGGCTACAGACGACTCCTATGACATACACGTTTGTCCCAGCTTGTGCTTTGATGTGCTTATAGACAGGAAAACTCTGCTCGCCACAGAACTTACAGAACTATGGATAAATGCACACAAAACAATAATAAATTGTTCTGAAATTTTGAAACTTTTGTTGCCATCTCTAGAAAAAAATAACCTAGCTTGAGATAACTACAAATGTAACACAAATGATTTATTTACCAATAATTACTCGCTATACACAATTTAATAGACTGATCTTTGGACTGCAGATGATCCTGTCAAGTCATCTAAATGTCTGTGTAGATTCTCAAAACAGGACACATCCTTGTCTGACGCACAACGGGAGAAATGAATAAAAAACCTATCAGACAGGGAGCTTACATAAACCGCAGAGGAAGTGCTTTCCAAAGGTCTGAATTTTTCAGTCACCCTTGAAGAGGTACCGACTGTCGAACTCATCACAGCCACTGAGACAGCCATCAGAAACAACAAACTCCCGGAAGCAGAAGCAGAACAGATTAGACTTAAGGTAACAGCTGCTTTAGCTAGTGCAAAACCTCCAACCTCCAATATCACTAATGAGGAAAAAAGAGCCATTGCATCCTTAGCCAAGGACAAGAACATCACCATCTTACCAGCTGACAAAGGTAGGTGCACAGTCTTACTCAATACCACTGACTATGACACCAAAATAATCAGTCTCCTGACAGACACTGACAGACTTACTACAGAAACTGGAAAAGGATAAAGCCATCGACAGACCACAATACTACCGTCTATATCCAGGAGAAACCATCCCTTGCATTTATGGATTGCCCAAGATCCACAAACCAGGGACCCCTCTCAGACCCATAGTAAGTAGCATCAATTCTGTAACATACAACATTTCCAAATACTTGGCCTCCATCTTGTCTCCCATGGTTGGCAACACCCCACACCACATCAAAAACTCCCAAGACTTTGCTCAAAAGGTCAGTGGACTCACACTACTTCCAGAAGAGACTATGGTATCTTACGATGTCACGTCACTCTTCACGTGCATCCCCACCGCCAGCGCCATAGACACCATCCACAAGCACCTTCTATTGGACAAGAATCTTCCAGAAAGAACAACCTTAACACGGGCCCAAATCTGCACCATGCTGGACCTGTGTTTGAACACCACCTATTTCCAATACAGAGAAGGCTTCTACAGGCAGAAACATGGCTGTGCCATGGGCTCACCAGTATCCCCCATAGTTGCCAATCTATACATGGAGAAGGTGGAATCCCAGGCCCCGACATCCTTCACAGGAACTGCGCCAAGCCACTGGTTCAGGTATGTGGACGACACCTGGGTCAAAATTCAAACACAAGAATTGGAAGCGTTCTCCGATCACCTCAACAAAACAGACCAGCATGTAAAATTCACCCGGGAAGATACAAAAGGAAACAGTCTGGCCTTTCTGGACTGCTCAGTCAAGATCACTGAGGACAGAAATCTCACCATCGAAGTCTAAAGAAAACCTACATATACCGACCAGTACCTTCAGTTTGACTCTCACCACCCACTGGAACACAAGTTGGAAGTGATCAGAACTCTCCAACACCGGGCCAGAGAAATACCCACCACATCCCAAGGCAGAAAGAAGGAACAGGACCACATTAAGACAGCTCTCAAAACATGCGGCTACCCAGACTGGGCCTTCACCAAAACCTCAAGAAAGCGAGACCTCAGCAAAGGAGAGGAGGAGAGAAACAAACGCCGCAGCGTTTCCATCCCCTACCTGTCCGGAGTCTCGGAGAAGTTTAGGAGGATCCTCCAGAAACACGACATACCGGTTCAGTTCAAACCCAGCAACACTCTCAGACAGAGGTTAGTACACCCAAAGGACAACACACCAAGACCCAAACAAAGTAATGTTGTTTATGCTGTACAGTGTCAGTAGAAATGCAAGGAACTGTACATTGGGGAACCCAAACAACCTCTCCACAGAAGAATGGCACAACACAGACGCTTACACTTAAAGGAGAGCGGGCACTCCTTTGAGGACAGCCAAGTACGGGTACTGGCCAGAGAAGACCACTGGTTTGAAAGGGGTGTCAAGGAAGCTATCCATGTCAAATTGGAAAAAACATCCTTAAACAGAGGTGGTGGCCTGAGGCACTTCCTATCACCCACATACAATGCAGTCCTCCACTCCTTCCAACAGCAAAACAAACATTCACACCATTCCAGGAGACCCAGTGACTCACCACCATGTGATCCAGCAGACAAAGGGGAGACACCTCAACAGAAACTAGGTGAACGACCCGACCAACGACCCTGCTAACGACTCTCAGGTGACCACCCAGATCATTAGCATGCAAATGGTCCACAGGGGCTATATATTTTCAAGCTCTCTCCCCAGCGATTTCAGAACTGAAGAAGCCTTCCGGATAGAAGGCGAAAGGTCTTCAAGAGAAGAAACCCAGTCCAGTTGACATAGAAAACTACCTTGAAGTCATCTAAATATTTTGGATGGACATTTAGAGGAAAGACAATCTGGATATAGTAGTATTTTTGGAATGATACTATGGTAACGCACTGTTTTTCCTATATCCAGCACTTAAATTGTCTTGAGTTGAAGCTCGCTGAGCGGATAGATGTTGGCACTCACAGGTGAACATGGCACACTCTTAAAAAAATGGGTTTGTTGCCACTGTGCTGACAAAAACTGTTCCAGTACAAGAGAGCGAAGGGCAGCAATGAAGAGTAGCAATCACCACAGGTCCAGAGAGCTGCCGCTGCTGTGGCTTTTATCTGAAAAACTTGCTATCTAGACCCCTTGTGTTAACTACATAATGGTGGGAGTGACTCACTGAAATGAGAAGTGCCAAGAATTCTGTGCGTTTGCAGAATGTCCAGACATCCACTGACGCATGGGACCTATAAAGGTGCAGGTCAGAGCTTGACGGATGCCCCGTGCTGCTGCAGCCACTGTTACGGTAGTTCATACACAAGCTTTCAAAGAACTGAGCCAAGAGAAAACATTTATACTGTTGTTATTTCTATCAATCCTCAGCTCCTCTTGCTGGCGTTATGATTTTAATTATTGATGAAAGGTACATGAGTGCTTCATTATTGGAAGGTTACATAAATGTTGTAAATCCATTTCCATCAGATCTCGAATCGATCCTATTTTGGCATCATTGTCCATAGGTTGGGTACCTACAGATCATCAGATTTTCCCAATTAATGCCAAAGCAAAGCAATTTACCAATATCATAAGCCTGGTCTCCCACTAAAATCCAAATATCAGCTTTTGGCTTGGCTTGTACATCAATCTACATGTCCTCAGTTCAATGCTTAAAATCATCTTTATCATGTAGCCTTTGTTTTTTAGAACCATGAAAGACGCATGAAAACAACTGAGCTCCATCTCTAATGTGGCAATAATAGTATAAACCACCAACTTGGGATCATCAACGGTTTCGTTTGAAGTAGGAGTGATGTAAGAGAGTGTAAAGGCCCAGTCTGAATTGAATAGCATGAAGCTGTGATTAGGATCATACATTTGTACTATCTCCTTCGAGATACAGTGAGTGGGCCGAGATAAAGTGTGTTTGCTTGGAAAGATCTATTACCAGACAGGCTTTACAAACAGCTAAATAATTCACAGAGCATCACATTGAATCTGTCAGATTATCAGTAACCTTAAAGCTATATGCTAAGTGTTTGCACTCTCACATACTGATACAGGCGTCTTCACAAATATGCATTTCATAATTTAAATAAATGACAACATGCTGAAGCCACAGTGTCCAGATATATGGCCTTTTTGGATCAAGGACCTTTGCATTGGTCCATAAATACCAAGCGGGTGTGATGATGTGAAAAGTATGAGTGGGGGGAAAAGTTATAAAAATGACAAACAGAAACAGTCATCTCCATCTTATTCAGCCTCACTTCCATTAGTGTGACAATTTCATTAAACAAACATAATGTACAAAATCATTTCCTCGTCTTGGCTGGCTCCGAGAAATTAACAGCAACATGGAAGTCATGCATAATGAATGTGAACATTTGCCATCTACAAGTCTCCCACAGTCAAACATTAATTCAGCATCGTACAGGGTGTGGAGAGGCAGGAGGACGACAAATGGAGCACAAGGAACAGGCTCCGACTCACAGGGAAATCTTCGGGAGTCTGACCGAGAGAAGTTCTCAAACTCCAGTTTCATAAAGATTACCTACTTAGGGTCACTGAAATGAAAAATAGACATATTACAGGCTTTAGGACAGAGGGATTTGTGCATTAATATTCACCGATTGCCCCCTGAGGCGGTTTGTAATTTGCTGTTTAGACCAATATAAATAAAATTGATTTGACTCTGCTGCTCTGGAGATTATCTTACAGACATTGGTTAGGAATCATGATGTTTTTTTCATTTTGACGAACAACAGGAAATTGTGAGTCTGTCCAAAAGTTGCCAGCAACACACACACACACACACACACAAACACAAACACACACAGCAAAAGAAGAACCCAAATATAGCTCAAAAAAGGCCAGTCTCTAGCAGTTCAATTCAGTGGGATGGAGAAGTCAAAGTACACATCATGTGGACTCGCTGCTGTCCCCCCCAATCGATCAAAGCCTTTAAAGCCCGATGTGACTCTCGTGACCGTGCCAAAGCCACTTGGCACCATGGAAATCCTGTTGCATAAATCTTCCCTGATACAAGCGCAACACAACAAAATGCTAATGGTAACATTTTAAGGTGTGGAGCGTAAATAAAAAGTCATCCTTCACGATGGGTGATTTATTACCCAATGCAGCGGGGTCATGCATTAATTTGGCTCTTTATATAAAAGGCCTGTTATTTATGCACGCATAAATAAGGGATGCAGGTAAACACATGCGCATTAGGGGCCTTCACACTCGGCTTGTGTCGGAGAAAATGTCACAGTGTCGGGAGGATGTTTATCTGGTGGGGACAGATTTGATGGCTTGACATGGCTGCTGCATCTCCATTCCCAGATCCATGACGTAACGTGCACTCGCGTGGCCGCGCACATGTATTTGTTATAGTGATGTGTGTTTGCCTTTGACTGATGCGAGACTGTGGGCAATGCCAGAGCGGTGCTCAACCAGACGTGCATCGGATCTGACACTGCCGAGCCAATGGTGTGACAGGCATGTGACAGGGCAGCGCTGGTTCTAAATGACTTTTTAGGCTCCATTACCCTGCCAAAACACTGGACATGCCATCTCCCATTTCCCATTTCCCCTTCATGGTCACAGAGTCTTTTACTATTCACAAATGGAGCACTGATTGCACCCCACTTTTCACTCAGTATAGATTAATCACAGAAAGATGCTAGCTTGCACACACACACACACACACACACACACACACACACACACACACACACACACACACACACACACACACACAGATAAGACAAGCCCACCGTCACCACTGCTGAAAATCAAAGGAGCTGAGGGGGTGGCTGTGTGTCAGGAGCCGTGGCGATTATCCTGCGGGAAGATTCACCGGCTGGTATTTACATCAGCACCCTGCCCTCTGATGTTTCACCACCGGCGGCCTCTAGAAAGTGAGAGCATTTGTCAAGGAGTGGTGTAACAGGCAGCACGCTGAAGGTGACCGAAGATGGATGGGTCATTAGCAGAAGCACAAATTAGTACAGGGAAGGGGGGCAGAGGAGTAACGCTATGACTCGTGTGACACTGCGATGCGATAGGTGACGGCTGCCGTGAAGTCAAAATAATCAAAGATTGCCGAGATAGAGCCATTAGGTGTGGTTAAAGAGCAGTGACCTGTGATACAGGAGAGCAGCACTGGAGTGTTTCTTTTTTATATATATATAAAAAAGGATTCAGGATAATAATAGAGAAAGCTCTTTGAAATCAGTGAAATTTAAAAAAAAAAAAAAAACCACCCATGAAACAATGCAATACGTAGCGGCCACATCCCCTGTCACAAAGACATTTGATGCTTAGCCTATTTGGTGAGCTGCGAGCATCAGATGCTCCTAATGAGGAGCGCAAGGAGTGTGTTAAACCCCGAAGCCTGTTTATCTGACAGCCAGCGCATTTCTCATCATTTAGATGGTTTAGCCCGGTTGAGTGTGGTGACATTGTTGTTTTCTGGGCTATTCTGCACTCTAGTAATTGCATTTTATATAAAATGCGGTGTCCCGTTAAAAGAGCGTTGAGCGCGTAAACAAGGGTGTGAATTCCTCCAGCAGACACAGAGACATATGAATCATTTATGGCCCGCGAATATTTGCAGACACGTGTTCAAGGGAGATAAGATCATATAGATTTGTGAGGTTGTTGACAGAACAGGCCCCCTTTCTCTCGATTAGCGGCTGATGTGCGATAACTAGCAGACGTGGGCTATGAGAGAGGAATTGATAAGAGAGGTTGAGGCAGAGATAAGTCGGACGAGCAGGCAGACAGACAGTGAGAGAAATGGCGGCGGTAAAAGTAGCAATCATGGTGGAGGCGCCTCTCTTTTTTCCCCCGTTTAGGTTGAGGATGATACTCGAGCCGTCACGCCGCAGCCCCTGCTGCATTGTTTTGAGTGAGCGTTAGCTGGTTTGAATGAAAATGAGATTTCACTATGCTCTGTCTGCTGAGCGCCGCACGAGGCCCAATAAACGCTTCTCATTTCATGCTTCCGAAGGTGTAGCATCAGACAGCAGCACCAAGGCAGGCAATCACACATTCAAATGAACAGGGAGAGAGAAATTCCTCCATCACTGCATTGTTCAGTCCCTCCAGGATTACACAGGATCATGTGTGTGTAGGTGTGCCACAGCTATTTTTGGTGGGGGTTTTTCCTTAAAAAAGCCCTACATTGCAGACTATTGGCACACTGTTGAATGAACCACAGTGCAACATTCACTAATAAAAAAAATCAAATTTAGTCATGTTTGGCCCTCATATTCTCCTCTCACACACGGAAGAAACGGGAGTGATGACTGAATTTATGATCCAGTGCTGCGTACCGAGCAAAACAGTTTACTGCCACTTTCATGCAACACGTCAGCAAAATATTGCTGCAATATTAATTGGCAAATGGGATGCTTGTGCATGTGTAACATGTGCATGTGTAACGTCGACTTGGGACTGGCATGATTGGACAAAACTACAGGAAAGTTGTGGCGAATGGACACCATCCCAACGCTGCCTACAATTTGCAAGGATTTGTGAAAATGTAAGTGCAACATCGGAGCGTCGTTGAGGGAATGATGTTGCGTTTGGTGAACGCTTCCTCCGCTGCGCTGTTATTTGAAGGTCTGTGGTTCAGAGACAACGTCTTACGTGCATACCGAGCTGGCGGGAAAGTCAAGAGGCATCTTGTTTGGGAAAATCATAAATTTCAAAAGAAGAGATTCTTCTCTTGTACCAGGAGCTCTGCTCCCAAGTTGAAATCAACACCCACTTACCTCAAGTCAGGCTGAAGCGGAGTGTGTTGTGTGTTAATGCCTGCAGCTCTCCAGCCGTGAAGCCTCCTCAGGGGAGACGTCCTGATAACACAAACTAACTCGGAGCATCCAGTCCCAATGGACAGGCAAACAAAAGACAAGGTTTTATCTGCTTTTATCTCATTAAACACTCTATAACTTGCCTAATTGTTTACGGGGGGATTTAAAAGAATATCCCACCTAAGGTTTTTGAATTAGGTGTGTGTCAGTGTGTTTACTCGTACACACACACGCGCGCGCGCGCTGGGGAGGTTGTATTTATGATTCACTGTTGCAGATGAGTTTTAATTTGGATGTGTGCAGCCTAATAAGATATGGCAAGAGATTAGGAGACAAAGGAGTGCACGTGAAGAAGCCTTTATAGGGCCTTTGGGGTCGTCTGTGGAGCTGCGGCAGAATCTGAGTTTTGTGCTGACAAGAAGCAGAAATGTTCTTGAATGTTGTTGGGATTCAAAAGGTGATATTTTTGCAATCAAATCATGGCAACGTCCTCCCTAACCTCTTGCTTTTCTCCCCCGCACTGGTTAGATATTCAACGAGCGGCACCTTTCTCTGCCATCCCCCGACCACCGTGCTTCCCGAGCTCTCCTCACAACACTTGAGCTTTGATCTCCTCACCTAGGACCGACTCATTCCAGCCCTTCAGCGCTCCGTCTCGCCCCTTCCAACTCTACTCATCTTCAATACCTCCCACATCCATCACTCCATTCCTTTCCTCCATCGCCTCATCTCCTTCTTCACCCCTGCGCTTCAGCCAGGCCTCTGGAACGCCTATTTCCCCCATGGCGCTTATTAGTGCGGCACTTTTAATTACAGTTTGCACATCGATCAATTGTTGCATTTCTAGTTGGTCCCCGTCGCCCGGTTACTATGGTGATGGATCACCTGCGAGGACTCTGCCGTGGTCATCTGTGGCACCGGTATGCAGATTGCTCAAGCCCCAGGCAAGACAGCCCCATCCATGATGTTGACAGTGTGGATATTAGTACATAATGAATGGCGGGAAAGGTGCATTAAAAAGCCGCAGGAGTGAGAGAGCGCGAGGAGGCGAGCGAGAGCAGAGATAACCCCATTTGCTTAAAGACCAGCGGCATCCACTCGCAACAACCAGCCCCGTCTCTGGATTCACACGCTTCATTTCCAATGCACTGATTTGCATTAATGAAAGATAATCTGGATGTCTTTGAAGTTTTGTTCTGTCCTGTGGGAGAACAGCAAAGGCCGACATGCACTCGCACGCACGCGCACACAAATATCTGATCTTCTGCTTTGCATGCAGAACAAGTGCTTCTGCACCTGCACCTCCTAATCCCGATATTGCCCAACCACACCCTCAAAGAGATTATGCACCCCTACATCATATTTTTAATGCCTTTCCGGTGCTTTCGGCATCATGTGTGTACACACAGTGCGCACTTTACATACACCCGTGAACTAGGAGGAATGAGATCAAACAGTTCAGGCAGGAATGATCAAAAGGCAGAACACCCTACTGTTTCCTGCAGCATGACATAATGAATAAGTTATGCTTTGTTCTGTTCTCATTGAGAGTCGTTTATATGTTTAGACCCATTCCAGAACACGGAGCAGTTGAAAACCAACTGTCTGTAGATCCCATCATCAACGTCAAGTCAAAACAGCAAAGGGAAACCTGGTTTAGACACACCTCCAAAATATCTGCAAGCATGAAAGTTAGTTTGCGCACGTAGGCGTCTCTTTATTTCATTGTTATGCCTTGTGCAGGACTCGGTGCAGTTAGTTGCAGAGAAAACAGTGAAATGATTCAATCTCATTTCATCGGGAAGGTTTGATCTTGTTTCTTTGCTTTTCCATCACACTTGTCTCCAGCCACAGTCCCTAGCTCGCAGGCTCCTGCATGTACTTGTGTTCCACAAGGCCTCTCTTTGCTTAAAACTCTGCATGTGTGTTCGCATAAACCTGCACAGAGGAATGAAATAAAATAAAATAACAAATAATAGAAGCAGTGAGCCGTCTGTCTTGAGCCAACCCTCAAACAGACCCACCCCGGATTGTCAGGGAGCTCATTAACACGCTGAAAGGAGCCAAAGAGCATGATGCACAGACAGAGGAAGTCAGCTCAACTTCCACGGTTACTTCAGGAAGAGGCTGCAAAAAGTTTTACCAACACATCAAAGTAGCAGGTGCTCTATTGCTCTTAAGTCATGATGGGCCAGGAAAGCGCCCCAGGTACCTTCACGGACGTAACGTGAGGCTGTGTTTGAGCCCAGCCAGCATAACGTGAATGCCCTTCCAAAAAGCTTACAAAGGCAGAGAAGGGGAGGCTGCCCCCCACCCCCTTCACCTTTGCTAACTCAACTGCATGTGGTGCTGTAGCCTGTGTGTAATCTCATTATCCTTCTTGTTGCCCATATAGCGCTGTGATGGGCTGGCATTACTCTGATTAAAGCGGGGTGGGAGGGGGGAGGAGACAAGGAGGGAACAAGGGAGAAGGGGGAGGAAGGAGTTTAGGCAGCGGCGACAAAGATGCGTGCCCACATGTGTCAGGAGGCAGAATGACACAAGCACTTATTAGTATTAAAGTGAAAACTTTCAAAGGCATTACTCTCAAGCAGAGAGAAAACTTCCAAACTTTCAGCTTCCTGACTTTGATGTGCCAGTGACCAATGATCTACAGGAAAAATGAACCCCCCCTCCACTGTTTTTTTCCACTAAATTGACAGAGAAAAATGCCCTCTTGGCTTCCACCTTGGGGTCATTAAGAAGCAAATAAATAAAAGGAAGATTTTGCATATTTTGAAGCTGCCACCTGCAGGCCAGCATCTGCTGACTCCTACATTGATGGAGAACTTTCTTCCCTGGTGAAGCCCCCCCCAGACGATGAATCTGGTTGATAGGACTCATTGGCAGCCGTCATGTAAGAACACTGCAGTCTTTCAGCTGCAGTCCCACATGGCACACAAACCAGAGGTCAATAAGCAGCACAGCAATGTGATTTTACATTAATACTTGCATTCCACATGTACGAATGATGGGCTCCTTTAGTTTTATAGAATAAAAGCCTTTCTTGTTTGGATTCCTCTTTTGGGGTAGAAGTCACTGCTGGTTAGCTAAGGCCATAAAGATCACAAATCTAAGTGTGTGTATAAATTATATATACAGTATACACACACACACACACACACACACACACACACACACACACACACACACACACACACACTCTTCCCGTAACATTTCTAATCCATTTACTGTTCTTATCCTGACTCACATAATTAAGATCCCTCAGTTTCTTAAGTAATAAGATCTCAGAAAACAAAGATGCGATGGTGCATTCACGTGAAATTGTTTCATTTTAGTAAGTGGTACGTGTGTGCTCTGTGTACACACAGTTGTGTGTCACCTCTCATTAAGGCCCGACTTGATCTGTCATAATGAAACCTGATAATGTGCACCGTTTTAAATATTTTGTGACAGGACTTATTATTAGAAACTTCACACACACGCACTTCAGTCCAGCTCCTGTGAAGATCAGAAAACTTTTTTTTTTTTTTTTTTTTTTAAATCTATAAACCAAAATAACTTAACATGTGGTTGATATGTTTTCTTAAGACTGGCTCTCAGAGGTGGAATGAGCTGTTGTGTCATTAATTGATTACCTTTATTTTTAACATGCAAGTGTAAATGAAGACAATTTAATAAAGTTGAGATAATAAATAAGAGCCAAATATTTCCACCTGCATTTTCTGCACATAATACAAATGTTCAAAAAGGACAAAGAAGAAGCAAATACTTATATATATCTAGACAGACAGACAGACAGACAGACAGACAGACAGACAGACAGACTTATGTCAGTAGTAAAACAATCAAATGTGGCACCCTCTGTCCTGGGATCCTCGAAGCAGGTCAGGGAAAAAAAAAAAACTTAAACCCTTTTAGGGAAAAAGAAGAAACCTGAAGGAGAGCCACAGGTGAGGGATCCCTCTCCCTGGGACAGACAGACGTGCAGTATATGCCACATACACAGAACATCAGTATTACCTTCAGCAATAGTGGAAACCGACTTTGTGCTTTGCTTTACACATGAAATACTCTAAACTGTTGCATTTGCAAATATACAAGCATGAACTGATAAACCCCTGGGTACGAAGAAACTATCATGGACAAATATTAGGTTATGGGTGGAGTTACCAAGCACAGGAATGTAATGGGTAGGCAGTAATAGTAAAATTGTTTTTCCATGTCACGTCTTCGTCAAATGAACACTCAGTGCAACCGTCCCGCAGCAGTTGCAGGTATATCTCCAGTAAACTAAGAATGTAGGCAATTTTAACACTCAGCCCAGCTTTGATAGAGTGCACTGAATATGAAATTATTCTGCTCGTATAGAGCTTAATGCCGTTTAAAACCCTCCAAGAAGATGTATGGCCCAGCCATCTATCGCCTGGCTGTCTTTGTGCAGTTTTGTATGCGTGTTTACATGAGACAGAAGGTAAATGTGTGTTAGAAAGACAGCGAGACTTCATGAAAACGTGGCAACTGGCAATAACAGCATGCACAAGCATACACCCGCGTGTGCACGCACACGTTGGTTTACACACAAACTTTCAGCAGGCCAATATATCACTGCGCTCACGGACCAAATGAGGTAATCGCTCAAAATTATTTGCATATAAACTAATGAAATATTACTGGGTGAAACTCAGTTGAATGTTAATTACAAAGGTAATGCACTATTTGCTGATTAATGAATCGTCTCTTTTGGGCAAGAGATGGTACAGGCGAGTCAATGATCAGTGTGGGGACACAAACAGTGATTCCAATAAATGTCGCTTATAGCAGGTGCGTGGAAAATAGATTGCCAGGATCAAAAATATCTCTGCTGGCTGCTGAAAAAAAGAAAGAGTAGAAGGGTTAACAACAAAAGGAGCGCAGGAATCAATGGGAGACAATCCGTGTAAGTTTAGTAGACATGGACACAAACTCTTGTCCGACTGAAGCGGGAAAATGAAACTGAATTATTAATTTAAAGGTCATCAAATATGAATCCAGCATGAGGAGGTGGGGGGTGGGGGATCAGGGTGTGAAGTGAGCAAGTTGGAGCATTTTTATCTCTCCTTTTGACCTCAAGGTTTGCAGAACATTTTTGTGTGACTAAGCAATTGAGACAATCTCAGAGAGTAATCACTACACGTTCGCCAACAACATGAAATATGCACAGCGTCTCCAAAATTCCATCCACTGACCTTGGAATGACCCTGAAGAGCACTCTCCAGATCTGATTATTTGAGGAGTGTTTTTGGGTTTACACTAATGCGTTTTAATATCCTGGACTGATTTCTTCAGACTTACTTTTAGTCTCTGATACAGTCCAGTGCTACTTCAACTGGATAAACAGATAGATACAACCCATACAAACAGGCCCCGAGATGGATCATGTATAGAACATCATTGCTTTTTTTGCTTTCAGTATCAAATCAACCTTAGTGATGCAACAGACATTTCCCCTCGACTCCTCCCCACTGGATGATTCTGGGGTAGTTTGACATCATTCCAGATCTGTCATCACTAATGTTACCATGTTATTGTGTTTGAAAGCCCACAGAAGTTAGTGAGGTAGTGCAGCTCCTCATGAACGCCACATTCATGCACACTAAGGTCAGAAGATTTGCTACACAGCGGTGAGAGTGTGGAGAAGTTAGCAGGAGATGAGCCAGTACACCAGAAGAGACAAAAGTTGAAAGAGGACAACCGAGAACTTTCAGAGCCCTAAAGAATGACCTCCAATGGGCCACTTATCTGCACGGTTGTGTCCAAACTAACAGGCTCAGACTCCGTGAGGCTCGGACAAGAGCCTCATGTCCACAAATGGATTGGTTGTGTGGGGTTAAATATGATGCAGCCTGTTTTGGATTTACCAAATATCAACTGAATTGGCATATTTGCCATTATTGCCCTGTTTTTCCACAAATAAGAGCAGGTTCAGTTAGCACATTTGAAAAACGTGACAGTTTTCTTTTTCTTTTCATTTTGGGTTTGGAACACAATGACAACAGAATGTGTACAGACACCCTTAAATATGAAACTAAGTATTGTTTTCATCTCATCACAAATGCATTTGGTTAAAATGTCCCACAACTGAGTCTTAGACTGGAGATTTTATCCTTGAGTTGGAGCCAGATTACTATGGTATTTCATGTATGTTGTCTAGCAGTTGTAAAATGGGTGTGCCTGGTCAAAGTCAGTCATGTTTCTTCATCTATCATTGACTAAAAAGGATCAAAATGAACACAAGCCATGCCAGTGAAAAGGTCATTTGTTTACATTAACATGAGCAGAAAACATTAACATTAAGCCTTAATAGACACATGACTCAGCACAATAAAATAAAATGGTCGGCTGTCAGAGGGGTCAGACAATCCAGCCAACACAGATCTGAAATCATTCATGCTGCTGGAGTCTCAGTTCAGCATTGCCAAAAGCAAAACACTCTCCATGCCCCTAAAAAGCTACTTCAGATCTCTGCACAAACTTGTGCATGTGAAATTAGGAGTTTGTCTCCCTTTCCAGACTTGCAGACTATACATAATGCATTCTCCCGTGGCAGTCTGGATGGAATGACAGAGTGACTGATAGATTGATAGATTGATTGATGATGGCAGTTATGACTAATTCATTAAATAGCTAAAGTCAGCCGTGCATGTCACTCATCTGAGTTGACAGGGTCTGCAGTGTGTGTGTGTGTGTGTGTTCACATTTGCTACATATTGAGTACCAAACTCCTCATTCTGCAAGCAAAATGGGGCCATTTTGATTGGCTGCACAGCTGTAGTAAATGTTGTAAACACGTCTGATAACATATTTGCTTTGATTTGGCTTTTTTGTTAATTGTGTAGATGTGAATTAAAATTAATCACAGCACGATGCGGATTTTCATAAAACATGTGTTAACCTGTGCATCTGAACACATTAAAAGGATTGTCAACAAATTAAAGGTCAGCCAAGTGAGAAACAGAGGATGAAAAGAAGGAAAAGCAAAAAGAGAGAGTCCAGTGGATGACGTGAATGGCCAAAAAAGGAAATGAATATTTCTGCATAGTTTTGTGAGAGTAATGTTTACATGCAGCTCATTTATTTTGACAGCTTTGTTTTAAATTCAGTTAGTGTAGCATGCCTAGTTGAATAGTTTTGTCCTGATATTTGTGGCCTATTAGAACATTCGGAGAAAAACAATGCATTTATGAACAGCTCTTACCTCAGTACCGCAGAAGAGCAGGTTCCTGATGTTTCCCAAGACATTTTCCTCCACAATGAATAATCAAGGATGACCCAATGCTGGGGCGCAGAAACTGCTGAGGGACAGAGGGCGATGGGATGTGCTGTGGGTTTTTGGAGGGAGAGTATGTGGATGAGCTGGTTTGGGGATATTTGGAGGGAAAAAACCTGATTGGGAGAACATAAATATAGGCATTATTATGACCCCAACATCTGTGGGGACAAAACCTACATAGGAGTTCAAAAATCCTCTTTTATGAATGTAACAGTGACCACAAAGACATTTATGGACGATGCTTTTTATCGCAGAATGTAATATTGACAACAAAGATGCGACTCTGTTGAAGGTCCCGACTACCTTTGCTTCTCTGAAGCAACTGATCTAAACATGTCTGTCTGTCTGTCTGTCTGTCTGTCTGTCTGTTAACAGAGCAGATAGCGTATGTGCTTCGCATTGTTTGTTTTTTGTTAATTCTTAGATGAATGTGTATGTGCTTTAAAATAAATCGCAATACAATGTTGATGTCCATAAATCAGGTGTTAACCTGCACAACGGAGCACATCAGAGGATTTTACCAACAAATTAACTGTCAGCTATGTGAGAAACAGAAATGATGAAAGGGGGGGAAGGGGGCGGCAAAAGAAGAGAGTCCAGTGGATGACGTGAATAGAGAAGATATTTTGGCATAGTTTTACTAGAAGTTATGTTTATATGCAGCTAATTTATTTTGACAGGTTTGTTTTGAAGGAAATGGAAATGCTGCCAGGCACAAAGTGCTGCCGACGTGTACGTGACAGAATTTATATACATAGGTTTACGAGGTGGAAGAAGGTGAAGCAAATCACAGAAAGTTGTCTGCAGACAACTGAACAGACAAGTTTTAGCAACAAACTTTTAACTAATGCGGTTAATAATCTTGTGATTGTGAAAGTGACGCTAGGCCAAACAAAATGAAGACATTTGTCAGATTGTAGCACTATGAATATTACGTGTTTCATTAATGTGACACTATGGGTGTATTAGGCTGCAAATGAATGTTCAAAACAGATGCGTTGGAAGCAGGAAAAAGGAGCACATATAAAGATTTAATCAGGGCCAACCTGTGATATCTGGACAGCCTAGTCAGAGTGCAGCAGTCCTATAGTAGCCCACCTGCAGGTGTGACGGTCACCAGCACAACACAGGTGATTCCACCACACCCCCTAGTGAGAAAACAGGAAAACAGAACACAAACAAAAGGCAGCAACACACAGCCCATGGCAACGTCCTTGTTAAAATCCACAGGCAGAATTCTATTAGAGCATAAAAACATTCATGTACCAGCGTCTCTGCTACACCTGCCCAGTTAAACACATCTGTGATGCTTCAGTATCACAGACAGCTCTCTGTTCAACAGCAGTGCACGTATCAGTGAAAGTGCCGCCAGCTAGGTGGTGAGTGAGCGGAATCCAACCATCCTATCTGCTGAGCCTCTGCAGACGGGATGAGCACTAGAAACACGGCTCCCCGTTGCCTGAGTCATCAGCTGCAACGTAACGGCGGAATCTACCCGCCACATGATGGCTTCAAAGGTGTTCTCCGATATATTCCTCCCTGCCTCTCCATCTCCGATGATCTTGCTGCCACTTTGTACTTGCAACAGCCTGAAAACTCTCCTGCCTTGTCAAAGATGAAGGGTGTGCTCCGAGACGCGATCAGCATGAACACGCCCCATTCCTATACAAAGCATAGCCTTTATGGAGCGTTTGATTTTGTTTTGGGTTGCTCTACGTACTGGTGCAAATAAACTATTATAGTTTTGTCGGAAGATGTACGATTACGAACAAGAAACGAGAACTATTTACAAAAGAAAGTAGCCACGCAGAGTTTTTTAACTGGACTTTTGTCTTTGTAGAGTGAGCAATTGTGGCTACTACAGGCAGTGATGAGCACTCCTCATCTAAATGCCTTTGTGTGACTTTTAAAAATGAGATGCATGGACGGCATAGTGAGACCCGACATCTTTGACACGGCGTTTTCGAAATACTTAGTCCACAGGAGCAGGTCAGTAGCCGTGTTCCATGCGCTAATGGAAATTTACTAAAAATCCTTCACCGCACAATTAACAGCGCTGATGGAGAGCCGGAGCGCCGGCTGAACTTTTGAAGCATTATCATGCATGAGTGCCTCAGCACGTCCACAAGCGCAAACTCGAGTTCTTTACAGATGATGATAAGGAACAATGACATTTAGTTTGGTAAATGCCAACGCCTAATGGGCAGAGTTAAGAACAGTTAATGATGTCTAGTATGAGGATGTGTTGATTCAGCGTGAAGATGCGTGATAGACACTGGGAGGTTTCTGGGCTAACGGCATCAGAAACAGGGAAAGTGGAGCTTGAGAAATCTCTTTTACCATCACTCCTGTCTATTTTAGCGTGGCCCCTATTTTTGGTCTGTTTTTATATAACGCTTACATCCTTATTCTGCCATTTGCACCTATTTGGACTCACCAGGCCCCCTCTTTCCGCCCAATCATTTCCTCCCCCAGTCATACTCCAGCATAAATCACCTCTCTGCGATAGTTTTAATGGCTTTTTAATGAGCCTAATGTTTTCTGTTTTAATGAACTTCTTACGTCAGCCTTAATCATTTTAGCTGGATGAAAAATGATTGAGAAATGGCCTACATTAATTTAATTTACTGTTCAATCTGCACCGGTTTCTTTACAACCCGGGGAAGGCCAGGGCAACTGGATGGAGGGAGGGAGGGAGGGAGGGAGCATTGATGGGCGCAGTGGAGGGCTGGAATAAAATATTTGAAGCCAAAAGTAAATAAAGCGGCAAAATGGATGCGAGAAGTAATGAAAGGGTGTGTATAAAGAGTTAACAAACAAAAATGAGTTCAAAATGATTGGATGGTCTAAAAGGAGTGCAGAAATGGACTGGGTAGTAAGGGAGCAATAATTTATGAGGCCATGCTATAAGCTTGTTGTTCAGGCTTATCTCCAATTAGGCTGCATTGTTGAAACCTGACAGTGCTGGTTTCTACCACTCGGAGAGAACCGCCGATTTGCATAGCCATTAACACAGCAGGCCCCAAATAAATGAGCACAATATTCACTCATCTGTTGCTCTACGTCTGAGTTTTCACTCGAGGATTTTTTTTTTTTGCTCGTTTGACTCGCGCTCATTGTCGCTCTAACCTTTTCTGACGCCTCCCTATTGTGCCCCCCCCCCTTCCCGAGTGTCGTTTGAGTTGTCATTGTGCCAACCTCAAATGAAAAGATCCGTAAACCAGCTGCTGAGGCCTCGGAATCAACGAGGTGTATCTTTTCTTCCCATATGCATTTTGTGCATGCGTTTATCCAAGGACACCTGACTTTGCCAGCTCGCGGAGTGAGTCAGCCCTCTGTTTCATTGTGTTGATAGCACAAGGATGCAAATATGGCGAGGCCGGCTGCCAGGATTCTTTTGCACTACCTGAGCTATGTTGCTCTCCACTGCTTGTGTGTGTGCAAATGAGTGTATGACTTGTCTGTCCTCAACGTTGGCATGCGCCGCTGAATGAAAAATGAACACGCCCGGCCGTGGTCACTCTTTTATAGGCCTTTGAAGAAATTAGAAACGTTGAAATTAAGACTCCATATATCGATCGAAAGTCTGTCAGTTATGGCATTTTTTATGCTGAAGTGTCCTTTAAATTGCATGTTGCTGTACGTGTGTGTGTGCGTGGATGTGGATGTGGGTGTGGGTGTGGGTGTGTGTCTTTAGGCCTGTGTGAGTGATGTGCACGTCATTTGCCAGACTGACATGTTGGCCCATCTCTGCCCTGGCAGTGATTCAAAGATGAGATTCAGAGAAGGGAAACAATTTTTTCTCCACCCTTCAGAGTACAGAGTGATGTGTAGTCCTCTTTGCTTTGGATACTTGACATGCAAATCCTTCATAGTCTGCTGCCTTCACGCCACTTCTATATTAGTATCCACCTGTCTTAGCGCAGCAAACTCCTCTACCATTAAATCACTATTGCCAGGACCTAAACCCTTCACAGAATGTTGTTTGTTAGCATACATGAATCCTAATTCTAATAAAACTATATTCTTTTTGCACATCACCATGGAGACATACAATATTTTTTGCGTTGACTGTCCTTTTATGTTGATACTTTTCTGAAAGTGGTGTGTTATACTTAAGAACATATTGACAGCAGTTATGAATAAACTTTGCATTGTTTAAATGGGTAATCCTCCTAGCAAGAACCTGGTTGGATCCTGGAAACAGGACCTGTCTGTGTGGTGTGCATGCGTGCGTGCGTGTGTGTCCAGCAGAAGATGGGTTAAGGTGTTTGTGAAGATGTTATTTGTAATTTACTTTAACAACAGCAGCATCTGCATTTGCTAATAGCCTTTGCGAATGATCAGTGTGAAAGCACGAAGATTGATCGATCAAAAACATAATAAATTAGCATTTACTGTTGTGTTCTCTGCTTGGATTTTTGTGAGCTGATCAAAACCATAAAGAAGAGAGATTTTTGTGCTGTTCGGGTGTTAGCCACTTGATCCCGACATGACTTTGTTAGCTCGCGTCCTACATCAGATGAGCAGGAAATGTTAGCATGAAATATTTTCCATAACTAATTGTGATTGGCACTACTTTATCTGATGAATTTTTAGTTGTCTCAACTTGGGATCTGACCACAAGCAGTGAATTCATTTCTCTGTTAACTCATGGAATGAAAAGGGAAGAAGTGTATTTAATTATTTTCAGTTGTTATGCACAAGATAGATGCAGTCATCACATTGTCACGTGCACAATTATTCAAGGAGACAGAATCAGCCCCAGACAAGGACTTGGAGTATTTGGGTGCTGAGTGCTCGTCAATGAGGCCACATGGTCCACTAATCACAAATGCAAGCATAAGTTAGAACACTGACATGCTGCCATAGTCCATAGTAATCATTGTAACAAACTGGTGCGGCGGAGGCAGCGAGTTAAACTCACAAAAACACACTATAATTCCATAAGGATGAAGCTTTTTTTAAAAAGCAAACAATAGAGGAAGATAAAAGGAAAAATATAAAAACTCATTCCGCTTGTTTTTACCAAAAGACTTAAGGTCAGTGTTTTTGTTTGCTTGACTTACCACGGTAGTTTTGTTGTTGCTGCTCGAAGGTTGGACGCTGTTTAGCAACAGGTCGGTCTCGGTGTTGATGCTTTTCCTTTATACTCCAGTTGGTAAACAGCGTTCAGCTTTGTTCTGAGCCGGATCTGAGTGGATCAGAGCGACTGATGACATTACATTGTAGCACCAGTCCTTCACACTATTTTCTGAGACAGGACTGCTTAGTACAACAGTGCTAGCGCCTTGTATAAAAAAGCAACAACACTTGAGGCTG
Organism: Takifugu flavidus; assembly: GCF_003711565.1. NCBI lineage: Eukaryota > Metazoa > Chordata > Actinopteri > Tetraodontiformes > Tetraodontidae > Takifugu > Takifugu flavidus. The sequence goes on along the minus strand of NC_079528.1, from coordinate 3,183,545 downwards.
TTATATATAATGTCGGTCTTTTTTCTATGTGCTTTTGTCCCAAAAAACCAGGAAATGTGAAAAATATATATCCTTGAATTTTAGAAAAAGAAAGTTCTGGCTCATAAATTTCAGCTGGTTTTGCAGTTCAGTGATTCGGGGGCTGTAAATTGTCAGACACATCAGCAACTCACGTCCACACAGTAACAAGTGTGTGTTCAGCTCCTCTGTTTGGGTCCTTATGTCCTGAAAGCTCCCACTAAATGCATGAGTGAGTTTTGCACACTCACCAGCATGTTCAGATATACTTCATCAGGCCGAGCAGTTAGAAACTTTTTAACCGTGTCTCCACCAGAAGCAGCTGCCCGAGACAGGACCAACAAAATCACCCAGAAGAAGAAGTGGAGAGTCCAAAACCCCCAGAGGACTTGATGGCTGGAGCACGGGTATTTACTGTGTCATTCAGGGATAGTTTTAAAAGTTCAAGCTTTATTTTGAGGATCACACAAAAATTAGCATCATGCACAAAGGCTCCACCTAATCTGTGAGTCCATCATGGGTCCTTATAGGACATAAGACACGCCGATCCAATCTGATCACCCTGTGTGTCTAGCTTTTCACACCCACTGACACATTTTGCTTTTTCAGGACCTTCGGGCTGAACTGTTATGTCCCAACGTGCGCCCAGACCGGACATGTCACAGTCAATATAACGCCGAATCACCATCAGGACTGTAACAAGAACAGGTCTTTTTAGAGGCCGTGCTAGCAAGAGACAGTGGACACATCTGAGCTGACAGACAGTGTGAGTTCCCTGTCTGAGGACACTTATGTAAGACTGTCAAGACAAGTGATGAGAAGGTGGCCAGAAATCACAGTGAGGGATAGCATGTGTGTTTCTGCGTGTGCCTGCGTCGCTGTCTGTCTGCTTAGCCACCTGTCCGCCTGTCTGGGTATGTGGGTTGCTGGATAGCTGGAGGATAAAGGAGTGTATTTTTGTCAGCTCACCAGTTCTGGTTCCCTTATCAGACACAGGAAACCACAGAAGAAACCAGATGGGTCATGGCCAACAGGGATGTTCCAGAGTGTGAATTTTCTGTGCAGGTGGGTGGCCGGGAGAGAATGAGACAACTCTAATTCCCAGACACCGCGCCTCGGGGGGCCGGAGGTGAAATTGGACGCAGTCTAGAAGGGACAACTGTGACAGCCTCCTTAAATATGGCCAGAAATATTTTCAGGGGACTGATGCAGATTTCATTTAAGGCTACTTCGACACTAATGTGTTTTCATTTCAAAAGGCTGGTCTTTTCTGAAGTTTGTCTGCTAGTTCACACCTATCCAAAAACTTAATGTTTGTTAAAAATGAGACGTAAAGAAACGCGGAGGGACACTTTTTAAATGCCAAGAGTGTGATAATAATGTAGAGGGGCCGGCAATATGACACCGTTATTAATTACTGATTAATGATGCTCTCTCTCTCTCTCTGCTGTAATGACTAGAAGAGGGTGTTTTTCTGTTTTATTTGGGGGTTTTGTTGGCCGAGATAGAAAACAAGAGATGTCAGAAAGTGTGGTGATTACTCTACTGGGACATTCTTGACGTTCCTGGTGATGGGTGGCGTGTGGCGTCGTCGATCATGTGACCCACGTCCAGGTCAAACCCACAAAGGTGATGGGGGCAGGCCAGTTGTTAGGAACTGAGCAAAAGTTAGGAACAAAATCTAAAAACTGTGGCAATCCCAAAGACTGGCATGGTCACCGAACGTAGAATAATCCATCATCCTATTAACACTCATTCCCTGATCTTGTCGGAGCATTATATCATCGTCTGCATCACATTAACCCCACAAAATCCCCGAAACATTATTTATTGCTTTGCATACATAATCTAGAAATGAAAACCAGACCTGTATCATTCCTCTGTATTCCACGTGTGGCCTCTGGCTCCGCAGCTCCGCCACAAAGAGGGGTATTTACTGTTTAAAGCATCTGAGAATGAGGAATATTGATTTTGCTAGCAGTGGTGTGGCTCTTTTGTTGTCACGCTGAATAAATTTACAGCATAAAATGCTCGTGCCATATCGAATATAAAACCGCTCTTGTCGAAGTGTAGTTTCTTTAGCAGATACCACACACACATACAGATTCAATGTAATACTGCTAAGCTCAAATGTTCCTTGGCCAATTCCAGGTCTTATTCCGCAGGGACGCGGCGGCATAACGTTTGATTTTCAAATGGCGACCCTGTTTGAGGAAAGTCTGTAATATTGGTGGAGTCTTGGAGTTCCAGGGAATTCCTGCGTAGGTTCAGTATTATTTTTCACCCCTTTCACCTCATAACGTCCCGCCATCTACTGCTGAATTGTCTCTGGGGTTTTTACAATCACAGATGGATCCACTCTCAGGTTCTGCTGGTGATTCCTATTCATGCACCCAACCCAAATCCCACATTTTCCACTTTTCTTCTCCCAATCTTCCCGTTCTTCCCGCTGCTCACTGTCATTCCATCACTTCCAAACACCCAGGCGAGACGTGTGGACGGGCAGTCAACGTCGCACCATTTAGCTTTTCAAGGCTGCTAAAGTAGCGCCTGTAAGGGGGGAAGTGACACAAGGACAGTCGGTGTGTAGTTCCATGTAAAGTAAAATACGCTGACAGAGAGGCGCACCGCCCGCATTAAACATCCCTGTGTGCTCACACACTCCAGTCAGCGAGTGTGTGTGCAGGTGTGTGTGTGCATGTGGTGGAATTGGTGTGGGGCTGGCAGTCTGGTGGAGTAAATGAAGGACTTGGTGCTCTACACGACTGACTGGTCAAATCTATGATGCTACCTTGAGCCTCCCGGGCTCCAGTCAGACATTGCAGCTCCCCCAGTAATGGAGAGCAAGCGCTGCTTTGTACCTCCACGCCTGCCATAAAACACACGCTACGATAACGGGAGCAAGTGCTCCTATGTTGGCAAAGGATCTGATGATCATTTTATAGATGCCATCCTTTTTTACTTGATTTTGCCGACAGGGCTGTGGTGTAACCTTCTCGTCAGTGGAGAAGCATGTGCAGGCACGCAATAAGTAATAGTTTCAATATTTGGAACGTGTGATTCTGTGAGCAAACGGACTCTTTGCTGACCGGTCAAGAGGGAAGTTTAGAATACTTTGCTTCTCGTGGAGGTGAAGATTCAAACGCAATGTTCCAATTGTATAAACTAGGTTTCTCCATTTCAGCATTTAAGATTTTGCTAAATTGACATGTCAGGTACTAGAAATTGAATTTAGGAGAAGCCTCTCTTTCATTGTACGTTTTGAAGAATGCTTTGACAAACTTAAAAGCTTTGAATTGCTGATTTTATGAGCAATTCAGTTATGACCTTCTATCAAAACTTTATTATTTTATCAATAGAGGAAAAGGAAAATGACAAAATGTTACAGCAGAGCACACAGTTATTATTCAACATACTATGCACTGATTTATAAAGGTCTTTTTTCAATTTTAAGAGATTAAAATGCTTATACTTTTTTGTTTTATTGAAGATTGTGTGCTTTTCATCACACAATGAAACGGATTACAACAATAAATGTATTCGTATGTGTATGAAAATGGCATTTTCTAACCATCAAGCGGCCAAATCGAGGCAGACAAAAAAAAAACACAAACCAAAGAAAACAGCTTAAAAGATGAATGTTTTTGTACAAATTCAGCATCTGACTACAAATGTCAGAGAAGCCCATCTGTTCCACGCTGCTCCAAAGGGTTTTCTGTTCCAAAAATAAAACCCTTTCAGTTCACTGGGGGCAACAGAGGTTTGAGAATGATGAAACAATCCACTTCACCAGTACAGACAAAACAGACTTGTACATAAGCACCTTAGAGAGGCCCTTTCTAAAATTAAAGAGTAACTACACTCCTTTGTTTTAGCTAGAAAAAAAAAATGCCTTGATTATGGTCGGTGCCCCTGAAGCAGCAAAGACATGCTTTTCTGCTCTCCAGCAAATCCTCACACACACACCACCACCACTAGACTCATACATGCAAAAACACACACAGAAGAACTCATAAACACGTATCCACAATAATGCTAGCTAACAAGCCGACCACGATGGGCTGATAGTAGTTTGCCACAGAGGTCATTTGAGGCAGAGGTGTCACCTCCAGGGTCTCCTCCCATCAATCACGACCACAGCGGTCCAGAGCTGTACCAGTTTCAGCCGTTAGCGCAGCAATCAAGTCAACCCAACTCAGAAATATCAGCTGCTAGGTTTTATAGGAGGTGAACAGAGGAGGTTCACGAGGGAAGCTGCCTACAAAACACCACCACTAACCCTAACCCTAACCCTAAAGCAAAATTGTACTGTAATAGCTGGGATTCAATCCATAGAGGGCAGTCACTCTTCCATTTTTACTGCAAAATTACACCAAATTGGAGTATTTTGACTAAAATGTCAAGACCTGAATCGATCAGCAACACTACATATTCATATACATTTTGGGGGTTGTTATGATTTATAACAGCATACCTGTGTGGAGAAGCAAGACAATACTGGGAACAGCACTAAAACACAACATGGTTAATATTTCTTGTCACTGTAGATACAAAGAGCATCAGTCTTGGATAATAAATTTAGTTTCCCAGCAACTGTCCAACACATATTACTCATGTCATTTCTGACATAAGTAAAAATAAAAACTTCTAAAGTTGACCTAGCACTGGTACTGTCAGGCTTTATTCTAGAAATGGAACGCGTGCCTGCTACAGCTCCCACGATCAATACAAGGTACTTCATAATGCCGATTTTCCTTTTTCAAATCAGAGATTTCGGAGACAATTTACATTCATGAATCTTCATCAAACAGTGGTGATTCTTGCTTCATAGGTGTTTCGCGACCTCAGAGACGATGAACCATTTGTAGTGTGACACCGCAGGGTTGGGTTTTTGAGTAAGATCAAAAGAAAGATGGCGAGGTTTGATGCAGATTGCAACCAGGTGGATTTGGAATGCATTATTGTATGATGGGGGGGGAGGGTTCTACCTCCAGAACCGGACTTCTGTTCTTTGTGCCTCGGTGGTCCCCCATCCACTTTCCACCTTTAAGTTTCCCAGAGTTCATATCCTTTTAATACACCCTTCAGGTTCTTTTTTTTGCCAAGTTTGCAGCGTGCTCGTACCCCTCAACACCCCTCCCTGGATACACACCCTCATCCAGGCGCACATGAAGCGACACACTTTCAGCCCCGATTTTTTATTGAACAAGAATCCAATTACTTAACCCAGTTTCAGGTTCCGTACCCTCTTTGGCCCTCCACCTTGACAAGTCTGCATTAATATCTGCTGACAGCCTATGTCCACCATGCACATGCTCACACACACGCGCACATACAGCTGATCCCTATAACAGTCTGATTAAATGAAAGCTGCGATACCCATTTCTCCATCCCAGGGTCAATGAATACCAATGAGAGACAGATATGACAGTCCTTGGTATGTGTTTGCATGCACGTATGTGCACGTACGTGTGTGTGTGTGTGTGTACCTATGTGGCTGAGTGATTGACAAAGAAAAAGGGAACCATACTCCCAGGTTTTGTTCAGACCTGGATGCGTAGCCGTGTGGGATTTTTTTTTCCATTATCTTTTTTTTTTATGATTATTTTACCTCATTCATTCGTCTCCATGACATCTGGATCTTTATTGTTCCCAGTCCATAGATCACTTATTAAGCCAAGTAATGAGGAGGTCATGCATAATTTCATTTGCTCTAGCAGTACCTGGGGACATTTTCTTACTTCACTAAAATCTATGATAGTTTCCTTTTGAAAGGCCATAACTCTCTTTCAGTAGCAGTCGTTGGGGTCACAGATGCTAAATGGGCCATTTATAGATTCCTGGTGGAAGGCGAATATTGTGTTGAGTCGTTTCAGACCTCTTATCGGGGCTATTTGACTGCACCCGCTTTAATTTTCCCTTGGTTATACATCTGATAAAGGACAAACCTCTCAAATCATTCATAGAGCTTTGCTGCCATACACACGCTCAGCAGCACCGAGCGCAAAGAAAAAATAACTGATATTTTAAAAGTAAAAGGTTCAAAATCAATATAATCATTTAAATTGCCCTTGGGTTTGAGTAAAGTATTGAGATTTGAAATGTATTTTGTGGGGAAAAAGTCACATATTTTCTTAAAGCTGTCACAATGAAATTGTGAAACAGCCAATGTGGCTTTAAGACCCTAAAAATAAATTACACACCTACACAGGTTTGATCTCATGCCTTTGATTACTGACATATCGTTAGGTACATGAGGATCTACCTTTGTTACACCTCTGGTCCATGTTCTCACTATCGTTCCTCCATCATCACGACAGCAACCTGGATTTCCATGAAGGAGGGTAAATTGTTGCATCAGGATGGAAGGTTTATCTTTTGCCTCAGCAATGTTAATATCCAAGATTGGTTCTGCCAGATATTTGTCTGAGCCTGTTGGAAATTACTATCTGTTTCCTCCGGTCAGGGTGTGTGTTGCTGTACATGCCCGGGTGGGAGTAGAGTAACAAATCGCAACAATGTGAAGGGTAAATTCCCAAATGTATGGACGGTCCAAAGAGCATCCATTGTCATTGTGTTTTGTGGCTTTGAGTTTTTCCACACTGTTAGCAATAAACGTGTTAAAAACAAATATCTGCTCAGCACACACATCAGTCTTGCACTTACAGCACATTTACACAGAGCTTTGATGCACCGTTATAGCATTTTTCAGAGTTTCATTACTGAGGCTTTAACTCTGTGAAAGTGTATTTAGAGGTCTCTGGGTAGAAGCTGGTAAGCCGCTGGTAAATACAATTAAGTCCAGAGAAATGTTGCTTCAGACGGCGCCCCACACTGAGCACCCTGGTGGATTCCTCCTTGCATTTCAGTAATCACAGAGAAAATCTGTGTCTATTTAAAAATATAGAACCAGTGTGACCTGTGCATTTAGCCGCCATATTCACCGCTGTCTGTTTCTGTTCCATGGTAAAAGCTTGCATAATTCATTATTTTTCTTTGTTTTGCTTTGCCTTTTGTTTGTTCGTATATTATGAGTGACAAGTGGATGTCGCTTGCAGATACGTCCCCCGTCGGGCTTTCATATGGAAGAATATCAAATCATTGTGCACAAATAATACCGCAGCGGGTACTTGAAAAATTGATGTCCTCGGAGGCAGTTCATGTATGACAATCAGAAATACTGAAAGATGGACAATGCTGCCTGCGTGATAAGATGTGTGTGTATGTGTGTGCTTGTGTGTTATTGCTGTTCTTTTCAGCTTAGCACGACAGTGTTGGTCAGTTGTCCCACAGGGATACTCACCGTGCTTATCAAACTGTTCCAAATCAGGCAGAGACGCTGCAGCGGGTCACGCCTCCTCCTTTTCTCTCTGCTCTCGCACACCTGGATGGCTCGGCAGGGGGAGTAGAGGGTTGGATTGAGGGGGGGCTTCCTGCATTTCTCTAATTTTCTGCATCTATCTCTGATTCTATTCCGTTCAACTTTGAATTCAACTGGATTACTCGGCGTCTGTTTCAAGCTATGTTGTCTCCAGGTGGTTTGCAGAAAACCCTGAACCTGAGCCAAACAAGCAACTGTGGCGGGAAAAAACTTCTCCCCTTGAATAGGACGAAAACTTGAGCAAGCCCAGGCTCATTAGGGAAGGGGGTGGACCCTCCTGCTGAGGGCATGGGTGGGTAAAGGAGGAGAAATAGATAGAGGGCAGGGGGAAAAGCAGAATGTTAAATGACCCTTTTCTAACTCTGAGTGTTAGGATGACTAGAATAATGACTGTGGTTACACAATTACTGATTATAAATATGAAGACCATCTAAATATACAGCACGGTCCATTATTTACATTCATGAACACACTGTTCTTTATTTCTCTGTAACATCTATGGGTAATGTCTCGTAACATCTAATGCTGAAGGTATTCCTTTTTGTCAATAACATGGTAATAACATACACCTTGGCCTGGATTTCTCCTGCCCTTCATAGACTTTCCAAATGTTTATTGAGGATTTCTGGGTGTTTTTGTACTGACCACTTGCAGTCAAATTACTTAAGAAATGCATAAGAAAAAAAAAACTGAAGCAACTCCCATGTTGGGCATTATTCAGAGCTCTTATTTCATCCACAAAGCAATTTGAAACTGGAAAAAAAGAAGATTTGAGGTTGATGTGGGGGTACTGTTCACCTGAAGCTATGATGAAAGAACTCAAAACAGTTAATACATTCGGGTGAAATCTGCCGTCGTGAATGGCAGCAGCAGCATTCTTGGGTCAAATTGGTTTAATGATGTATTTTCCTTTTTGTGCTGCTAATTGGCCAGATGAAAGAAAAGATCAAAAGCAGCTCCTTTACTGATGGTCGCTTCAGCCGTCCAATAAACAGCCACCGAAATTTCCTATTTTGCGCTATCGAAAGGTCAGATTTTGGTTTCCTTTCATTTTAGCTGGAAATGACGGCGACACGGAAACATTACAGAACCGCTCTCTTCGTTTATTTCGGTACTGTTTACAAAGATGTAGGCAGATGCTTTAAATCCAGTGAGTCAATGTTGGGCAGCCTCAAACATTGAGGGTAAAGCTAACTTTATCCTGCTTACGCAACAGCACCGGCTCAAGAGTCACTTCACATAATTCTATAAAACATGTAGCAGAAAGAGAAACACACTTCGCAAATATAGGATGTGCACTAAACAAAAAAATGTCTCTTTTTTTTGGCAAACAAGGGAAGGTTTTTCACTGTGCAGTGCAGTGTGAGTTAGGCTTATGGTTGGGGTTACATGACTGACCCTGGTGATCCAGGGTGGCATTAAACAGTAGCATCATGTCCAAACACGTCGCACAACACAAATACATTTAGAGTGTGTGTTGTGTGTGTTTATGGATGCTTGTGCTGAGGAGAGTGAGCTAAATGACTTGCTCACCTCTGGCACGTGCCTTGAAGAAACATTTGAGTTTACATTTGCGCATTGAATTCATAATTGCCTGTTTGTGGAATAACTTCCTGTATAATGAAATGTGTTCATAATAATCAATAAAGGAAAGAGAGTGGGTCCATTTCAATGTTATGGCAATAGGAAAAAAGCCATCAACCTGAACCGTCGCTCTAAGTGCTGCGGTGCGCTGCTGCGTCAGCCAGCGTTGGGTGTCGGGGAGAGGAAGTGGAGTGGAGGATTCCATTTCAACAATCTCCGCTAGGACAATGATGTAGTTCTATTGAGCATTGGCACACAGGTGATGGTTAGAGGAGCGAGGTCTTTCTCTGCTGCTGGTAACACTCCAGAGCCTTAGGTCCACCGTTGCCTGCTCTTTCTGCTTACTTTCCTCTGCCTATGTCTATTTGTCTTCTTAAATTCTGAATGGCTGCAAAGATGTAATTCCATAAAAGCATGCAATCAATAAACCTGAGTACGTTCATTTATCATTTTTGCTCACGGGGGAGCGGGGTGGCAAAATGACTCCTGTCTTGTCTGCGCCAGCTGGGGGAGCTCAGATATCTCGACTATCTCGACGTCCAGACACAAATGTTGGAAATACACTAAAGAGAGGAGGTGAAATGGTTGCATTCTAGAGTGCTGCGTCACACAGGCGCTCAGTTGAGGTGTATCCACCAGAGGGCACTGTTAGAGGTTCCTCTCAAAGCAACAGCAACGATCAATCCAAGTGTGGTATAGTGTGTCAAAACTGGGGAAATATTAATTTCTTTGCTCTTGGAAATCTTAACGTTTCCCAGAATGATATAAATACAATAACCGCACAGACACACAAATAGACGGCCCTCATTAATCTTCTCTGTAACAGGACTCCATCCTCTGGCTCCAGCGTTACAGTAAATGGTGATGATTATCTGGAGGCATGTCTGTCCTTCAAACAGGCGCTGTTCCATTCCCAGCTAATTCCACAGCCATTAAATGGCTGCCACATATTTCACAGGTATATAAATTGCTTAAAGCTGCGGCTTACTTTCAGCGAATGAAATACAAACCCGGATGTTCTGTCTTTTTTATCTGACTCTGGCCTCTGTGTGCGTAATACCTCTGCACACCCCTACACACACTCACACACACACACACAACATGCCTTTCCATTCTTCTTCCCATCCACTCTCCTTGCCAGTGAAATGAACTCAGATTGACTTCTATCCTGCAGAAAGGTTGGGCTAATAGCTTATTAGCAGCCAATAAACATCAGTCATTTTCGTTTAAGCTGAAACTCCAGTCTTGTTTATAATCACCAAGGCGTGGATGGACCTGCAAATGAATGAAACATTTTGACAGGGCTTTCCCACGTGTAAGGTTGGCTCTGGTCGATCCAGGAAACACAGCAAACCAAAATGATGCAGAGCACATCAATGAAGAACCATTAATAAATAACAAATTACCCTACCTACCTAATGCACACACTGCTAACATACATTGTGCGCTCTCATCCAGTAAATCTGATCCTAGAAGATGCCTGAAGACAGTGTCTCCAGCAAAGAAATGACCGTCTGAATGACACATTCATGTCGCAGGCCTGCCCACCCGGACCTGACAGCCAGACACCTGCAGCCTCACTGATGAGGACATGAAATACTCCTTCCCTCCATACTCTTACATTGTCTCGTCCATCCATTTTTATTCCTCTCTCCTCACACGCTGACAGCCACAGAGCAGCTGGCCAGTTATTTGTGACCTGCCAGTTTGGGGGTGTAATAAGGTTTCGATGCAATTAAAAATACATTTCCCGGTACCTACGCAACAAATCACAGAATTGAGTCCCTGGATAGATGCGCATGCACTCACACAGGCGGGCGCACAATCATTGCCTTTGTCACACACATCAAACGTTACACAAGCGGCAACAAGGAATAACTAATCATTGTTGGGGAAGAAAAGGCAATTATTAATCGATTCCATTTGTGTCGGCCTGAAAGGGCCTCAAACAGTCTCATTCTTTAGAGGAAATATTTGCTGCACCCGCGTAGCTTGGCGTGTGTAATCACCAGCTATTATGTGCGTTGATTTGAAAGTAAGAACCAAAGCGGTCAAATACATCACAGGCAACCATTATTTTGTCAATTTGCAGACAGAAAAACGATCCATTGTACGAGACAGATTATAAACACCGGCACGGCAGCAGTGTTGATTTTACAGTCCGGGCAGAGAAGCCACAGGGAGGAATGGGCTCTGCTGTAATAGGGAAATGCTATATTGTCATATTACAGTAACAACCCATTGTTTTCCTGTCTGGTCTGCTCTTCAAACCAAGGTGCAGTATTACGAACCAAAGATGAGACACTCAGCGACTTATTAATACATGTTGATTGTTGAGTTGAGGTTTTACCAATGTTTCCTGTTTGAACAAAGGTGGTCATAAGTTCATTGTTTTAGCTGCACTCGTTTCAAGTCTTTGCCACAACGTTGAGATCGTAATTCCAAAAATCGTAAATATATCGCCTCGTAAACCTTCTTCGGTGAACGCAATGCTTGTTTGTCCTCGACTAAAAGCGCCTCTGTCGTAAAACGATACTCGTTTAGTCTACTTGTGGGCGCGTTTTACACGACCACGGCTGAAAAGGTATTTAATGCTCAAATAAAAATAAAAAAAAGAATGGCTGTGAGCGATTTATAAATTCACCAGAAGCCGTATCGCATTCCGTACATGAATATTTCATACTGAGGTCACGCTAACAATCACAACCAGGCTTTTAGATGCGCAGGATAACTTCTCTTTGCAGGCCACAGTAATTCTAATTATTTCGTGCACAGATGAGCACAATGAGCACGTGTCACATAATCGCACTGAAATCGGATCTTCTGTACTTTGTTAAAAATGGAGTTTAAGACCGACCATGTGTGTTATAGCCTCGACTCTTCACATGTGAATGTGGACTTAGTTTAAGGGCTGCGTTACTCAAACGATGAGTCGATGAAGTGCGGAGTGTGTGTATGTTCAGAAATATGTTTTTTAAGCACAAACCTACTTTCCCTCGCAACATCTGCACTCAGGCGACCGTGACTCCAACACACATTCGGTCTGTGCTTGGTGTCCCGATTTGTGATTGATTTGAATTTTCTTCCATTCACTGAAATTGCAGAATTGGTTCTTGATTTTTGGCAAAAATAAATAAATAAAAATCAATGTAAAAAAAAAAGAATTTCGAGCAATCGCACAGACACACTAAATCCTGCAGCCTGCATTGAATGTTGCCTCTGATTACTGATTAAACATTGTTTACGCTGCAATTTCAAAAGAATTTTTCTGTCTCTATTAACATTAAGTGGGCTTCATGTGCAAAGCAGAGCATGATCAGATATGACGACTGTCTCTTCTACAAATTCATCAAGTATATTTTTCTTTTATATATATCCTGTCTAAGGATGACTCTTAACCCTAAAATGTGTTTATTAGCAACCTTTATGAATCGGTGATGTTATACCAGTCTGCAAATTGCTCTGGTTACGCTTAGACCTTGAAGAGATGGTGGACACCAGAGGTGAGGGGAGCCGTCAAGCTGAAGAACGAGGCCTACAGGTCATGGCTGGTCTGTGGGTCTCCAGCTGACCGGTACAGGTTGGCTAAGCGGGTTGTGGCTGCGACAGTCGCGGAGGCAAAAACTCGGGCATGGGACGAGTTCGGTTAGGCTATGGAGGAAAACTTTCGGTCTGCTCCAAGAAGATTCTGGCAAATTGTCCGGCGCCTTAGGGGCGGCAGGCGGCAACTCGCCCACACCGTGTTAGGTGTGCGTGGGGAGCTACTGACGTCTCCTGGGGCAATTATCCGGCGGTGGAAGGAATACTTCCAGGAGCTCCTCAATCCTACCAAGGATACCCTCAAGGTGGAACAGAGTCGGATGACCAGGAGGTGGACCATCCAATTTCCGGAGCGGAAGTTGCCGAGGTAGTGAAACAGCTGCCCGGCGGCGGAGCTCCGGGAGCGGATGAGATCCGCCCAAGTATCTTAAGGCTCTGGATGTTGTAGGGCTGTCCTGGTTGACACGCCTCTGCAACATTGCGTGGACATCGGGGGCAGTGCCCTTGGACTGGCAGACCGGGGTGGTGGTCCCTATTTTTAAGAGTGGGGACCAGAGGGTGTGTTCCAACTATAGGGGGATCACACTCCTCAGCCTCCCTGGGAAAGTCTATGCCAGGGTGCTGGAAAAGAGGATTAGACTGATAGTTGAACCTCTGATCAACAATGCGGGTTTCGCCCAGGTCGTGGAACCACGGATCAGCTCTTTACCCTTGCTGGGGTGCTTGAGGGGAGTTGGGAGTTTGCCCAACCAGTCCAAAAGGCTTATGACCGGGTCCCCAGGGGCATCCTGTGGGGGGTGCTCCAGGAGTATGGGGTGGAAGGTCCCTTGATAAGGGCCGTCCAGTCCCTGTACCAAAGGAGCAGGAGTTTGGTCCGGATAGCCGGTTGTAAGTCGGACTCATTCCCAGTGAGGGTTGGACTCCGCCAGGGCTGCCTTTGTCACCGGTTCTGTTCATAACTTTTATGGACAGAATTTCTAGGCGCAGCCGGGGTGTCGAGTTTGGTGGGCGGAAGATCTCGTCGCTGCTTTTCGCGGATGACGTAGTTCTTCTGGCGCCATCGAACAGGGACCTCCAACAAATACTGGGACGGTTCGCGACCAAGTGTGAAGCGGCAGGGATGCGGATCAGCACCTCCAAGTCAGAGTCCATGGTCCTCGCTCGGAAAAAGGTAGAGTACCTTCTCTGGGTTGGGGAGGAGGTCCTGCCCCAGGTGGAGGAGTTCAAGTATCTCGGGATCTTGTTCACGAGTGAGGGCAGGATGGAACGGGAGATCAACAGGCGGATCGGAGCGGCGTCAGCAGTGATGCGGGCGCTTAACCGATCTGTCATGGTGAAAAGAGAGCTGAGCTGGAAGGCAAAGCTCTCGATTTACCGGTCAATCTACGCCCCAGTCCTCACCTATGGCCATCAATGCTGGGTGATGACCGAAAGAACGAGATCGCGGATACAAGCACCTTAAATGAGTTTCCTCCGCAGGGTGGCCAGGCTCAGCCTTAGAGATAGGGTGAGAAGCTCGGACATCCGGGAGGGGCTCGGAGTAGAACTGCTGCTCCTCCACATCGAAAGGAGTCAGTTGGGGTGGCTCGGGCATCTGGCTAGGATGCCTTCCGGACGCCTCCCTTTAAAATTTGGGGCTGTTTTGAGTGTCTCCAAAAATCAACGTATTAATTATTAAGACATGGGTTTAATGGTGAGGTTAGAATTGGGTTTAGGTTAGAGTAAGGGTTAGAATTCAGGAATTAGTTGGGATGGTTGGGGTTAGGGTAAGGAGCAATGGGTAATGTACGTAGTGTGTCTATGAAAGATAGAAATGCGCGGATGTGTGTGTGTGTGTGTGTGTTCGTGTGTGTGTGTGTGTGCCTCTCCTCCTGATGCAGCGCCTGGACAGAGGGGGGTACGTTCGACATCTACAAATTGAATTCTGCCCAAACATGACAGTGATGAAGTGTTGTTCAGAGCAGCTGTGATTGTCTCTATCTTTACTCCTGTCTGTGAATATTACAGCAGGCCGGCGCTGCACACGCTGAGATCTAGCACCGGCTAGCTCATCGATTAATGACAGCGCTGAAAAATCTAATTCATACATGATGCACATTCCTGTCAGGTAGAGCTAGCAGGAGAGGTGGTTGTTTTTAGCGGGCTTCCATCCTTGCCTCGATTTTACGCAGTGTGTTTTAGTTTGTAAGATCAGCCATGGTTCGCCCTCAGGACAGCTTTTAATAACATGGATAAGGTGCAGAGAATTGATTTGGCTTCACAAGTGCAAGCTTTTAGGATAAAGTCAATAATAAAGCAAAGTTTGGCCTTTCCTTTTCCTGTATTTCTCTTCAGGCAAGCAGGGGACCTGTGTTTTTGCACCGTGACTCATTTTGTGGGTTTATATCTTTCAAAAGCAGACAACAAGAGGTGGAGAACAGAGGGAGGGGAGGTGGAGAAGGTGTGGTTACCTAGGGAGAATGTAAGGCTGTAGCAGGAAACCGCGGTGCTGGTTTCTCAGCAGAGCTGCTTTTCTCCTACGCAGAGGGAAGCGGAGCAACTTAAGGGGGGAGATGTCAGAAGTAAAGATGGAGGGCAGGTCCTGGAGAGAGGAGTGAAAGACAAGCTCAAAATAGGGGTCACGTTGAAAAACCAAGTGATTGATCAAACAAGGAGCAAAAACACAGGCGCACGGGAGACACGATTTGGCGCTTACATATGTTCCACAGCGGCGCCGGGTGCCCTCCAGGTGAGCTGAATATAGTGCAGCAGAAGGTTTCAATACCTGCTCTTCAAGCAAACTCTTTCACTTTGTGAAAATGGCTGCATGTACCTGGAAATCAATGACGTGAAAGTTTTGCTCCCAACATGGGCCACATGGCTCTCTGTCCTCCAATTTTTCTGTTTCTCTGTAGTGCTGCAGCGGTCGCTCCTGTCTTCACACACGCGTCCACAGCTCAGGCAGGCTAACTCGGACGAGCCTGGGACAAGACACGAACAAACTGCCTGGATGACACCTGGTAGCAGCTAATGGTGCCTCTTTCATGGATACAGAAGGCCTGCTTCCACTCTTTTCACTCCTCTGCCTCTATTTCCCCACTCTTCTGTGTCCGGGGGTGGGCATCGATCCTGTCGCAGACTGAGTGATGCAAGCGCGACCTCTCTCTGACCTTTGGCAATAACGACAGAGCTTTGTTTTTGTCATGATAAAAGCCAACAGTGGCGGAAAAGAAGACATATGCGTGTGCGTGAGAGTGGGGACTTGAGGGTACGTTCGGCTCTCTTATTAATGTCTGGCAGCAGCATTCCCAATATCACGCTTTATGAAGGTTAACCAAAAATGTCTCTAAATGTCATCATTCTTGCTACAGAGTGCAACACTCTGAAATGCAGGCACTTGAAGAAGGGTCTGTTACTCCCCTGTTACCCCTCACTGTTCTTTCAGTAAGCAGCGGGGGTGTCACGGGAGGTCAGATGTGACATCTCCGAGAGCCAATCAGGCTTTGCAACAGCCCCAATTTGACTGTGAATATGCAAATCTGTCATCAAGCAAGAGGCCAAAGAAGCACAGTGTTCTTAATGACTGGAAACTTGACAGCAACTTCCAAAAAAAGTATATTAAAAGAAACATCAGTACTTTAAAAATCCTAATATGCCTAGTTCCCATAGTGATGTCAATACAGTCTTTCTTTTGCTCTGACCTTCGATATCAGGAGTAAGGTGCAGTCATGACGTGGTGGACATGATAAAGGCGGGGCAAGTGGAGCGCCACTCCTCAAAAAAACCTCAAGTTACTTGGGGACACACGAGCGTGACGTAGACACAACAGCTGCGATTCGTAGGCTCCGTCGTGATGCGCTCCCATCTCTGCGTTTCTGTTTCCATGTCCTGCTGCCAGAAAAGTCTGCAAATATGTGCATTTGTAGGATTCTGCGTCAGGCCAGATGGTCGGAAATCTGTGGAAGGAAGTTTCCACAAATTCATCAGTCAGTCACGGGAAGGAGTGCCGGTGGCGGGTTAGTGAAAGTGACACAGCAACGCAAACAGGGATCGTCTCGTCGTTTATACACTGGAAATTGGCACATGTGCGTCATGTTACATTCGATTCCAAATCACATATTCACATTTCACCAAAAGAAGAAGAAAAGATGAGGCCTGAAATACTTGCAAGATCTTCAGCTTTTGTTCCCGTTTTCTCTCAAGTTTCCAAGACTACCTTCTGAACCATAGACTTCATCTTTATCCATTTTTTCTACTTTCACTGTTGTAAGTGCTAGTGTTTCTATTTTTTTCTAGTTTAGTTACAGATGGTGATGAAAGTAGACAAATGAAAAGGAAATGTGGTTTTCTCTACCCTCAAAAATCTCTTGTCAGTCCAGAGATTTGAACCACTTCCTTCCGAAAGCAAGCAGAAAATCTATTAAAGGGAGGTGTTTATCGCTTGTAGAAATAAGGAGAATCTAACAACATTTGATGTAGAATGGGGGGAAAAAAGAGTGAATAGTGGAAGACATTTCAAAATAATTGCACCCGAAGCTTGTGGCCACATTCTTTCACTTATTATTTCAACTACAACAAATCTTTCCTGCTCAGTGTTGCTCTCAATTCTGTTCATTTTTTGCTCTTTGAAAGCTTTTCATTAAAAGCTGTTTAACCAAAAAAATAAAAATAAAAAAAAGTAAAAGATGCCACAGCTGCGTTCAAGGATAATGGGGAAAAGAAAATGACTGTGGATGACTATGGTTACCTTGGTGCTATGTGATGACTGCATGAATTGGGAAAAAAAATTGTGTTACAAATGAGAGAACATTGATACAAAACTCCATCTGGAGACACAAACGTTTTGAAATAAATACTTTCCTGCCACACATGTAATTAAGGGTGACATTGGCAACGGTGTTCACAATCACCTTATCTCCAGTAAACGCAGGACAGAGGTGATTTCTCATTTCTCCACGCCGCACGCTGCAAATGACAAAATACACACAATGGTAATAGGCACGCAAGCCTAAGCCGGGAGCACTTCATCCCACAGCCCTGCTGGTCAGTGGAGGAGAGGGTGGATAAGTGGGTCTGACCTTTGCAGCTGTTCCGACGGAGGCACGCTTGTGCAAGTGCTAGTGTCCATATGCATGTGCCCGTGTGCGTGTGACAAGGAAAGAATTGCGAGTCAGAAAGTGTGAGGACGGGGCTTTCACCAGCAGTGCATCCATCAGCACCAATACGCATCAAACCTGAAGCAGCCGAGTGCTGATGTCACGGGCGACCTTTACGGGATCAGACCTGCCACTTTAGTTACAGATCAGCCCGGGAAGAAACACGGGCGCACAAGCCTCGTGGGTGGCCACCAGCATCGACCCGCACCAGCTCTGATTGCGCAACAGGACAAAAGTGGTGAAAGCAGAACTGGGGGACTTAACACAATACTGCTGAAATTGCAACACAAATTACTTTTTCCCAATGTGTGGTTTGTTGGTAAAAAAGAAATAAAGTTGCACGAACAGTTCAAACAGTTGCACCCCGCTGCGTCACTTTTATCCAGCGCATTCTTCAGGTCCCACTGCATTCAGGCTTCTTCTTGGGAGCTTTCAGTCATGTTCCCAGCAGATAAGTCACATCTCTTGTGTCGAGGTGAGAGTAGGGTACAACTGCAACCAGTCAACCAGCATTACACAGCCCATGGGGGGGATGAGAGAGCAGAGATGAAAAGAAAGGGAGATCAGACAAAGGACAAACTTCTCTTCCTGAAAATAGAATCAGCACAGCGAGCAACAGTGGTCTTTGTGAAGCGGATACTTCCCCTCAGGGGGAGACGGGGAACAACACGGAGAGCAGGAGAGACCAGACTAGTTTGGTTGCTTGGAGGAGGATACTCTGGTTCAAAGTTGTTTTTTTGGTGGTGGGGGGGTTGGTTTTCCGACAAGGTCAAATCAAGCAATCTTTAGGTTGTGAAGGGTAGGATCCAGGACTGTTGGCAGACTGGCTCACAAAGTTAGCGCCACTTCAGAGCACCAGCTAGCATTAGCGTTGTCTGCTGCACCGTCTGCACCTCAGTCATGACACTGAACCTGATACCAGTCCAGTTAGGGGTCGCCGTGACTCCCAAGACATTCAAAGGTTACATGTTCTTGCATTCAGCATCAATGAAGCATCAAAACTCTGCAGGCTGACAGCAAACTACCCTCCAGAAGCTTGATTTTCTTTTTCTAAAGCACATTTTTATGTTACTGTTCGCATTGTGAAGGTAAAGGTAGCGACAAACAGCACAAATGGCCTCATTTTTCAGTCCAGGTGCAATAACAAAACTCCAAGGTTTGTATGTTGGATAGCTGCCTTCAATTATTATCATCAGTTTCTCATTTTCCTTTGTGTGGTTTAGATTTTGTGATTATAAAGCACCAATCTCGTTCTCGCTAAAACCTTTAACCGCTCTGCTGATACAACAAGAAGATAATTCATGAAACAGAATTATTTATTTATCTATAGGAAGTTGAACACATTTCCATAATGCTAGAATTGAATTGACTACTGTAAACCTGCGCAATCGTGCTTTTCATTCCCTCTCCTGTATCACAGTGTCAGTCATTATATTGACTGAGGCGGAGCAGCATTTATTACAAGGTACCAGCTTTAGCCTTGAAACGCATTGCCATTTGTAGCTCGATTGTTGGTTCTTGTCAGTCCTTTATGAATCTTTGCGGCTGCGGTTACAGCCGTAGATCATGGGTTAGCTAGTTAGTTTGGACTTTCTACAAGCTTCATAATGCTTAATCAGACGTACACAAATGTTTCAGCTAGGAAGAGCAATCAAAGCCGGTACTCTATGGCTGACTTGAGCTCTTTGTCTTCGGAGATCGGCAAATTTACCAGCTGCTGTTCAGTTCTCCACAGATGCTGAGGCTTCCTCAGAAAATGAATTTGAGCGATGGCTCATGTTGAGCGAGAGCCTCCCCCCTGTGAGGCGGCGGGCACGATGCGATTGACGATGCCACTTTGATAGGAGTCTGCGCCGTGCTGCAGCTCTTAAATGCCACACAGCCCTGCATTTCATCCCAATGGCAGAGACACGGGCATCGCCGTTTGAAGATAATTCCTTGTTATCGGGCAGGTGATGGGATGTTAACGGGTCGCTCCTGACCTGATCAGGTGCTTACAGTCTGCCTCGTTTTATATTATCTACTTTTACATCTCATTCCTAGTGTTACCTGATTATTGGCAGGCTTTTCTGACTGTTGAGCAGTGTGAAGTATCGCTGTTCGACCCATCAGATAATATGACAGCAAAATATTTTGTTGTGCAAGATTAGGGGGATTTGGCATATTAGTGTATGAACCACCCTCTAATTTATTCTTGTTGAAATGAAATTACTGCTGTTCTGTTCCAAGGACCTCACACTAGGCTGAGAGGGATCATACTCAGAAGACTGGCGTCATTCATATCGGAAAGGCCAGCAGCTCAAAAAGTATGTTGGCTTTTCCTGGAATCAGTGTCTCAGCTCCAGCCTGTGTTATTAGTCAATTATATGGGGATCAGAGGTCAGCTGTCCTGTATTCCAGCAAAATGTCAATTCCGATGGACTGATAAGGGATTAGATACAACGCTGCTCAGATGGCCGTCAGCCTCTCAGGGCTCAATCTGATAATCTACAACTAAAGCTGTGGGAGGGTGTTTGGGGAGTTTTGACAGGTTTTTGGCAGCAGTGGCAACAACACTGACACCTGTCACAGGGTGGAAGACTGAGCCTCAGTGTTCATGTTAAAGTTGACCAGATTGGGTCTTTTAACAGGTACAAACACAAGCTCTAACAGTAAGTCAGATTTTAAGACTTATGTAACCAAAATTAAATGCAAATTCCCAAAGAACCAACACTCTTATTATTGGAAAAGTACTTTTACAGGGATGCATTCCTTTAGTGGTGAATGCTTTTGACTTCAGCAAAATTCCTGGTTGCTTTTTCTCAGCAGTTGACCAAAAACTGTGTTTTTGTGAAGAAACACAGACCCCGACGCCTAACCCAAACGTCGCTTGACATTCATTGAATAAGATAAACTTAATAGATGCTAAAGTCTCGTTTGCCTGGCTCAAGTAATCACGCGGCTGATGGGGCACTCGCTTTTTCAAAATGGCTAAAAAGTGGATTTTCGTCTGAGTGCTGTGAACGTTGTAGACGAGAAAGTGAAAAGATTTTGCCTTTCTTCTTCGGTGTGACATTTCATTTGCTGACATGTCGCAGGAAATGGAAAATTGATGAAAGTTCCCGTGAGTCAAGTCATTGTGATGCTGTCATCCAGAGGGAAGGACGGAGGCATGTGACTGGCTGTCGGTGTTGTAGAGCCGATTTCAGCGTCATCTCTGGGACTATTTGCAACAGTAAATAGGTTTCAAGTATGGAAAGCTTCTTTATGTTCTGCTCTTGCCCACAAAAGCCATGGAAAGATCCTGCACAGTCCCCAGATCCAGTCTGGGCTGGAGGAGCTGCAAACACATTATTTGCCTCATGAATGTCACCAGAAAGAGCTTCTGTACCTGCACCGTCTGCATGTCCTGCATTGCCACCACTCTTAAGGTTGTGTGTGTTGATTTTGGGAGATTTTAGCTGCAGCAGCCATTATTTTTGCACGCATAAGTAATGAGTGCCTGGACTGATTACAGCACAGAACAGATAAGTTATCAAAATATCATCTCAAGTTGTGATAACCTGCTGTACAAATGACCATTAAGATTGGTCTTTTTTTGTTTTTTTTGGATCAGACAGTGTCTTACAGACAAAATTCATCTTCATGACTCCCTGAGCTATTCAGGTACCGTAATTGGATTTAGATAGGCAAAATGGGCTGCTAATTTCCCCAGGAAAGTGGAATGAAGGAGCCAGGAAGTAGCTGTTACTTTAAAGCATGTGTTGTACCTACCATACCTTTTGAAGAAGGTTAGCAAACCCCAGCAGATTTAAAAACTAGTCTGACCCAAGTCATGTAGCCTCTAAATGTCTACTGACTGCAGCTCACAGCCCACAGCCGCTCCTTTTATGCTGTTTTTACTGTTGCGTCATGTTTTCTGAGTGGCCTTTTGCGGGTGGACAGAGGGTGATTTCCACAACTGCACCACAGATTATTTTGTCACACTAATTTCCCACATGGGACTCATTAGGTATCATTTTTGGGTGCGTTACACACTCACCATAGGCTACATTTATACTTGACTGTATCAGACAGGAGAATCCAACCTGACTGTTTGCATTTTCATGGCGGCACTGTGTCCATGTTGCATCATGCATTTCTGCTCACCTCCAGTACAAATACACATCTCGGATTGTTACAGTGCGGATGTGTCGATGCCCGTGTGCACAGACGCTCTGTCCTCACATGCGCGTGCACGCAGGCATGCAGCCGTGCAAAGACAGGTAATTACTGCGCTGTGGTGAAACATCATTATTCACTCATCTGCCCACTAGCACCATCTGTCCTGCTGGGCACCACCTTATACACAATCGGCACCACACCAAGGACAACTCCACCCACCCGCCCACACACATGCACGCCATCCGTCTCACAAAGCCCTGGCTTATAAAGGGACCCCGCGCATCACTCCAGCTTTGTCTTTATACATCCTCCATCACTGTCTTTTGTTTTTACCATATGCCGTCTTTTCTCCGTTATTCTGCTGTTCGTTAACTATATGAGTTCAGGACCATTGCCGCAGACTTCCATGCATCACTCTGATATATCAAGAGGCAAAGTCATATTTCATGCTGCCGCCTCACCTTTTACCTTGCATTAGTCCGAAGGAGCTAATGAACGCTGGCAGTGATGCATGTCCGCCGATGTTGGTTGACTACAAAAAAGAAAAAGAAGAGAACTCTCTGGAATGATCATCCGCCTCGGATTTAAGGGGAGATGGAGAAAGTATTGCCGTAATGGAAGCAGACACAGGCAGCGGCGTCAGTTAAGATGTGTTTTCAGGGCCAAAGTGGGGAGGGGGGGCAGACAAACACCCCTGGATAGCAGGGAAAATTAGTTTCTGCGATTAAAATGTAAATCACTAAATCCATCCTGATAATTTGGCTTATAATGAGTGTCTAATACTCCCTGTGTGCTCCTCATGCACCACGGAAGTAAAAGGAACTTTAATAGCAATTTATAGTAATGCTCCATGCCATAAGTCTACTTCTGACTGCTGGCTGCATCGATGGCTTAGTGTAATTGCTGTTTTACTCATAGCTGATGGATTAGAACATAAAGTAACAGGATAGGAACAATCATGTCAAGGAGATGGATGGATGGGCTTATAGAGCAGGAGTGTGTGTGTGTGTGTGTGTGTGTGTGTGTGTGTGTGTGTGTGTGTGTGTGTGTGTGTGTGTGTGTTTGTGTGTGTGTGTGTGTGTGTGTGTGTGTAGTAGTAGCAGTAGTAGGTGTTTGGTCAGATAAAGGCATCAGCATTTTGATTGTTTCTGGGAATATACTTGATTTGGAGCGAACCCCCACACAGATTGCAGCCAAACCACTTCAGACATGCTGTGAACACTTTCAGATCAAATTTCAATTCTTAAAAACTCACTTAGTCAAACAATTAACAAAAAAACAATTGTTTTTCAAACAACAGCAAGCTCACCATATTATAAAATATATGTTTTTGTTGGGGATTTTTTTCAAAACAGCAGTTTCAATAGTGGTTTAGGAAACATTCAAGATTCTAGATTCAAGATGTACTTTATTCATCCCCGTAGGGAAATTGAATTGTAGTAGCAGCCTAACGTGGATTAATATAACTGTAGACTAGGTTTTGTATTTACAAAGTATAGAAACAGTATAAATAAATACAAATAAGATTAGAACGTTATAAGGATATATGCAGCATATATTATAAGCATATATATATATATATACATAATATAATATATACATATTATAAGCATTATAAGCATATATAGATAAATATAGAATAAAATTACAACATAAACATTACAGAATTATTGTTGAGTAGGTTTGGGTGAATTATAGAGTTTAATGGCGGACGGCAGGAAGGACTTCCTGTACCGTTCCTTCGAGCAGCGAGGCTGCAGGAAGCTGCTTCTCAGTTTGTCCACTGTGTTATGGAGGGGGTGGGAGGGATTTTCCATGATTGTCCGCAATTTCAACACCATCCTGTCCCTCACCACCTCGTCCGAGTTTGCATGATTACAGCCAACAACAGACCCTGACTTTTTGAAACATGGGTTTGGGCCTGGAATTACACATCCAAGCAAATCTCTTCTGCTTATGCTTCTACAAATATTTGTGTCACATTTGACATATTTGACACTTTTTATGTCAGTTCCTCCCGATACAACAGTCTCACTCAGGTCAGGACGATGAACCCACAGACTCATCTGTCAGAAGTCACACTGAAAAGATGTCAGGTCACTGAAAGATGCATTTAAGGACACACGTAAGTTTCTGTTAATCCGGTCATGTTGACGGTACACTTTGCCATTAGTTCTCCAGTTCTGTGCGCTTTTCTCAAAACTTTTCTTCATGATGTTGTAACTTCTAATGTGTTACGCCTCACGAACAACAACAATTTCTCTCTAAATAAATGGAGCTGCCCCAGTGCAGATAAGTCACACTGAGGTTCCATCACCCTGGTTTTAAGTGCTTTTTAAAAATATCAGTAAGTGATGTAAAGTGCTAGATTCTGGAAAATCCTGTAATTCATAAAGAGTTGTTTTAGTACTCACTTGAGGTTGTTTTTGACTTATGGGAGTGTTAATGCACAAAATGGAAAGTGGGAAACCATCAGCCAAACAACACTAGACACTGAACTCACACGATGGGTCAGATGAAAATTAAATAAATAAAAAAAACACTGTCTATTTGTCTAGTCAGCTCCTTATTTTTTCTCTGAAAGTGTGTTTGTTGGTGTTCTTGTGAGTTGATGACAGCCATCAGATTCTGGGCGTCCATATGTAAACTGGATCCAACAATACTTACTGCGCTTAAACGTAAAAATAAACCAAGTTATTAAACAACTTACTAACGTATTTATGCCAAAATGGTTCTATAGCAGTTTAAAATGACAGTGACAGCAAAGTGGAGTGAAAACTCACAGAAATGATACTATTCTCCTTCTTGCAGGCCTCTGTTAGTTCGATAGATGGCTGCGATATACTGTGACTTATAATGAAGCAGCTCCGTAAGCTGCCGCGGCACCGTCAGCAAACGTGCCGTCAACGTCATTGTTTCAAAGGCCATTCTAATAGCAACGCTGATGCTTTTAGGCTTGAAACAGGGTCAGCAGTTTACAAATTCCTTTTTACAACCCCCTCCCCCCAGCAAAAGTGGTGCACACCGAGACATCGGCGTGCTTCACCACTGCGATACACACACCGACGCACACACAAAGGAACCCTTCAACTCTCCAGTGGAAGTTTGTCTCAGAAACTTCAGTTAATCTAGTCATTTTTCAAAGACAGCGCAGCCCAATAGATCAAGGTAATGACATTTTTATAAGTGTTTTATGAAGCTATTTGATTCTCCTCCCACCTTTTTTTTTTTTTTAAAAAGACTTGAAATAAAGGCAAGTCTGCCGAAGAGCTTTTAAGTTGCTTCCCTTGTGAAATAAATGTGATTACCAAGGCCAACCGTGCATTGCTGTTTCCCTGAGGTCATGAGTAGGGAAAAAAAAAGATTAGACAAAAAGTGCATTCATAAAATACCACACGTTAAAGCATCAAGGCCGCGCATGACGCAGTGTTTGGTATTTTTCTGAATAGTTTAACTGCACAAAGCGTTGATAATAAGACAGCTATGCAGAGGCTCATTCATCACTGCCACAGATTATAAAACACTTGCGGAAAGCAAAGGCCCTGAAGACTTAAATAGCATCACAGCGACTCAATTATTATCACTTTCAACCAGATTTCAATGTTCTGCCAGAAAAGTATGCAACTCTCTATTACATTTCATGTCATGGCTAATTTCTCCCCAGGAAAGTCTGAACGGGAGAGCGTTTGCGCCGACACCCAGCCTGTCCATCCCCATTTCGTCCAGACGCGCACAGACGATTAATGTCGCTCTGAAATCTACAGCCTGGTAAATAAATAAGAGACCAAGGTAAATTAAAACTCTGATGCAATTACGCCAGCTCTGCCTGTTAACCCCCCCTGGCAATTAACAAGCTGCCAGCTGCGATGGATAGGAGCGCGCAGGGCGGCACAGGAAATGCGCGTTTGGGAGCTTACGTGCGTGTTTTTTGTGAGAGCGTGTGGATCCAGCCGGCCGTATAACGCCAAAATGTTACTACAAACACCAAACGCTTAATTAAACTGCACAGAACCTGTACGGGCTCAGCTGCAGCATGTCCCCACAAACAAAGGTCAAAGGTCAAGTGATTCAATTAATTAGACTTCTTGGTGACAGCAAATCTATAGAATGACGCCTGCAATATAAGCAAAGCCGTGAGAGACGCTGATGGGAACAAGCGACTGCGGAGCCATTCAGACGACCGAGGCTGCGATAAAAAGGTCGGGCGGCGCCGCTTCGCCAATGGAAGGTTTCGCAGCACATCGGTGGCTGCAAATTTTGGGTTGGATGAAAACGAAAGTGGGGAAATGAAAAATAATATGTAAAATATCGTAAAACAGGCAACAGGAGCACGGTCTTAGGTAAGTTTTATACACTGAGCAGTGTGTGTGTGTGTGTGTGTGTGTGTGTGTGTGTGTGTGTGTGTGTGTGTGTGTGTGTGTACCTGTCCCCGGGGCCTGGCTTTAAGGACCCATTAAAAGCCAGATTTGAGCCAGGCTGACCTCCTTGCACTCCTAACGATTTTTGATGCCAGTGGAAAAAAAAAAAAGGCCAAACTATCATTCCCCACCCCCCCACAGCCATATTGCTATCATAGCACTTTAATGAAAAAGAATGCAGGCTTCTGTCCCAGAGGTCCTAGACAGATGGAAAGGTTAGAGTCTCGAGTTTAGGGAGGAATTAGACGAAGCCAGAGGCTCACACGATGTGGATGATGACACAAGACAACGCGGTTCTCCTCGGGGAAGCCCTCTCCAGGCCGTTGTTTAACACCGTCCAGGCCAATGTCAAATGGCGTTCAGCGTGCTCGCTGGTTGCATGCGCACGCATTCGCCCGCAATCAATCGCCGCACAGGAAGAGAGCTGATCGATCTGGCGCGCTATCTGCAGAACTCTCCCAACCCCACTAAACTACCAGCAGACAGCAGAAGGTGCACAGAAAAAGACGCTCACGGAAAGCGCTGTCCCGTCCAATCAAAGCAGAGCTAATTACTGTGTTTAAATGGTGTTGTGGTGGCGCCGCAGCGCCTCGCCCCAGTGATGTCTCCTCTGCTTAAATTACCGCTGTAATCACTGATGCTAATGTTTTCCCTGCCATCAAACATTTATGCAAAGTGGCATTCGGAGATGTTCCGGTCCTTAACTTCATAGATCCACAGGGGTTTAGATGAGAAGCAGTGGAGAAGACAGGAACCCAGCTAGAGCTCCACCTTCCACAGGGGCCTTTGGTATCACTTATATCTTTCTTTTCTGGTTTAACGAGCTAAATACGAAGCATTATAATGTAGTGTATATAGAGATTATATGCGACCACTGACCTGCCATATAAGTGCTTTACTTAATTTAAGCTTCAATAAATATATGTTTGAATATGGCCAGTGGTTTTTTAATAGGTGCCATTAATATTAAAAATGATTTTGCTCCTGAAGAGAGCAGTGAAATGACTTGCTCAAAGGTCAGTGAAGCATGATACTGTAGAAAAGTTCTGCGACGAAATTCTTGAAGAAATGAAGTGAGCCCGAGGTTGCTGAGTGATGACTTGCAGAGGAAGCTGTGGCCCTTATCACAGACGGTGTAGCTAAAGATGATAACCTGTTCGATTTACGGCCGACAAAAGGTCATCAGAGTTCCCTTTAGCTTTAGATAAGACAAAGTTTAAAGTATTGTGTTTGAACTACAAACTTTTTCATAAACTGGCGTAAAATACGGGCGCTGTTTTGACTTGGATTCAGCCCATTTCGGTGCGCGTGGTTCTGGTTCGATTTGGAAATGGGGACCAGACTCGTCGCTGAAATTAGATATCGTGGAGATGTTTAACAGTGCTTTTCAACATTCTTTTAAACGAAATCATTAAGGTAATTCAGTTGCATCGGGTATATAGTTGTATTATTTTTGGGGTGGATTCATCAGGTTAAAAGCACTTTTTGTGCCCCCAGAAGGACGAGAGGAAAAAAGAAAGATCTGTCTGCGTTTTACGGTGTTCGGAGTCATGAAGCCGGATGAGAGATTAGAAAGAGGGAGGAAGGAAAATAAAGAAAGAATTATGGGAAGTCTCCAATTTGCAGACAACTTGTCTTGATTGCAGGTGTCCCCTGGTGATAGTTCCCTTGTCTTTCTTTTCACTCCGCCTCTCATTCATTTTTCAGCGGGACATTGTAGGTCAGCAACTAAACTAAATGAAGAGCATCTTCTAAATGTACGCAGGTGTTTCACTTCCCTCTGAAGATTAGATATTTGGTGAAACTGTCCCAGAAATATCCTCTGATTAGTGTGATTCTGTTTAGCAAACGGGAAAAGAAGCTAATTTTCAGGTAACTACAATGATAGGGACAAAAACTAAATAGATTAATACATAAATAAAGTCCTACCGGGACCTTTCTGCTGTGAGACCATAATACTGTACTGAATGTTACATATGAGAGCTTCTGTTAATATTTTCAGCTGCAACGGTTTCTTTTCATGACACACAAAATTATCCCCTAATGACACATGGACTGACGTCAGTGGCTCGAGGTGAAATGAACTCCAAAGACTCCAGGTAGTCTTTGGGAAGGTTTTCAGTGGCTAACTTTGAGACATCAGCACTGCCGGTGAAATAATTTACGCTCTTAATTATCATCA
The DNA here is from genome assembly GCF_003711565.1 of Takifugu flavidus. Taxonomy (NCBI): domain Eukaryota; kingdom Metazoa; phylum Chordata; class Actinopteri; order Tetraodontiformes; family Tetraodontidae; genus Takifugu; species Takifugu flavidus. The sequence goes on along the minus strand of NC_079528.1, from coordinate 3,155,144 downwards.
CCATGTAGTAGTAATTATCAGCCTCCATCAAGTCCGACAGTCATATTGCTTTATCGGTATAATAACTCTTAGCTCTCTCAATCGCTGAGCTGAGAAACCAAATAATTGCTACTAATGAAGGCTCAAGTGTCCTTATGCATTATCAAAATAAGATATTACATTAGCTACTGCAGTGTCTTTGGGGAATTAGAACATTTATTAATTTCATTTTAGATTAAGAGACTATGAACTTGTTACTAAATGTGAGCTCCAAACGGAGTTAAGCTAATATTAATATGCCCCGCTTCATGAGTAAAGATGCATGTTTAACGAAGGTTAATGTCAATTTAGCGGCAATCCTGGAGTACCTGAACGTGTGGTCTGCTTTAAGACGGAAGGTTTATTGTCTCCGCAGTCAAATTTGTCACTTCTGTTTACTTTATTGCATTTGTGTCGCTGCTGTCTGTCCAGTGAAATCCCCCCCGGTCACGACTGAATTGGATTCCGTCCTTGTGCTGTCTCATGGTGTGGCAGGAAGTGCCTGGTGCTCAGTTCGGCCTAATCCCAATCCCCCCATTAATCCTAATGCCTAAATCACTCCCTTCTACTAGCCCATGGCTAAAACATTGTTTTCTCCTCAGCTTTAGCGTTCATTCAGATGGACTGTTTTCATATACAGTAAACAATGCCGACTCGGTGTATTCACCATTCTAAAGTGTCTGTCATTTCTCCCGTTCAGTACCATTTTGGTTTTCTGAACTGCATTTTCCTGTAAAGGTAATCCGGCCACTCATCAGCCAGGCTCATCTACCTGATAATCGTTAAAAGCGATATGTTCCCTTTACATTGGTGGACGTTCTGAGCCATGGGTTCGGCCACAGGATGGTTTCGATTAGCAATCATCTGTGTGGTGAGGTGGGGTGGGAGAGACTTGGGCAGCGATTGTTGTCTGAGCTTTATTTGAGCTCCTGCAGTTACATGCGGACGGACTCCAAGGTCAAAGGGAAGATTCTTGATGTTCATGTTTTCACCTTGACATGCTCCTGGTGCTCAATCAAAGCACATCCATGTACTGCCTGAAGCCACCCAGATACCTTGCAGCTCCATGGATACCATTTCAAAGACATATTATTGAGAACTCATTGTTGCGATGGTGAAAGATCTCTATCATCCAGGTTATGGTGGCTAAACATCTCCCCCCTGGGCTGCTGGATTCAAGCGAGGTAAAAGAGTCCACTGGGTGGAGTCATTTAGCAATTAAATGTCTGGGCCTGGAGTTTAGCCACTGGTGAGTCCACACGGACATGTCACCTCAGCTGAATATGAGGCAGGTGGGTAACGCACTAGCGGCGCACGAGTGCAATATTTCCTTCCCTGCCAACTGATTCCAAGTCGAAGCCACCGAGGTTACTTCCTAATGAATTCATTTGCATCTGGGAGCTGTGACGGGTTTTCCTTTGTCTGCGCACTTTCTTATTACTATGCACCGCAGTGAGCTGCAGTGATTCCCAAGTCGTGCACTGCTCTGCAGCTGGAAGGTAAGAAATCCAGATTTTTGCAGCATAAGAAAGAGAAGAGGAGAATATTAAGTGATGCTTTTTCCAGCTGAGAATATCAAGTTCGGCCGGGGAAATAATTACTCAAAAATGCCTGGTCTGACCCCTCCCCCTTCCTCACACACACACACACACACACACACACTGGCACTCATTACCTCTCTGCTGCAAACGTATAGGCCCATGCACAGTTAGACACTAGCTAGCATACAGAGCGCTTTGATATCACCCCCACCGGTCCTCAAAGTTGTCAGCCCCCTGTTTGCAGGAAAACGGAGCGCTTATGGAGACGGGAAACTGTTCTCAGCGCAGTTCCGTTGATGAAGAGCTGCAATTTGAGCGATATATTCCACAAAAATGTCTTTGAAGGGCAGCAGATAAGTTTCAGGTGACATTTTAGCTTAGCGGACCGGTCACATAGCTGGAGCGAGGATATGACTGAGGAGGGTCATATAGATAATGTCCATTATTCCCCCACCCATTCCGAAGTTCTAAAACTGACCTTAAATAAGGACTTCTGATAACCTCTGGTAAATGTCAGCTGGAGAATGACCTTCCTTTCTTGGCGGCCTTGACCATGCATGTCGAACACGTGCACGGGTGGCTCCGCGTCTACATGCACGTTCCGCCTGAGCATGTCTGTCAGACGTGACCTCCTCCAGACCCGAGCCGCGAGTGCATCGTCAGCAAAACATACGGCAGCGGCCCGAGAAGCTCGTATAGTTTGCGCACATATAGCGATCAGGATTTATAGCATTAAATAACACACACAAATACTCAAGCGTGACCACACACGCACGCGCGCGCACACACACACACACACACATAGACGCTGACTGAAGGGCACATGGTTTACACTCACTCAGCAGCATTTAAGTCTGCTTTATTTCTAGCTACCCCCCCCCAGCTAATATAACTCAGAGGGGCAGACGGGAGGACAGCACGTAAATGCAGCTATAAAAATGAAATCTCGGTTACGGCAGAACATCAAACGCCCCCAGAAGAATCAAGGTGATCTGCGGCACGGAGATATACAACTGCTGCTCTTCATATTCAGCTGATGCCGTCCTGGTTATGCAAAACACATGCAAATGAGCCCAGTTAATGGTGGTTCTTTAAAGAAGTGATAATTGAGTATTAACACTGTGGACAAAAGTTCCTGACTCATCACTTTGAATTATGGGACGCCATAATGATACATAGGAGGTTGCTGTACAGACTCATCAAAGGGTTTTCAATTGGTCCCGTGGTCTTTTGATGACTTTATTTATGCACATTAGATGTGTGAGCCATGCTAGGGTCTCATTTAGAGTAACAGAACCAACAGAAGACGGGTGTAGGCTGTTCCCGCCCGCACCAGCCTCCGGAGATCTTAAGGTCTTCCTTGAATTTTTTCGTTCATTTATGTTTTACTGACAATAGCCCAACTGCACAATCAAACAAAAGCAAGCAGCCACGGAGCCATAAACTCCCCCCCACCCCCCGCATGATTTATCCAGGAGTTGTTCCAGAGGGCGAGTCCTTTCCACCGGGAGGGTACTTCCGTTAAGGGGTGACATCTCAATGCAGACAATAACTTCTCCACAACAATGTAATTTAAGATACAAAAAAAAGCCCAATATAGCTTGAATAAACACATTAACACAAAGTTCCGCTGAAATGAATTTTATACTCTAAATTGAATCCTAAATGAAGGTCTATCCTCTTACAATAAATAGCTTATTTACTGGCTGGATGGCTGTGCTTTAAAATGTTAATAAGGCAGGGGTCTTAAAAGCAAAGCTGTTTTGAAGACACGATGAGCCATCAATTAGTGAAAGCGCCCAGTCAACAGCTTTTTCGTTTACAGGCTACAATGGTGACGTTAAATTCGAGAATCGCCGGGTCATTGCCCGGGAGCGCTGAATGGAACGCACCTCGAGAATTTAGAAACAGAAAACTTGGTATTACCTGCCAAAACGACATTAACACGCTTGCTCTAGTGTCATGCACGCATCGCGTTCTAAATCTTGTGAATGAGCCGTGTTGATGCCGATTTTCACAACAGTGATTTGGGATAATATTAGCTTATGCTAAAAGATCGCTCCCTTTCAAAGTGAAGTTCGACTCCACGTTAATCAAAATGAGCGCAGCGATTGCAGCTCTGGATTACACTAATTGAGGCAGCGTGTCGCATTATATCAATAAACTTCTGTACTTCCCTCTCTCCTCTGAGAGCAGACAGGAGTGAGGAAGTTCCGTTTTAAACTGCCGGCCCACACTCACTATGGCGACAGTAGCCTTGGTAACAGCTGGGAAGCTGAAGGCAGGAAGTTCCTGCAGAGGAGCGGGGATAAGGTTTTTCATAAAGCGGCGCGGGGCAGATACGTGCACAAATATAGTGCGTGATGTGGCGATGACAACTGCAAATTTACCTCCCGTGCAGTGGAGACAACAAAATCTCACGTTGTCTCTCGCACGATGGCTCAGCATCAGGAGCGCTGCGGTAAATAAGACGGCCTGTTATTTTTAATGGCGGTGGGTCCGCTCTGGATCCCGTTTGTAAGCAGTTGTTTACCATTACTGACATCCAAATTCCCTCTGCATCAGGTTCTGAGGATGCTGCGTCTGTCATTTCCAGACTGTTGACTCCATGTGTAAATATAGCCAAGCGCTGGAATTCAGAGCTGTAAGGCGCCAGTCTGGATAGGTTGAACTGGTTATGGTCTAGAAATAGTCTGAATACAAGGTAGCATTTATGCTTCTTGTGTCATTTTTTTAAAGCTGTACCTGTTTGGTGTCAGGTCATTCAGGATTACTGACAGGCCTGTTGCAGGCAATTTATCCGTCTCTGGGAAAACTGACTCACAGACGGTAAATAACAAAATGGAGTTTGACTTATTTTGGCGTCACTTTATGAAAACATGCTGTCAGGGAAGTGAGTTGCAGTTCGGTGGTTGGGTGCTGTTTGAGTTCAACAGGCCACAGGTAGCCTTGAAACTAAAGACTGAAGTGTGTACTGTATATCTAACTGGAATGCCTGTTTCAAAGCAGGCAAAAATTGAATTTCTTCAGCTTAAATTAAAGTCATTGGTGTTCAAAGTCTTATTTTGTGTAAAGAAAAGGATGGGTACATCCTTTGGGCTATAGATAGGACATTTCAAAACATTCAAGTATAAAATTGTATTTTATAAGCAGCAGCTGAGGGGGAAAAAAATCTTCATATTTTGACAAAATATGAAGAATTTTGGTAAGTTGTAGCTGTAGTTTCACTCCTGACCACTTGGTGGTGAATATCAAGAGTTATCTATGATTTACAATTGTCTCATTGTGATTTTTGGCCTCATACAATGTCTTAATGAGCAAGAATTGCATCTGCATCTGTCCAGAAGTTTGACATGTTGCTAAGGAGGGCTTGGTGCATTGGAGGATGGCGGGCAGTTAAAATTCTCAGAGATGGGGGTTGGATATCAACTGTCAGCCACCACCATTGCAGTGTTGGGATCCTTTTCCAGGTGGCTTCATCTTGGTCACACCTCCGTTCATATCAAATCTAACGACTCGCCCACCTGGTAGGGTCATAGGTCACGCTTAAGCCCGGATGTCCCCAACGACTCACATGACAAGGTCGCCTCCCCTTTCAACCAAAATGTCAACCCGACTGCAGCTTGCAAACCTGGAATGTCACCTAGACTCTAAAAATGTCTTCAACTTAAAGCACTTCGACTGCGATGAACCAGGTGACACAGACAATCACCAGCAGGACGGTTGCACACAACGAGGTAATTGCAGCACTTGTGTAGAGAAAGGGTGTCCTGGAGGAGTCGCCCCCCGGGGTCACCGACACTCACCCAGGAGGAAGTCCTGGATAAGTTAGCGCAGGCTCTGCCTCCAGAGTGAGAACATCATAAAAACGCTGCCCGTGTGTCGCCCTCCAATGAGACCTGCATAGGCGAGCGCCCATTAAATCCACGCAGAGGATGTTGGAGTTCAAGCCGACAACTTAGAGGAAGTCATTGAGGGCAACAGGTGATGTTTGCGGGTCGTTCAAACTTAACAGTAACGGCCTTCTGCAGATCGCTTCTACTGTACTTGCCTGTTCAGATTTAAAGGTCATTGTTAATCCTCCACTACAGCTGTGGAAAGAAAAAAAAAAGCCATAAAGAACATTACACTCGTGTTCATCAGCTCTCTTCATGAATAAATAAACGCCATGTGTATTTTTGTCCCGTTTGATTAAACGTGATAATATAAATATGAACGCTCTCCATCAAAAAAGGAGGGTGGGGAAAAAAGAGAGAAAGAAACACAACCTCCGGATATAATAGCTCATCTAACCGAGGCTTTAGTGTTATTTATATCCTGTTTCTGAATGGAATATACAGTACATTTGCCCAAATGTACAAGTATATCTCTTATTTCTCTCGAAGTGTTACAGTGCTTACGCTGCAGCTTATATGCCTCAGCAAAGATACCAGCTCAGCAGGAGTCATGTCAGGGTGTCACCATGAAAAAAGGCTACAATCGCTGCATCCAACTGCAATTTGTAGGGCGGAGATTACTAATGTAAATGTGTTGGGTTTTTTTTTTCTTTAAGCAGAAAAGTGCAGTCGGTTGCTTTTGTTTGGACGTGTGACCGTCGGGTCGTATTGCACATTATTATTAAAACTGGGGTGGGCTGGAATCTTAATGTGGGATTTGGCTGCAGCAAGTAAGATGTTTTATGCTCTCTTCTAGTTTTAAAGTTCAAAAAAACAAAGATGTCCTTGATAAACTTTGTGAGTGCCACCATAAAACCATTCAATTACCAAAGTTTTTTATGTGTTTCCAGCTAATATTTTAATGTGCCTCCATCCAATGGTATAAAAGTAGCAGCCCACAACTCACCCCCTACCCAGGCCATAAATGAATATGTGCTCTGGGAGGGCTCCATCTCCCACAGAAAATGGTCTCATATTCTTTAATTCATCTGTCACGCTAATTGTCTTCCGAGACAGCCAGGAGCATAATGCATCAAACATCGTTGTCCCGGCACAACATTAGTTTGGCAAATCCAACAGAGAAGGCAAAGTAAAAGCCACAATTTACCCTGATGGCAGCATAAATGGTGCCCTTCTCAAATTTGATTTTGCTTGCGATGTTATTCCCTCACTGGCTTTTGTTGTTTCAAAATCTGCTTTGATATTTCCTCACGCTGCTCTGAAGTGATTCGGGCCCGCTCCTCTTCCGGCCTCTCCCACCGTTCACTCATTGCGGGTTTAGATGAAGCTGTAACTTCGCCGCCGTAGATTTCCAGAGGTTCTGCGTTAGATTTAGGTCTGTACCACTGATGGGAAAATCCGGTCCTCGAGGGCTGGATTCAAGCCGGGTTTGCTATCCTACGGGTCCACAATGCCGTCACTTTGGGCTCCACTTCCCTTGGTGAAAGCAGCTTCTACCGGGCAGCACTCAAATCCTGGCGTGAATCCGGCCCTTGAGGAATGGATTGGCCCATCCTTGAGACATCTCAACATTTTCACCTTCAAGGAGCTGTTTTAGCAGTGTGGGTGGATTATAAGAGGCCCAACTCCTGCTGCAGAAAACACTTCCAACCAACTGCCTCATTATCCTGATTGCATTTGCGTTTCGTGGACAAACGGCCTTCCTGGCGGACTAACTTACACTTAGAGCAGCTCACTCACCATCTTTCAAAGTCCATCGGTGCATTTAGTGAACTTGAGCATTCTGGGTCTGATCATATTAGATGAATACCAGTATCAGGCCTTTCTGCTCGTCCTCCAGACTTCTCTGATCGCCCAGACCAGAAAAAATGGAGATTTTCAAAAGTCTGATCATTCCCCTGAAAAACCGGAGTCCTTGTAAAGGCTCTTAGAGGGAGAGAGAGAGTTAGATGGGATCGTGTTTAATAAAGTTGGCAGCAGGTGCCATGTTAACACCAATAATTGGGAGATATTTGACAGCGTTTTGATCTGTGTTTCTTTTTTTCAAATATAAAACTGAAAACTGCCATTTTAAGCCAGTTTACTTTATTCCAAAAGTACGAAAATCGGCTGCTTTCAGGCACTTCTCCTATTTCAGGTCCACTTCCCCATCTGCATTGTTCCACATTACACACAAGATGCGCGTATACACAAAAACACACAAATTGCATCCAGAAAATTACATCACTTCCCTGTCGTCTCAAAATTAGATCTGTCGCTCACCATTCCACCAGTCACTCCCCAGGTCTCTCGCTCTCTTTTGCCTTACCTCACCATTTTAGTCTTTTTCCTCCACTTTAACTCGGTTCCTAAATTGCGAGGACCGAATTGCCCTGTGAACAGCGTGGGGTGGACGGGCCGGCGGGAGGTGTGTGCGAATGCACGAGTCTCAGTGTTATCGCCATCTCTTTTCATTTTCCTCTCCAAGTGGTGCTGTCAGGAGCCAAACAAGATATCACTCTCCGCCCTCGCTCAACAGGGAGTCAACACACCATCAAGGAAATGGAATATAAGGGGAAAAAAAGACAAAGGTAAACAAAATGGTTGCCTTCTGACTCTGGCATTTCTGTTGTGGTTGACTAATCCAGGGAATCTTTGTGTCCTCTAATCCCATCAGCCCCTGGGACGCAGATAATGGCACCATGTTGCTCGTGCCTTGATGGAGTTCAAGACCTTAATAAAGAGAATTAGCAGACTTTAGATGCAGACATGCGGTCGACAACAGAGACTTTATTTTAACTACTCTTTGATTTAAGTCAACTTTATAATGGATTTGGAAAGTTGTTTTTTTCTGGCATCAAAAAAGGAGTATTGAAGAGATGTGAAATGATGGTGCTGATCGTCAAGATAGGGTTGACGATGTTTTCTGCTCCGAGAGTGACGGAACTTCCCCTGATCTGACTCTATAACAGGCACCCTTAACACTGGATTCAAAACACGTTTGAATTTCATACAGAGACCCTTTAAACTCCAAAAAAATGCAGCATTTAAAATGCTCTCGTCGCAAGAACATCCTGTAGTTTATGATTTACTAACTCCCTCATCTGATCCAGCAAATGTATGCCTGAATATAAATCAGAGGCAGCGTTATTTGCAATTATACAGCCTGTCATCACATTCAGTGTTCTGTATGAAGCGATCAGATGACGCGTCATAAAAACCTGCAATTTAGATGCACTGCATTGCTGCAGAAAGCAGCGAGCTTCCGGCTCCTGGGATCGTTCATCTCTCCAGTCGGGAGATCTTTTTGTCATTATCACTCCTGTGCTTGACTTTCAGATGATCTTTCACTTACGCCCGTGTTATCATCTCTGCTCTGCACAAACATCCACGGTTACAGCTGGTGCTACGGCTTCTCTCCCCCTGTTGCCAAGTTGGCAGCATCTCCATCTATGTATGCTATCCTGCCCTGAGTATTCAACATAAAAAGCTTCTGTTTGGGGTGCATTATTGGCTTGTGTATTTTAGCATTTCCCATTTCTGGGACCATCAAATGGTTCAGCAGGTATTGAAATCAGTGTCGCAAACAGCTTAAGTGGTGCAATTTCGTACTCTGGGTAAATAAAAACACGTCTGGAATTAGCCGCACCATCTACTAGCGTCCCTTAGCTTCACACATGCCATTTGCAGATACACAAAGGGTTTGTGCACAACATGTGGAGAATAATAAAAGCCCTTGAACCAGCTTCTGTGCTCTTCTCTGTGTTTATAGTCTGTGTTTATAGTACAAATAGTCTGCTGTCGAAACATTAAAGTGTGGGGATTCTACTCATGCAACTCTTTCAACCACCCGGCTAACTTTTGTGCATGCACAGGCACAGAGCCGAACACGCGCACGCAGGTGTGTGAGCGCCCCTCCCCTATGGCCATGATCCGAGGCTCCATCCATCTCTGTAACTCAGCATTCAGAGGTTACCTTAGGGGCAACCCGCTCATTACTCCAAGTGTTGTTAGCCAAAGTACACATGCACCAATTCATCAGTGAGCAGCAATTCGTCAAAGCTGCCCGGTTCTGCATGTTTGCACTACTTCAGGTCCGAAGAGCTGCTTTACCTCTACTTTGTGTAGCTTTGCATCTGCACGTACATAGCCCATGCAGCCCGCCGGAGTGGGCATTTTACTGCACGAGAGAGGCGAAAAATGCGCATGTGTGCAGCATCTACCTTTATCCACCTGTAATTCAGTCTGGGTCTGCCTGACCACATTTAAAGGCTCGTAATTCCAGTAGCAAAGTGTGTGTGTGTGTGTGTGTGTGTGTGTGTGTGCGTGTGTGTGTGTGTGTCTATGTGCAGACTTCCTAATCTGTTGCTGCAGAGCCATGACTGCAGGACTGCAGTGGATATCCTTTATAGGACTGATTAGAGAGGAAAAGAGGGATTGACGGTGGGAGGGGGAGAAGGAGCGCGGTAGAGGGATGGAGCCTTCTCAGGTAAACACACCCCAGGCGCCATTCGATCCCAACATTTAAACACACATTTGTTCAAAGATGCAGTCCAATTACTCACCACCAAATGTTCCTTTCACCAAAGGGCAGCACAACATTCTCATCTTCCCCCCCAAACATCTTCATTCATCAAGGGCTTTTTCTATGAAAGATCGTCATTAAAAGCTCTTTTGTAGTGAACATGTGAAAAGGTAGTGCGCATCAGGAACCCTGAGACGACCCGCTCTAATGAACGTAATGGGCTTTTTCCCCTCTCTCCTGCAGCTCTCTAATGTTTCCTAAAGGAGGTTCGCGTGCACGGCAAATAATTATCTAAATAAACGGTCCAAGTCACATCTTTGCGTTTTTTCTTTGAGTTAAAAACATCAAAATTTGAAGTCATAGAGATAACGTCCATTTATCCAAGGAACCTGTGGCGACTTGTGAGGACAGAAGTGCGTCAAGCTGGGGACCCAAAGCTGCTGCAGCACTCAGGGGTGAAGCAGTTTTCAGGGTTTTTATTCAGTGCAAAGTCAGAAACCAGGCAGACAAAACTCAGAGGAACTCAGGCAGAGGTGCAGAATCGACAAAACCTCAAAACCAAGGAAATGAGGGAGGAAGGTCAAAACAGGAGGAATCGCTCAGACAGGAAATGCTGGAGCACTGCTCACTATATAAAAGACCAGACAAACTGGCAACAAGGGAAAGGAAGGCCTGGCCTGTAAACACGACAGGGCGGGGAACCAAGGGGACACAGGTGAGACACATCACATGACATGTGCATGCTTCCATCCTAGACTGAGCCGCCAAACAGATTCATCTCCTGACAAAGTGTAAGTGAACCTTGCACGCTCTTCCTCCACTCCAAAACAGCATGCCGACGTGGGATTGTGCTGTGGGCGGATCTTTTCAAAAACTCCGACATGTTGCAGATCAACGTGGAGGGGCTGTGTGTGTGTGTGATGGAAGGGGGGGGGGGGGGCAATGACTAAATGGCTCTTCATCTTTCCAGTGAGACGAGAACAGGAGAATCACATCGGAGTCATTAGTCCACCTGGGCTTTGTTCATTAGTTACAGTAACACGACTACAAGGCACATTGGCCTAATGATGGCAGCGCTTGCATGTAAGCGCATGTACGTGCACATCTACCTTGACTGACACTATTTTAAAACCATTTCTTCCAAGCGTAACTTTTTTTTAGGTCAATACATGGCTTCCTTTGAGATCAGAGCTGAAAGGGAATTGCCATATCCAGTTCTCATTTGCATAAACATTTAATGTTGAATACAGCAGAGGATAGCTTAAATTAGATGAACTCTCATGTACACACCCTATTAAACATTTATTAAACACGGTTAATAGAAGAGATTAAAGTCTCTGCAGGAAAGAGGGTTAAACACAGTTATCTGTCCAGGAAAAATCGGAACACCCTCCATGGAAAACGGAGATTTCCCATCAGTTTCCAAATCTGAAAGGAATTTAATTCCGGCGACCTCTGCTTGCTCAAGTGGTGACGAGCAGTAAATAACAGTGCACAGACCTCTCCATTTTCCTATCCTTCCCCCCTTTCTTTTATGCTCGATGCTTTCCAACAACTCTCCTGTAAACCACAGGGCCATAGGCCAGTCATCATCTTGTCATTATGTGATGGGAGCAGCGATAACTTCACGATTGCTTCCATGCTTGGAGGGGAAGGGTCAGGGGTCAGCCGGTGTCAGAAATGGAGAAGAAACTGCAGCACTAGCGCTGTATATTGATGGCACTGACACATGTCGTGGACTGTGCTTTGAATTTGCAAGTCCTCATTGTTGCCTGAGCCCGTCTGAAGACAGCGTTATTAGCATAGTGGGAGGTGCAGACGCCCCCATGAATACTAAAGCCCTGCTTTGCCTACAGTGGAGGATTTGCTCCGTTATCGATTAGGAAAATATGTACTCTGCATTGCTATGAGATCGAGAACTTGGCATTATTGAAGTTTGGTCTGGTTTTCCACCTACTCAGCACATTAGTAAAAATGCTTAACTCAAGGTTAACATATTCAGTGTGTCCATCTTTTTTGTTGCTTAATGATTTATCACCTGTTTCGATCTGAGGCCTGACAAAGATGGCAATTTTACAGCGCATGATGGTCTGGAATGTGAGCCAGCACTATTTCCCCCTCATCACTGTCTAATTCAAGAACAAAATACCATTATGCATGCACGGGGCCCCATTTCACAAATGTGCACGTGTCACGCACGCTCGCCTGAAGTCTCCCATGATGGCGTTCCCTTGCTTTCCCTATTGTGTGCAAACAGAGCTGCACCAGAAATGTAGCAATGCTAATTAAAGCTCTCCCAGAGCTCTTATATGTCTGGTTACTGCCACAAATGTAAATATTAAGGAATAAATTAAATCACATGCGTAAATAAATACACAGATAAATATTTACAATGTTATGGGCACACATCTTTTTCACGCAGTCATGAATTGAAGGCTCATCAAGTTCACAGGATGGAACAGCTACTTATGGGGAGACATGAAGGACATCTTTGGACTAAAGTTAAAGGGAAACATGTTCACTGCAACACGGATCTGACCGATAGAAGGACCGTTTGCAAAAAACCATGTTGGTGGCCCGTTCCAGACGGAAAGACACCATCAACTGGTGGCCAAATCAGATTTCCGGGCAGCGGCAATGCTCACACCAACTCTGACATGTGTCCGACTCATGCATAAACATGGGGAATGCTTTTTTTCCCCTCCATCTCCAAACCGCAAATGTCAGTGGTGCAGTTTCAACAAACGGTGGCCAACGTGTTAGTCACGATGTCAGACGAATGCAAGGCCACACCTCGGGACTCGACGTCAAACAGCTTTCAATTAGCATCAGCGAAAACAAATTTAAATGGTCCCCGGTAAATGGATCAGTTCTGGCTGATGAGGATCATAAAGGAGAATTGAAAACACTTAGCCAGTGCTCAGGAGGTTGTCAGTAGCCTTTTCGGAGCGCGACCTTTCCAACTGGGCCAAAAGGTTGAGAGGGAGAGAGGGACATTATAAGATAAAGCCGCACCTGAGCTAGCCCTCGGCTCAGCATTCAGCATCAGAGACTGATAGGTGCTCAGCAGCATGAGACCATCCAGGGCTGCGGGTTACCTCTCAGTGCGTCCCTGGGTAGAGGGCTCACTGTTTGCATGTGTGCTAGCTTGTAGGCCTCTGTATGATCTCTCGCCCTCTGGGCTGTAATTAATTAGAGTTGAAACAAGGGCTGATTAGGATTCCTCAGCGATTCACAACCTCCATGACCTTTCTATCCAGCCTGCACCACTGATCACCACCGAATGTGGCCCTTCTATTCTACCGTCCCGAACATGTGCGTTGCTTATTTACCTATCTGGATACACGTGAAGGCTACATCCTATATGGGGGGGGTTGTACGGCCAGCCTGTGGATGCTGAATAATGGAGCTTCCTTTGAATCAAGTAGATAATAATAGAAGAAAAAGCAGGAAACCGAGCATGAGTCATTCCTCCTGTGAACATTTCTCTGGTTTAATAACTACACGGTTTGGTCATGTGATTTAGCACTCGGTCCCTCCTTGCAGCCTGTTGTGAGGCAGCCTCTTGTCCCTGGCCACCGAGGATTACTTCCACTAGCCAGCTATTGAAATGGGTTCTTTTCATCATGCTTAAAAAAAAAATGAAATAAAAATTAGGATTCTAATTCACCTGATGGAAAAACGTTGGGGCATAGATCAACTGTGTGGCACCATCTTTACTTCGACAAAAGAAGAGTTTTCATTAACAGCATTTGGGCTGAAAAAAGACAAAAACCTGAATCCAAACAACACTTGTTACAATTGTGGCACAGAGTCCTGTAAAAAACCTACTGCAATCAATCACTTCCTTTGTCCCGTTTTACCTGGTTCCCGGAGCAGTTGGGATGTGTTGTGTGACCATAATTTCACTGAAGATCAAAAATCTTCTGCTCCTTATAATAAAGTTTTATTCGCTCCTTCCAGAATCGCCACCCTTTTCCATCTCGGCCAGTTGCCGGAGCTTAACTCTCTTTCCTATTTCGATTTTTAGGTACGTAATTAATTTCTTTTGCCGAAGACACAATTGATTCATTACAAAGAGAAGCTTCTTCTTATCGTTTTCCCAGAAGGTTTTGCACCCACAATTTCCCTCTTCTGTCTCAAGCGTATAAAGCGTTCAGTCGAGTCCAGGCCCAATCACAGCGTATTTAATGATAATAGTGGACTCATTATTCCATTCAAACTTAGTTGACCTTACAAAATTGAAATGAAAGAAAATTAATTTTCATTGAAATCAACAATATGCTTAACAGCGGATGGCAACTTAGCAAAGCTTGAAAGCTTTTCTTTCCCCTTCATTTTCTTTTTTTTTTTTTTAAATCCAGGCACAAATGTTCAATCAGTTATTGTAGACAGTGAAGGAGCCCTGATTTGCAAAACCGCTGCAGTTAATAATGTAAGATTATTCAGGCTTTTACTGTCGTTTCTCTCTTTTTTTGTGAAATGATCATTTTGTTCTGCAGTTAGCCAATAATAGTGGTGTGAGGGATGTAGGGGAGAATTGTTTCATGTACAATAGACATTGATTTTAATGCTCTTAAGGCGACACTTTTATTGCTAAAACTGCCTAAAAATTGAAGTTTAGAGTCCAAGCAGGCAGGAGCCAAAGCACACAGGAGTTTGGAAACCCGCTAATCGAGGCGTGGACCTCGGCAACATGCGGGGCAGCTGCAGAAGAGCAACACTGCCCCCTACTGGCCATCCAAGTCAGCGGGGACTTGGCAACAGGAGTGGCCATAAAATAATAAATAAATAACCCTGCCAAATCCTGTCATATTGTGTTTTCTGGTTAAAAGCAACAGCTACTGATTCAGCTGTTGTGAAGCTGGGGGAGAGGAGCATATGGCCACACAAACTAAGACGGGTGCTGCCAGCGCCGTTAATTATAATTTACAGGTTTAATTGAGATGGAAAGTTTGGCTGGAGCATCAGTCAAGGTTAGTGCCGATTTATACAAGAAATGTAGATTAAACCCTGTCGCTGATGCTACAGGAATCGATTTCCATCAATCTGTGGAGAGCAAGGCCCTCAAAAAATATATATTTATACATAAAAAGTAAACCCTCTGACTAAATGGATGTGCTATTATTTCTGGAAGCTCTATTAAGTGGGTTCATGTTGCGTTTTCTGTAGAATGTGTACCACTGGATCAAACTCGGAACAATTTCTGTTAAATTAGTCATGGACCAAGCGCCACACTCCAAATAAAACCGTTTAACCAGGCGTGATTAGAGCAGGAGCCCTAACTAAAAAGAATAATGCAGTTCCAGTTTCAAAGTCAAAGACACGTCAGACATTAAAAGCCTCACCTTAATTTCCATCAACTGCATTTTTTCAGTTTCTTTTTTTTAAAGCAGCACCTTCGTGTTTATGGCAAGAAGATTGATTAAGTGAGTAGGAACTCGTGTGCTTTGCCAGCTTGAGGGGACTTCCACAAATGTCGCGCATCTTTATCAACAATAATGACATGATTACCTCCAAATCCTCAAAGCGTTTGCAGCCATGTGTCATCATCGCTATAACAACCGCAGAAATCTCTGGAGCTGATTCTCAGCTCCTTCATCCCCCGCCACAACAGAGAGGCCCCTTGGAGGGCCAACGTTTTGCTGCAGCACCGATCAATAAGGCGAAAACGGTGTTCGCTAACTCACAATCGCTACCGTGAAAGTCCCAAAAAGTATAAAAAAGTTTACGAATTTATGTTTGTAATGAAAGAAAATAAGTCCCTGCTGGGCTCCAAAATGACTCGAAGCTCAATTTCTGTCCTTTACTTTTCCACTTTGGCTTGACCTTGACCTTGACCTTGTCTCTCTGGGCTCATTCCCGCCCTCACTAGCTGGGTCTTGCCTTCTCTGCTGACATCCAGCTTTGATTTTATGTGGCTGAACCCCAACAAGTCAGCAAGGCTGATTTTTAGGAGGTGTTAGAGAATATCTGGATTGTTTTACACTGTCAGCGGTGGACGGAGCACATTGTGGGCACGTCTGCAGCCTGACTTTGATCTGACTTTGACTCTAATGCTGGAGCTACCGGGAACTTGATGGACGAATATAACATCTGCTCAAATCAGGCAAAGGATGCCGACATCAGCAGTGAAGTAAGGAGCAGTTCTTCCAACACTGTCCAAAACCAGAGAACTCGAAGAATGACTCGAGCTCAGGCCCGTCTACTTGACCTTAGTGCACATAAATGTGTGCAGACACGTCTGCGATGCATCTTGGTGTTTCATCTAGGTCTCCAGAAGTGCGGAGAACAACTGCCCAGCATTTTTCTGGAGGAAAGTGTGCCCATACAGCGTTTGTGAGCAAAGGTTAATTGGTGTTTAGTAGCGCCGCAGAACGTGATTAGCACAAACTGAGCTTTCCTCATTGGCCCATTTATCAAAAAACAACACGGTAACAGTGAAGATAAAGGAAATAACCACCACTGTAACACACACACTCTTCTATTCCTATCTTTGTGAGGTCTTTCATAGGTATAATGCATTCCCCAGGGCCTTATCCCAACACTAACCCTCCCAACTAAACCCCTAACCCCAACCCTGACCTAAACCTTAAAACATGTCTTCACCCTCTAACAGTCCTTTGAAGTTGTGAGGACCGGCCAAAAATGTCCTCACTTCGCTTGTAGAGTGTGAATCTTGGTACTCGGGAGTAGCAAGTACGGCAAAACACAGACAAACACATCTCCCACTCAAATTTTATTTTAAGTGGTCTAAATAATGCTGCTCTAAATAAAAGTTAGAAATTTTGGCATTTTAAAAAAAATCTTTAACTGCAGTTTTCTTGTTACAGCTATTAAAAACTAAATTGAAAAAAAAAATCAACGAATGCAGGAGACTAAAAAAAGGAATTAAAAGAACTTCAGTGCAGCAGAGTGATTGAATTTAAATGTGTCCAGCAAAAATGGGAGATGTGGTTGGTCTGGTTGATGACACGGGGGGAAAATATATCATAATCTTATCGTTAGTCCACATTAACATTTATAGCTCTTATATTAAATGCTTAAACTGTGGTATTTGTCTATTTATTTGTAGATTTTGTAAGGTATTATTGAGCTTATTACTGCGCTCTGGACTGCTTGATGCTGCCGCCGGAACATTTTTGAGATCTCCAGCAAACAAAATAGGCGTACCATTTCTCATCAGGCAGGTTCAAAGACTGTCAGCCGATTGAGGGGGGGTCTCTGATGTTGTGCCGATGGCGAACCCTCCGAGGGGGGAAAGCGAGAAGTATGAGTTTTGAGAAATATATATAGAAAGCTGACCTTTGCTTTCTCTCATTCCGAGCTGTGGAGACACTCCAGTCAACTGGGACCACGCGGGATAAATGGGTAAAGGTGATGGCTGGATTGATGGATGTATAAAAAATGGATACTTCTCTGGATTGTGCACACACGCCGCCTGACCGCTACAGTCCTGTGCTGCTGTCAAACTCAAAACTCGCTCAGTCAGGAACTCCGCGGTCTCCTTCTTTCTCCACTTTTTCACATTCATGCAAACGCTACCCGTGCTTTCACCCACCAAAGGTGGGCGCGTGGCACGCCTGTATGAGATTACACATTACAAATGGGCAGATATTTAAAGGCTGATGCTTCATTTCCACAGGCTATCTGCACTGTTTACAACCTAATCTGTTTTAATGATGATGGATCGGATAATATCAGCAACACCTGCAGCAGCACAACTAAATATTACACAGTCGTGTGAGAAATGAAGTTTCAGATTTGGCAGTGCACCTGATGGAGATGTGCTCGTGGTGGCTGCGCTCTTCTTCTTGTGCGTGTAATGAATCAGATGGCGGTTTCCGGGACGCCGCTTATGTCGGAACGTCTGAATTGACATTGGAGGTGACAAGTGAATGCGAGGTATTAAGGAAGGGGGCGTCAGCGACGCTTAACAGGATGTGACAGGCGTGGAATGACAGCGTTTGGCCCGGGAATCGAGCGTGCACGTGCGCGGAGCGGTCCTCACGCTGTGACACAGGCGTGCTCCAAGCACGCGTTTGGACGCTGCTGCGGAAAAATGGGTACAAGCAGGGGGACCTTCTGATCTGTCTGCTCCTCCGATTTTGTCATGCCTGCATGTGTGTGCGCACACACACTCTCACACAGACACACACACACACACAGACAATGCCCTAAACAGTTGTGCTTCCTCACAGGGACAGAACAAAGTCATCTGAGCCTGCGAGGGACAGACAGGACAGTTGCTATTAGACAGATTCACCTGAGGCAATTCCACGCCATAAAGCAAAGACACATCGCTGCAGGTCACGCGACACTTTGTGTCAGCGTGGACGGTCACAGTTACACTGACTTTTGATGTTAGACTTTACTTATCCTGTAAAAGATTTCTGTTTTTAAATCCGGTTGTAAAACTGGACCCTCGTCTGAACTAGCCCGCCAGCTAGCATCTTGTCAAAAGATGGGAATGCGCCATCTCATGCACGCAGCCCGACAGAGCTTCGTTATCATACCGGCTTTGTTGAATCTGCTTCTTTTTTTCTCCAGGGTGGTGCTTTTTGTTATTTTGCTATTAAAGTCGCAGCTCTGTGTTATCTGTGGTCGAGTGTGGGGAGTGAGTATTTGAAGTCGAGAGAGTGGTGCATCCGTTCGGAGTTTAAATATATGGTATATAACCCATATAAATGGACCTAGAAACCTGACTCTTCATGTGGTCTGCACACAAAAAAATGCCCAAAGCGGCTCTGGGTTTTCAAATTGGAAGAGTGTTCTGGAAGCCTTCTGTCCGGCATGACCTGCTGGCAGAGCCTCTAAAGCGCCGGAACTCGTAAGGGATGTAAATGAGCGGCCGAGAACTGCATGCTAGGCAGAGATATCAGAGCGGCACCAATATCTGCGCAGCACTGGGGCACAAAAGAAAGGCATCGCGTCGCTGCGGCAACAACAGCTGACTCAATCACACCGCTCACATCTCCCATTTCTCATAAAATGATAACTGGCGTTTGACAAATAAACAAATGGCCCCGCTCTCCCCCGCCCCTGGGCTGACCCTTTTGACGAGCCAGTTTTCAGTCTGTTTGTATTAGCAGTGCACCGAGGGTGTGTTTACACCTGACAGTCCGCACCAAGGTCTTAACAACATTTTGCAAAAAGAAAAGATTCTTTCTTTTTTTTTCTTTTTTTTGTGGACACAGAGTTCACTCTTGCCAAGACTGTGAAAACTGCTTCAGTACAAGGGAACCTTTGGTCCATTCAGGCAGCAAGTTCCAATGGAGATGAACACGTTCTGCATTTCCCTCCATCATTTATGACTTAAAAGACTGACTCTTGTAAGAAATAGCTGGGAAGTTTGAGCTCAGTGTAGCTGCTTTATTTA
This sequence comes from Takifugu flavidus, assembly GCF_003711565.1. Classification (NCBI taxonomy): domain Eukaryota; kingdom Metazoa; phylum Chordata; class Actinopteri; order Tetraodontiformes; family Tetraodontidae; genus Takifugu; species Takifugu flavidus. The sequence goes on along the minus strand of NC_079528.1, from coordinate 3,135,806 downwards.
TGGATCCAAATCATTTCACGGCACCTAGCAACAACTGTGGTTGTCCTATGTAGGGCACACACGCTTGAGCGCACATGCACGTGCACGCACGCACACACACAGACACACACACCTTTAAATAAAAGGCCTCCATCCTCAGAATCAGCGAATAAAGCTGTGAGACGTGATGTAAAGGACATAAATGAAAGGGAGGAAGGCGGAGATGTTATTTGATGGGGGAAAGGAAGCCGCGCAAGAAGCAAGCAAAGCGAGAGAGAAATGATAATGGCAGACAGATGTAACCACATGAACGAGGGCAGACATGGGTGGGTGAAAAGACGATGCCGAGGAGGTAAGGGCAGGGGAATAGGGAGAGAAGGAACCAGACAAGAAAAGGGTGAAAGGGAGCGGCGTGACAGTGAAAGATGAAAGCTGGAGCAGACAGTGCGCCTGGTCTGCAGGGTCACTTCAGCTCCCGGACTCCTCCTCATGTCTGTCTCCATCCTCTCTCCCTCCATTCTCCCTCTCTCTCTTTATGTGCCTCACATAAAAATGCACATTGGGACCAGTCAGAGACACACCCTCATGCCAGTTAAAGCAGAGAAACACCACTAACAACATTAATACGGGTTGTCAATAAACGCTGAGACTGATTAGCCGATGGCTTTACTGCTTGGGTATTAACATATTTAAAATGCCAGCCTCCTCGCGCCAGAACGGGGGATTTATGCTGACACCCACCTGTCTGATTTAATGCAGTGGTTCAGGTTGAAATACAGCCTCGGTGGAAGGAAGAGGAGAAAGTCAGCGGAGGCCGAGACCACCCTGCATGTGTCCGACACCTTAATTGCATCAATGATTATCGCTCCACATTACACTTTCCCTGCCCATATTTATAGTTGCTTCCAATTTGCATTATGGTCTTCATTACGGGGCATAAATAACAGACGTTAATGTGCCAGTGCGCCGGCACACGCCCCGTAATGGCGCCGAGCGATGTCCATCTCGTCCCCCAGTGCTCCGACATTACCTGCCTGAATTATGTCTATTAGCGCCTTTTGGCCCCTCCCACTCAATCAGGACAGGAGTTTGCAGATGACAGCATTAACTTTTTATGACTTTAGAGCATCTTCTTTACCCAACACATGCCATTAATCCCCTTAACGGCAGCCGTGACCCCTTTCATCGGGTTTCATAAAATAAAAATATGAATAAAAAGCGATTATGGCTCCTATTGTGGAGAGTCTTGATTATAAATCAAGGGGCTTCTATTAGAAGGACTGCCTCTGTGGAAAGTCAGGTTGGCCATGCTGAATCACTCTCACTCTATCCTTTACTTGTGTCTTTTTCCCCTATTTTAATGGATAAGCTATAATCCTTAATTTTCCACATGATTTAAGTCATATTAAAATCCCTTTTGTCCTTTAGCTGGTTGTTAGCGTGAAGGATTCCGAACTAATATTTACTTGCTCACATTTAGAATCGTTTCTTTGATGTTTCTCTCTGAATTTGACTGTTGCCATAAAACGGTGCAGCTCTTGAAATGATGAAACAGCCTCTGTTGTTTATTGTGTGCATGCAGCAATAAAAATCCCTTCCTACGGTGCGGAATCTGCTCGGGTCTGAAATGGTCGACACCCACAGGAATCGAGTCCAAAGGGAAAATGGTCTAAACACACAAAAGCAAGGCCACGGATTTTTATTTTTTTATTTTTTTATTTTTTAAATCATCCTCTTCCACAGTTCATCAAGTGAAGAAGTAATTTCCCCCCATTGATATTCAGAAACAGCTCACTCAAAGAGGACGCTGGTTTTGTGGCCTGTTCGGAGCTTCATATATATCAGCTGTACGTCCGAGTCTCCGGGCAGCTGGTCCGCCACCGAAAAACAGCAGAACGATTTTGGCTTCGGGATCGTTCGGTTCATTTTTTATTTAAAACTTGCTCGCCTACAGTAAGAGAGATCGATAATGTATGACACCGAGCTGCGAAGGGAGGCTTTCTGCCAGCCGAGTCGCCTCGTCTGCAGCAGTCAGAAAGATTCACATCCCGTCGGCCTTCTATTGAGCGGGGCTGAAGCCGGGCCGGAGCCAAGGCCCAGGATGGAACCAGTGGAGTGTGGCGCAGAAATCACTGTCCCAACTCCAAAATGCATATAACGGGAGATTAGAGGACTGTTCAAGAAGTCATGAGCTGTGCTTTCGCTCCATGAAGCGGCGTAGTCAGCTCGAAATCCTGCAAGTGGACTTGATGGCTGCAATTACTCCAGCCTCAGATGGGATTCCTCGGCTGCCGCCAAAAATTATGATCATGCACAGACGAGCTGTTCTTCTCCAATACTCCTCCTATATCTCTGTGTGTGATATCTATCAAGCATCCATCCATCCAACCCACCCCTGTCAAACAGCACTTATCTCTGCCTGTGTGAAGGCCCATCGCTGGGAGTCTCGTCTCGTCTCGTGGTCTCTCACCAGGCCAGTATTCTGTCCCCCCACAGACTCATACATGGGTGATTTGGAGCCGCCAATTGACCCCAAAAAGCATGACTTTAATCTAAAGAAATCCCAAGTGAGCACTGGGAGAACATGCAACCTTCACTCGGGAGCCAACCAGAGCTCCAGCAACACTTGTGGTGAGAATACGCCAGTTACCTACTGAACACCTTCTGTTCTTTACCTGCAGCTAAAAAGGTCATCAGAGAAGCTCTTATGAACAAACACTAGAGGTGAAAGCTGCCCTTCAAGGTGGGTTTGACTAAAGGACCAGCAGGATTTGAAATTCTTGTGTGGGTTTCATTCTTAAAAAGTCCTTTCTGCTCTTTTACTGTTCTGTTTCTTGCAACGCCTCTTTACTTCAGCAGGGACGCTTCTCTTGCTTCCTGTTTGTCAGACCTAATTCAGTTACCCCTGGTTAATCATCCCATGTGGCCTATTTGCATGTACACTGCAGGTTGCGCTCACTTGGACACATTAAGGCATGATTAGAATTAAACCCAGCAGAACCGTGCTACAGACGCCGTTCAGCAAATTCTTGGTTTGCCCGTCCTGAGACTCATCAGCAACGGGTGGGGGAAGCAGCTCAAATATTACCAAGCGGCAGGGTTTGCAGCTCCCGAGGCGGAATTCTTTCATCGGCGTTTTTTGTTTTTTTTCTAAAAGATGAAGGCGGATAATTCAATCGCAATCAGCCACGATGAAATCCCGAGCATCCAGAGGATCCTGTTGGCTGGGAGGAGCCTATCGGAAGCATCTCCCGCTCTCCAGGAAACACACAGACGGTTCTCCACGTGCACAGGAAAGGTACAGATTTACATATCAAGACACATTCTCCTCTATGGCCCTCAGGTCCAGACCCGTACACACCTCACTCACATGCACAAGAGGGGTTAAAAAAAAAAAAGCTTCCGAGGGGGAAATTGCATGGGATTTAGGGGGAATGACTCACAGTTACAGCTTAGTAGCTTCAACTCTGAGATATCCAACAGCCGCCCATCAATAGTCCCCCAGCAAAGCTGCGCTGCAGCGTTAAAGGTGTCAACATATATCCAGTCCACAGGCGTGGAGACTGTTACACTGAGTCAATATGCAATTTGAGGTGGGCTGGAGAAGAGCATTGGATTGATTGATTCTGACCTTTTCCTCGACAGAACCTGCTGTTCACATTCTCCTCAAAATAATGAAAAGTGCTGAAATCTCTCCATCTTTACCTGTAGCCTTTTTCCCCCCTTCGTCTTCTTGTCAGAAAAGAGGACACGCGGTTCATCCCGCCAATACGTCAGGCTGTCAGCGTGTGTGGTGCTGCTACAAACGCCGCATATCCACAAACTCCATCTCAGCTCTTACGGTTTTAGTCTTCTCTTTGCATATTTGAGGACGACTGGACAAAAGATGACTAGAAAGATGCATTAATTACGGTTTATCTCCAAAAGGCCACCAGGTCAACCTCTCTCTGTAATCAAATTGTTCCACAAGTGCATTTTTATTCTTGTTATTATTCATCACTGTAACTCAGGGACAGAATGACAGATTAGACTGGATGGATCTTTTGTCCCGTCGAGTTCACGACGCACGCCAGACATTCAGAATTTCAATGCCTACTTGAACCCTTGTTCGTCACATACGGGATACTTTGTTAATACAAAGCAAAAGATGGTGATTATTGCTAAGGACAACAAGCCTTGTATCAATCATCAGGTGCTGCGAGTTACAGTTATCTGTTCAAACTGCTGTTCAAACTGCTGATCGATGCAGAAACACTGTTAGAAGTTTTATGCACCTTCTCACATCATCCATTTCCCTCAACACAGTTGCCTAAAGAGTTTGTTGTCTGTGGAACATGAAAAAGTTCAACTATCCAAGTAGAGACAAATAACATTCCTGCCACTTCTGATATGACAATGAGAATCCCAACAGGAAACAAGCCTGGTGCGCTAATATCAATCAGCAAAAGCAGGAGGCCTCAAACACCTCCAACGCTGGATGATCGCCAATTCCAAAATCGAATGATCTGGTCTCACGCCGAGCCCAGCTTGAAGAGACCAGCCGTGGGAGCCTGAGCAAAAATTCATCTTCCGGCCTGAAAAATCAAAGTGGCCCTTCATCCTGCCGCATGCCACCGCCTTCAGGGGGGACTTCGCACGTCAAATTTATTACACATAGCCATTTTCTCAGCTGTCATCTGATGCTCTGACCAGACTCGGTCCTTCAACTCAGCCTGTCAACTTTATCATTAAATCTGCTCGAACGCATCCACGCACGCTCGCTGGCCAGAGACTGGCGGTTATTAAAAAAAAGAAAAAAACACTTTTATGTTACAGCCGTATGGCTCATTATCACCATGTGTGTGTCCACGTGTGTGTGATCCAAGGGTCCAGGCAAAGGTGGAATAACAAAGTAGGTCATGACAGAGGTTAGTACTGCATTAGCGACTGTCAAGGCTGGATGGGACAGCCGACACGACGGTGGCCTTTCCTCTCTCTCTCTCTCTCACACACACACACACACAAACACACACACACACACTAACACTTCCTGAAAGTCTGTGATCTTCTGTCAAGTATCTGAGCCAGCAGGCCATGACACACACGGGGTGCAGGGTCTGGAACAGGCGGATGTGTCGGGTCTGTCTTTGGTGTGTATGTGCACGCAGGCGTGAGACAACGTTTGCGTGCGACAGAGCTGCTTGAGTTGCCAGAGTCCAAACAGTTTGTCCTTGGCAAAGATCTCTTTAAAAAAAAAATATTAAAAAGAGAAAAGAAAGTTCGCAGCTTTTGACACTTTTGATGCTTTCTCCTTGTGCCGCGCAGTAATTATTTTTAATGGATTTCATTCAATATTGAATGGTTTGCTCTGTCTAAGCATCCGCGGAGCCTCTCAGAGCTTCCGTATAAGCATCCACTTCACAAAGTTGACTTTAGGAAATCTGTCTCATTACGTCCGCCTATTTAGATCTGGGCTTTAAAAAAGAAATAGAGATCCAAGCCGCTTCTGTTGTCTGCTGCACAAGTCAAAGATTCACTTGATGTTGTGAGTCTCCTCGGTTTTCCTGCTCTGAAAGTTGGGGATAATTATGGGAGTAAAAAGGCTGACTATCAGAGCAGATTAACAGCATCGCACTAGACTGAACTTCTCGCTCCCTTTTATCTCCTCAAACACAGCAGAAGAGAAGGCGAGTTACGCAACCCCCACCCTCGGGGACCCAGCCGACTTTCCGCCCAACTTCTGTCTGTCTGGGTGTTTTAATGCGTCTGTTAGTCTTCCACCACTTGATGTGCCTGTTGTTTGCAGCACCGCGCATGGTTTTCCCCCGAGGAAGGACTTTGAAAGGGGAGCAGCGTCGGACCTTTCCTGCTTCCTGTTACCTCTTCACATCACAGCACCCAGGTGCTGAATGGCTTTCCTTTATTCTCTTTTATCATTCTTCCAAAGACCCCCTCTCTAATTAACAAGGTGTAAAAGACCTGCCCTCCTGCAGCGAACATTTAGCTAAAAAATAGTCTTTAAAGGGATGAACATCTGCTTCAGTTATTAGAAAAAGACACTTTAACATGTACGACATAATGTTTTTTGTACTCGATGAAGGATTTTAGATGAATGAAGATTACTGGTTGTGTCAGTGAAGTAAAGAAATAAGTTAGCTGTCTACCTGGCAAGAAAAAGGTTCAAACAACAAAAAAGGACTGAAAAAATCTCCATGTGGATCCCCTGGTTCGAACGTTCAGATGTGTTTGCATGCATTGTTGTCCAGCCATGTTGGGCAAATTGGAAACATTACAGCTAAACAGGCACTAAAATAAATGTGAGGGCTGCACACAGCAGGCCACATGATTACATCACTAAATGTCAGAGTTTCAGTGACAGTGGCTACATATGGCGTTCTGAACAATGATAAAAAACATATGCAATCCATGCAGAACCCAGCATCAACATTCAAAATGTTGCTTTATGTGAATCTCAAAGCCACTTTGGCATGGTGGGGGTGGGGGGATCTCAGTTGTGTTAAAACGAACAAAAACAAAGAAACAAAAAATCTAGCTAACAGTGTTCTGCAGTATAGAAATGCGCCACCAGTGGTCAGTAAGAATCTTCTAATCTTCACCGTAGCCATCGGAGCATATGGTGTTTGTTTGTTGCCAACTGAACATCTGAACAACAGGACAGCACGCAGCACAGCAGGGGTGGCGTTCGTCAAATCTTGTGGCTTCTGCCCTTTTAAACTTGATCTTAACTCTGCTGTCAGTCCACGTTGGTCCCAGTTAAATGACTTAGTGCCATTCGCCAACAGATCAGGATGCTTACAGATCAGGGTGTTAATGTGAGGGCCACAGCGATTTACGCTGAGCCTGATAAAGTCCAGGTGGAGGTGAGGAGTTCTAAAGCGTGCAGGTAGCCAAGTGGGGATGTTCTCAGCACCCTCTTACTTCTCAAGGTCTCTGCCCTGTTCTTCTCTGCTCTGCTGCAAGAGGGCCTCAACACAGGTGAGACAGTTTTTTTTACCCCTCCCATTTTCCATCAAAATTTCTTTCTTTTTTTTTAACCCAAGTGTGTAACTGTGGATGAAGTGCAGCGGTGGGATCTATATTTCAACCAATCTGCTGGGCCAAAGAGCCTGGCGCACAGCCAAGGAGGATAGAGGAGTGGCGGGCAAGATAGAGTGCTCTGCTACTGCTGTAACGTCTGCCATAGGTGCATTGTTAAAGACACTGTTAAAATGATTCATTTTCAATCCAATCATCTGCAGCACACTCTAGGATGTCCACAAAAGGTTTATATAGTTTCTAAACCACTGCTGAAGATGTTTTTCACCTTGAAAATGGAGCTGAACCTTCAACCTGAGGGAGTATCCATCACAAATGGGATTTGACTGTTAAGAATTCTCTAGTCTTGGTGCAGGTCAGTCACTCTGGAGAAATCTCACCATAGGGGCCGGTCAGCCCGGTGGGGACTGACCTTGAGGATGCAAACTCAGTACCGACGGCGGTGAGCTGGGAACCCGGGAGCTCTGCTCCGACTTACATTGCGCGGTGCTGCGACTGAAAAGGTGTTAAAAAGGAGAGAAGAATTAAATCAATTTTCAATTTAGTTTACAATGGAGTTGTGCAGGAGTAACAAGCGCGACCTTGGGTGGTGCTCCTCTAAAATGTTTGCCTTGTAAATATGAAGTGCTGAAAGGATGAGAGTTTGGTTGCAGGGATTTCTCACCGAACCTCGAACCCCGGGACCACCTCAGCTCCTCCGACTCCTGTCACAAATTTTAAACAGGCATGCTCATTGCTTCTTTTTCCTCCTAGAGATTTGAACTAAATGTGACTTCTCCTCCCACTATCCTTTTGAACTCACCTGGCCTTTGATTCACCAGCGATGAAAAGAGGTGTTGGGTTTTATAGGCGCTTTAAACCGGCCTCAACTATTTTAGTCCCGGGTTCCAAATCAAAGGAATTTTGTGGCGGTTTTTATCCAAAAAGAAAAAGCTACGACGAGAGCGGTCCTGATCAATTTTATCATTTTAGCCTCAAGCATTCTGCCTTGAGACATTAAATATTAATAAGTGGGTTCAGGTTTGAACCAGAGTATAATAAAATATTGATTAGATGTCTGCTCTTTTATCCTGTATGTGTGCTTTCCTTTCTATGCTCCATTCAAGAACTCTCACTCCTATGGCCAGGCTATGGGAGGTGTCTGTGCTCTTGCTCCTGGTGCTCTCCTCTCCGGGGGTGTCTCCGTTTCCCGCCCAGCACCTGTGTGGCTCCCACCTGGTGGACGCCCTCTACTTCGTCTGCGGGGAGCGGGGCTTCTTCGCAGACCCGGACCGCCGCCACAAACGGGATGTGGAAGATCTGCTAGGTGAGGCCTTTTGAAATGTCCTAATTGCGCCTTTGCCCGTGGGAGATCCGTCAGGGACGGAGCGACATTGAAAACCTTTGTGTCTTTCCGTAACATTCAAAGTTCAGATGCCGCGTAATGAGAATGCCAATTTGGATCCTAGCTGGCAGAAAGAAAAATGTTTAAAGAAGGCATGCTGGAACCCTCCATGAACTAAATCTGTTCTGTGTAAATCTGTGTAAACATCATTAGTGTGCACAGCCTACCTCCAGCCTCTTTTGAATTCAGTTGTGCGGCCAGACTCTGGCTTTCTTATTGTTGCCTTTTGCAATCCTACAAATTCAATGCTCACAAATCTCATCCAATCCCCAAATTCCTCATTATGCTATTCCCTACATGTATTATTTGGAACACCAGCTTCAACCTATTGATGTTTTAAAGTCTGAACTTTCGAGACGTGAGCTCTTTGCCTCTGGAGCTTCTACTTCTTAAAGTCAGAGACTAACAAGCCTAAATGGATTGGGAAGATCAGATTGCTTAACCATTAAGACTCCATTAAAGTGTCAACATTCTAAAAATGTAGTTGGAGGAATTTGAGGTTGGCTGTGCAGCAGCAGCGACCAAACGCAGGCTTATGGAAACTTTTCTTCACTTCAAAGGGTTCCTGTCCAACAGAGCTAGACGTCAGCAGCGGCTGTGGAAGGTCCTGTCAGGACACAATGAGCCCAAGGTCAAGAGAGGAATCGTGGAGCAGTGCTGCCATAAGCCATGCAGCATTCACCACCTGCAGAGATACTGTGACTGACTCACCGCTCCATGACTAGCACCACTCATGGCTTGTAAAAGGTCCATTTCTGGGCCAGTACTAGCTATGTCTTATCAACTGAAGGAAATAAAGCTTCATGACCCATAACCCAGGGCTCCTCTCTGCAAAGGTGTGAATTTCCTTTTTTTTGTGGCGACTATATAGTGTTAAAGTGATGCTTTATGTCTTGTTTTTTCCTGCCCCTGTCCATTTAGCTGCAAGTCCTACAGTGCCCCCTGCTGGTCAATAGGCTTCAAACAACACCATTTATACGAAGGGTGATTTAGGATGAGAATTTATTGGTTTGTTTACAAGGAAAAGGCGCTAAAATGCACAAAATAGTTGCGGTTAGACTATCTATGCCGGAAATTTAAAATAAAAACAACTATTAGCTATACCACAAATTATCAATGAAAATCCGATACCACCATAACAAAGCCTTGTGTTCTCTACATCTAGTGGAACATTTCAATAGTTATTTTACAAGTATGCAATAATTTTCCCAGAATCCCATTAATAAAATAATAAAAAAAAAAAAAACAGATGTAAATCCCCATATTGTCTGTAAAAGGTAAATTGTCTGTGCTTGTCCGGCTGAAGTAATTCACAACAGGTGATTGCCTGGAGAAAAGAAAAGATGACTTGTTATCTGCGCACACTTTCGCCAGTTCACTGCACCGCACTGAGATGTTTTCTCACCTTCTCTAAGAGGCTCGTTCTTTTCATTCTCTCTGTTCTCTTTATTGTGCTGGAAAGCTTTGCTGGGATCAAACCTACGGCGAGGGGCGCCGGGGAGCATCGACTTTAGCTGCTCCTGATCACTCTTTAGTCGGCTCACCTGAGACCGAAGCTTTGACAACTCCTACAAACACCCATGCATGCAGAAACCGTTGAAAGGGAGGTTTGAGCCCGAAATGAATGTTTATGCCTTTCCCCACTTACGGCTGCGTTACCTGCTTGAGAGAGGTATTCTCATCTTTGAGCTTCATCACATGTTTGATCTTCTGCTTCTGGTTTTGGTGGCCCAGAAGCCGAGCGTAAGCATCCGACAGCTTGTTTAACTCCTCCTGGTTTGCCCCGTTCTCACTGAGGAGCGCATTTCTCTCTGCCGCAAATGCATCCAGTTGTTCCTGTGGAAACAGGTGATAAATACGGACCTTTTCCCACCTAAAGGCCACACGAAGACGCAGACTTAAACAAGCCTCCAGTGAGGCCGTGTTTTAGCTTACTGCCTTAAGAACAAAGCATTTATAATACAGAAGCATTTCAAATGGCAGAAACCCACACTGCACTCTGACGAGGGCGTCAACTCCCACAGGTATTGTTGCATTAGAAACATTATCATATAGACATTTTAGAGTTTTCTTTCGAGAAAAATGTAACTTAGCATGCAAAGAGATGCGGACGTGCTTTACGTTGCGCGATGATGTCGGTGCTGTATCATTACTGCTAAACAGGGAGTTTCCTCCACCATCATTTCATTCAATCAGGTCGGATGTTCTTTTTCTAAAGACCTGCTGCCATCGAGAACCATCTCCCTCCTCACTCTCCAGCTTCCACACAAGCCCCCCCCTTTGTGCTGTTTTGCATCTAGCGTGCGAGCACGTTTGCAGGCTGCAGTTTAACAGCCTTTATCCTGCAAACGTGCCAAGTAATTGCCTATTTACAACCCAAGCAATTGCAGAGCTATAGCATTTATTTGGAGATAAAGATTTTTGCTGGCAGCTGCTTTCCACTCATAATATGAAACTATTGATTGCTGCGGCTTTAATAAAAGATGCTCCAGCCTGTGAATGAATGGGAAAATGACTGACCTGGAATGGCCTGACTTTGGCAAACAGCTCCTCGTATTGTTTTCTCCAGTGCTCCATCTCAGAATTCGGGGAGCTTCAAAGAAATGAAGTGTGCTGTTAAAATGTGGAGACTAAATTGCACAGTAAATCACTGCCCAACTTCAGAGGAGAGATCATTTCTCACCTCTTCTCCTGTGCTTGATCTACTTGTCTTTGGAGGTCCTGCCGCTGCTCCTCCATCTCCCACTGCAGAGTGACCTTCTCTTGAGCCAGCACTTGAAGCTGCTCCTGTAAAGCACGGCTGCCTTCTCGTTGCTGCTCTAGCTCGCGCCGCAGGCTCTGGTTCTTCTCTTGACTGAGGTCTAACTGGGTTTGGAAGTGCACGTCCTTCTGTTGTTGCTCCTCTAGATGAGCCTGGAGTTGATTTCTCAACTGCTCTGCCTTCTCAAGCTGCTTTTCAACATCAAGCCTAGACTGGTTTGCATGTTCTACATGAGAAACAAGAGTCTTTCGTTCTTCACAGACTTTCTCGAGCTCAGCCTGCAGTTTGAGCAACTCTGACCTGGTCTCCTGGTGGTTTATACATTCAGACTCCAATGCCTCACTTTTCTCCTGAAGTGCTGCCTGAATCGTAGCCTTCTCTTGTCTTTCATGTTGGAGTTGTTCTCTTATTTCCTCCTTTTCCTGGCTGACCTCCTCCATCAGTTTCTGGGCTTTTTCCATCTCATCCTGGAGCTGAGCTACACTTTGACCTCTTTGTTCCTCTCGTTGCCTCAGTGCTTCGTCTCTCTCCTTTACGTGCTGCTGTAATTGGTCGATCAGAGCAGTCTGGCTCGTCTCTCTGGCCTTCCTCTCCTCTTCTTTTTGTGCAAGGCAAGACTGCACCTCCAGCAATGTTCTATTGAGAATAAAAAGTACAGAATATGGAAAAGAACCAGACACAGACTGCAAATGTATTTAAAACATACCTTGAAATCTCCTCCTTGGCCCTGCAGTGCTCTGCTAACACCTCCTTCAATGTATTAATTTCCTCCTGTTTCTGCTGCATCTCCTGGGTCGCCCTCCTCACCTCTGCTTCCAGCTCTTGTTTTCTTCCCTCCGCTTCCTTCAGAGCCTCTTTGGTGCTGAGAAATAAAGCACAGTTTGCGAACCCTGCACAGTAATAGAGCAGCAGGCTAAATGCTAACACAAACTGACATTCGAGGAACCCTTGAAGAAAAATGCAGTCAGTCATTGTTCACCTTTCCAGCTCGGTGACGACGTCTGTCATCTTGCCGACTGAGCTTTCTTGTTCCTCTTGGAGTTTTCTCAGAGCTGTGAAATGCTCGTCTTTTAAGGCTACCACATCATTGTTTTTGCTACAAAAGAGAAACGGCTATATTGAAGGTTACTTTGATACCACAATACCGAGAAAGTGTCAGAAGATATTCTTATTCTTGTCGAGACAATGGGCAAAGAAGTGTAAAAGACCCAGAAGAAGAATTACAGAATTAATCATTAGTCTAAGAGAAATTAATCTGCAGTTATCAAAAAGTCTTTTTAAAGTGGTCCTTCCACAGTTTAGCTAGATAATAATCACGTGAGCTCCATATTTAAGCCTGTCCTTGGTTTGTTTAATGGTCACCTCTCTAACAGAGCCCTGCTGTCACTCAGCTGTCTCTCCAGTTCAGCCGTTTCCTCCTGTAGCTTCTGAACCTCCTCCTGACTCTTCTCCACCACCTCCTGCTTCTTCTGCTCCTGAGCTTCCAGGAGAGCGAGCTCCCCCAGCACCTCCTCCATCTCCTCCTTCAGCTGTCTCAATCGCTCCTCTGACTCCTCTCGCTCCTGCTCCAACAGCACGTACAAGGAATCCACAAGTGCCTGAAGAAAGAGCACAGATGTGATGCTTGTAGGGATTCTCTACTTGATTAAAAAATAATGAGAACAGTGTTTTAGAAGACAAAAACATGTTTGACCTTTTCTTTTGTCAGCTCCTCTGTAGCCGCCGTGAGCTTTTGCTCCAACTGAATCTGACTCTTTTTCTCATCTCGTTTGGTCTCTTTTAGCGAGGCGAGCTCCACTTTTAGCTCTTCTACTCTCCTCAGACCTTCCTTTTGAGTCTTGCCTGGAAACAAAACAGTGCAACTGGTTATTTACCGTGAACCACAATGTTTGTGTGGGACGAGATCGTGACGGGCATACTCCGCTCTTCTTCAGAGAACAGATATCTCTGTTCCATATGAGCCACTCTCTCATCAAGCTCCTTCTCTGTCCTTCTGAGCACCTCCCTCAGTCTGGCCAGCTCCCCCTCCTGCTGTCGAACCGTTGCCTGGAAGTCCCCAACTTTCTGGGCAGCGAACGCCATCTGCTCTTCCAGGTCACAGGCCGAACGTTGCGAAGAAAGAACCTCAAGCTCTTGGTTCTCCAGCTTTTGTTCCATCTCCAGTAAACAACCCTTCAGTGCTTGGAGCTCTTGCTGGTAAATCTGTGCGTCTTCCTCTTTTTGCTTCAAGACCTGTTTTGTGTTTTCCAGCTCGGTAGAGCTCTGTTTTAGTTGAGCCTCGAGTAGCCTGGGAAAAAAAAAAAATATATATATAAATAATTGTATCTGCAAATTAGTGCCAGAGTAAACAATAAAAATTCCACTTGCTCTCAGAAAACATTGAGGTTCTTACTTTACTTGCTCCTCCGGAGAAACAGCATTATTATCTTTTGCCTTTTCTCTAAGCTGCAGACGAAGCTCCTGCAAACAATGAAATGCAGAGTTGTCAAAGATCCCATTTCAGCTGTCTTTTCTTTAAACTCCAATTTTCTTTTGCAACAACACGTCCGCAACTGTGCATAGAAAACATGTACGTCAGTCTGACCTAACAGACCCTTTACAAATGTTTACACTGACTAAAACCAAGTGAATGCTTTTAATTCCAGATTCATATTTTCAAAGAGAGCATGTTAAAGAGAAATCTGTGTCGGAGTGCACACTTGGTCACACAACACTGCTCACCTATGATCCTTCACACATTTGGAACTCTTGAGTTTTGCCAAAATAAACACAACAACAAATTTCCTATATTTTGCCTTTAGAAAGAAATATTTAGTTGGTGTTTGGTACCTGGATCTGGTCATTGGCTGTATCCAGATATTCCTGTATGACTTTAATCTCCTGCTTCAGCCCATGAATTACAGCTAAGGAGACAAAAAATAAGATCAGGTGTAAGGAAAAATAATTTCAAAAACCTGAAATATTACATGTGCATCAATGACAGTTTATGTCAAAATAAGCAGACTGTGGAGTAAAAACCGCCGACTCACCCTGTAACTTGGAATTCTCATCCTCCAACTCTTGGTTATGGGCTTTACCAGCTTCATGGAGGTCCTCTGTAAAAACAACAGGTAATATTTATGACCCCATACAAGCTAGCACAGCCATTGCGGTTTCCCATTAAATCTCACCCAAGTCCTTATTTCGATCCTTTAGAGCAGTGACGGCACTTTTGGCAGATTTGAGGTCGGCTTCAAGTACTTTCAACTGGGCTTCAGTGTTTATCTGCAGGACACTTAACTCCTGTAAATGTACAAATTAGTTATAAATCTGCATTACTTGTCGATTAATGTGTAAAGAAACGTTATTTTGCAGAACACAGAAAATTTTACTAAATTCAATAAAATAAAGTATTTACAGATACACAATACCTTATTTTTTGTATCCAAAGTGTTTCTGGCCTCTATTAAGTCCATTGTAAGGGAATTAATTCTTTTTTTTGAAGTGTCAGCAGACACCTAGGAGGAAAAAAAGAGAATCTGAGTATTTCTTTTATGCCAAAAAACCTTTTCAAAAACCAAAGGCAATATTTCAGAATACACTTTAAGCTCACCTTGCTTTTGAGGAACTCATTGGCTTTCCTGAGTTCAGCCCGCTGTCGTTCCAGGGTTGTGACATTGGCAGCAAGACTCGTCCGCTCCCGGACAGCAGCCAGCAGCTTGGCTTCCACCTTCTTCAGCTCCTCCTCAAGGATCAGCAAGCGACGGTCCTGCTCCCCTCGCTGCTGAACCAAAGACCTCATCTAGATGGAGACGCATACTTTATTATTTTCAAGTAGTCGCAGAAGCTACGATTAGATACAGTAACGAAGGCAACTATACAACAACTAGGCAACTATAATATAGAACAAAGTTGGAATTTTAGTTCTATCATTCCACTCCAACATTTCAGTGAATGAAACATTTACTATGCAGTTGATGACAAGGACATAAACAAAAGCACTTTAATCAACCTGTAACAGCAAAACTAGAGTTATGAGGACAAATATAACATTGAGATATGCAACACAGTAAAACCAACCAGTTGTAAAAGTTTGATCATCAATGCACCTCTTTCTCCAACTGTCTCTGCTGCTTCTTGGCCAAGCTCATACCAATCTTCTCCTTTTTAGCACTTGAGCCTTCAACCTTAGTTTCCACAGAGCATAAAGGCAAAGGGTCAGGCCATGTTTCGGGAACAGTTTGTCTGGCAGAGCTTCTGTTGAAAATGAAAAGGATGGGGGAGCAAAACTCACAAGCCCATCGACGGACATGGTCCTTCTCACGGGGGACACAAGCGCATTTCGGGTTGGAGACGGCGGTCGCAGAGCGGCTGGATAGAGTAAAGTTCATGGTGCATGAAGTTGCGTGGATAAAACTGCGTCCTCGCTCGCGTGAGTGAGTTTCTCCTTTCCACCCACCTGCTTTAATGAGTTTGAATCGATCCGACTTGTCAAACGAAGCAGCTCCCTTCAAATCCTCTGGTTTAATCTCATAGGTACCCGGCGGAGGGGCACAGCCTGGACGTCAATAACATGTTAGCTGCCACGTTCTTATGCAGTTTAAACAGCTCACATTATTCATTTCCTGCAGCATCGTTACTGACATTTATATATTAAGAATCTCATTTACTAAGTGGAGCTATCTTAATTAAAATTATTTTTATTCCAATTACTGACAACGCTGTTGGCTAACTGCTACCAGCTTCATCTTAAAAAAAGTGTCTTACCAAAGGTGTCATTGAACCGCTTCAATGGTGCCCTTGAGAAAGACATTATAATCCTCCTTTTGGCAATTAAAAAAAAAAAAAAAGATAATAATGTGTGATTCTCTCCGTCAGGAAGGCTGCAGGGCAGCGCTCAGTAACACAACAGACGCTTCACCGCTGAAATTTCAAAATAACGTCTTACGTGCGCGCCCGTACGTACAGCCAATAGGGGCCCAGCTTTTTGTGACGTCATCAAGACCAGTCGTAATTTGTCCACTTCCGCATTGCTATCGCTTCTTGTTGCAGCGTAAGAAAGTGAAGTTTCAAAAGGCAACTATTCCTCATGCAACTTTAACATCAACCCTTAGCAGCACAAAGCAATACTGTATTGACCATGTGTTCATTTTTTTTTCAGTTAAATATTTTAATTTCATGGAAATACGACATAATTTCAAATCCTATGCAGGACCCGTTGTTGCGCTTTTTTTATATTTTCTCAATTCTTTGTACTTCAAAACATGTTCACTTGTACAACAGTTCCATAAACAAAGCCTCATGTCACAAATGGAGCATTGATGACAATAAATTACACTTGCCATGCTTTAGTTTAGAGATGTTACATTGGTACCTTCATTTTTACTAGATTAACCTTGAAAAAGAATAGTAAATCATCAGCGCTGAATAAATATGCTTTAAAAAAAAAAAGAAGACAGGAGTTACAAAACTCTTTTCTTTTTGTCATTCAAAACAAGGCAGAAATAGTTCATGGGGTTGATTCAGTAGCGTTATTCATAGTAATTGCTCAGGTTTTCTTTTATATGAAAAAAGGACACAATTTGTATAAGTTGATAACACTGAAATCTAAAAAAAGTCCAACAATAGTAAATACTGACTATATTCAAGAAACTGCCCTTGAATTAGAATTGACATTAGTTCTGATTTTTTTCCTTTATGTGCAGAATATTTATTAGGTCTGCAAGACCAACGTCACCAATACACACTCAAAACAGGTTAATCTAGTACAGACTGTCTTTGTACAAACTAGAGATATTTTTGTGAAGCTTCTTGCATTACTGACATTTTCTTCACTCATGGAAATGCCAGGACATTTAGATGAAGAGGAATCTTTTCTTGTAAAACTGTAAATATTATCACTGTATCCATGTACAGAATATAAAAAAATCTTTCTAACAGACGAGAGAAAAGAAAAGGAGCTGAAGAGGTTTTCAGTCGGTAACAGAGAGGCGCGTTTAACAAGGTGTAAATTTTAAAATATCAATAACTAAAACCAATAACAATTACGACACTCAACAATTTACTTTGTTCAACAGTAACTGGAACTGGGACAATTTTTTTTTTGTCTTTAAGAGTCAGGCGGAAGCATGAAAACGAGAGAGGAAGTGGTGTGATAAATAAAAGCAAACCAAAATTACAATTTGCCTCAGTTCCTTTCAAAGCAAGCAGGTTCTGGGGAGTGAAGCATTCAAAACAACCAATGACAGAAACCACACGTCAAAAACGTGGACAGAGCCAATTACTACACATGAGCCACCAGTTTGAAATGCATGAGAAACAAGTTAAAATGGGGGACATTAAAGGTGGCACGGGTGTACTCGGGCCTGTGCTACCAATGAAACTAGCTGTGTAGCATTAAGCAGCACCTCGTTTCCCCTTAAAGACCAAACAGAAACACAGAAGGCTCATGAATTTGAGACAACGAACATGAGTCCCAGGGGGTGTGGCTTAGAGATCTTCTCTGGGTCAGTGGCCAGAGGACTAAAAAGAAGGCATGCATGAGTCAGAGTGAGTCATAAAATAAAAAAAAGAAAGTGTGTCTCCACCTGATCTAGGTATAAATGCTTAGAGAATTCAAAGACAGGCATGTTTGAGGGGTTTTGTCTTTGGATTCTTAAAGCTAATGTTCTTTATATCTCAGTTAAGACCTCTACCAGGAGGGGGTACCCTGGCTGTGTGCATGTGTGTGTGTTCATGTGGGGCTATCTCAACAGGTGGTAGCCAGGGACTGGTGTATAGGGGGTTGGAAACAGCGGACGTGCTCCACAGTGGAGCTGTCCGTCTCCACGGCCTTCATGTACTTGTTGAGGATGGCAAAGATCTCATTGTTGAGGATCTGGTACTTCCTAATGCGGTCTGCCATCTTCTTCAATGGCTGTCGAGGGAAAACGGGAAAAAAAGAATAAAAATGGATAAAAGCCCAATAATTATGAGCGTGCTTGATTGTGAAGGGAAAACGAGATGGAAACAGCACACCCACCACGTTCTTGATGATCTCGTCCTTGCCGTCCTGTCTTTGCACTTTGAGGAGGTGATAGCAGAAGTCAAAGAGGTCAAAGCGGCGCTGCTGTCCCAACAGCACGATGACGGCACAGCCGGCCCAGTTCAGCCCGTCCCCAAAGCACTGTCTGTAAGTCAAGGCATCGCGTTAACACAAGCTGATTCCGTGAGCCCGAGGCACAAATTTGGGAAAGTTAAGTCTGTTTGAGCTGGAACCGGATCCACTCTGCAGAGAATAAGAGGTGACTAATGGCCATGCCTGCACTGCACCACCATCACTGCCACGGGGGCTCTTGAACTATGAATGATTTATTCTCTTTTCTACATCAATCATAGACACCAAGTTCCTCTTTTTTTCCAGTAATCTATCCCTGGCATTTTTCCACTGGTGCTGTTAAGCCTAGAAGTAGTTCTTCTATTGAGAGAGAGCTTCTTCAGGACTGTTAATCATAGATCCAATAAGGAAATTAGGAGATTTACTCCGTTCCAATCAAGCTATTACTGTTTTTAATGAAATGATGTCCCAACAAAATGGACTTTAACGCACTCTGCAAGGATAAGAACCATCGAGTACTACAGACTTTCGTTATTTAGGACTCAAGTTCCCTTATAAGTGATCCTGACCACCTTCAAAAGCCAAATTTCGGAAGACATCTTGTGAAACCTGTGTCCAGTTTGAGCTCCATGCACATAAACATAAGGATTACCTCCAATGTGTTAACTTACTCTGCAGTGAATTCGTGCGTGCCCACGGGAATGCAGTAGACGAACTGCATGGCGCTCCACAGGCGATGGAACTCCATGCACTCGTCCACGTGCATCACGCCGTTGGTGGGAGGAGGCCCACGCCACACCCCATCATTCAGGAAACTGCGGATGCGCGTCAGGATGACTTCGAACATGGAAAGGCCACAGCAAAGGCGCTCTTTGGTCAGCAGGTCCCCCTCACGTGCAATGGCGATTTGCTGGAAAGAAGCCACCTTTTATCCTCATTGGCTACTTTTTAAAATGCAGATAATGCAGAGCAGTGCTGAACTCACCTGAGGGGTACCCAACCTCTCAATTAGAGGCACGAGGTGCAGAGGGGCGTACTTTGCTTCCAGCCGCTTCATCCTCACCTCTAGTCGCTCTCCCTCTAAATAACAGGTAAACACAAATGAACAGATCTGCTTGCTATGCTTTTATTACACATGAATCAGAGTGGAAACCCGAGTGTCTCCGCTGTCTTTCCTAAATACCTTTTATATAAACTCTGGGCAGAATGTTCTGGAATGGGGCAGCATGAAGCAGGTCACACACCTCCTCCTGAGACTAAGATTCAAGCACAGCACCAGAATTAGTCATTTCCAGTAACAGCTTTAGAACAGCAACTTTAACACTGCATGCAGACAGCCACGAGGGCAGGTTGGTTTGAAACTTGCGGTCGCTAAATATGTCAAAACAGTGTTAGTACTACTGATATAAACAGCCGTTAGAGCATAGTGTTAAATGGTAAATGTGTAAGAAGTGAGCTGCACACTAGAACAGAGATGCGTGGGGAGGATCATCCAAAAACCGTCAGCATCCAGGCAGGGGGAGAAGAGAACTGATGAAGGTGTGACTGGGTGTCCGATGAGGCTCTGCTTATTAGTTCATGATGACAGAACAATATTAACTGGATTGAAATTTGCTACAGACTTACTCTCTACAACATCCCATTTAAACTGCTTTACCAGGCAGAGGTCAAGTCTACAAAGCGTCGTCCCGCTAAGTACAACGTGAGCATGTTAGTGTGGGCAGATTTAGGAAATGTGAGTCATGCCAACAGCTTGTTCAGCCAAGTGGTTGTCATGGTGACTGTTGATCAAGAAATCAAGCTACAGGTCAAACTAAATGCAGTAAAGCTGCACCTTGAGAGTGGTCAAGCTGAACGGCGGTGAATGAAAGAAGAGCCATGCAGTGATGATGAAGCACAACATACACACCAAAAACCATACTCAAACACTCAGAGGACAGAAATAACAAACATTAAGAATGCATGTCATAGGCATCCATTACCAGAAGAGTGTATGGAGGAAAAAGTGCAAAGTTAAGCACAAGACTGTACCAACAACCAACCAGAAATGTTTTAGCACAGCTTCCATGGAAGACAAGGAGATCGCATTACACAACACGGCAGCCAAATATGCAATGTGTGTTTTAGCTTATTTGGTAGCTTTCAGGTTCAAATCTAACAATGCTTTGATGTCACAAAAATTTCCCAGGGTCTCAGTTAAACTACACAGGGGATAAAATGATTCCGGTCCGTTTGCTTCCATGGCTGATTGGACGTGAAACTGTGTGTGCCAAACCAACACGATCAGAGAGTAAAAACAGAAACAGACAGCAGCCCATACAAGAGAAAAAACAGTCAAAGACAGAGCGGGTCCGCGTTCACTCGATACCAACGGGAAAGACCTAAATCCTTACCACCTGTGGTAGATGCCAGCGTGAAATCAGAATTCAGAGAGAAAGGAGTCAAAGATCAAACCACACTTTGGGGAACACACACCCAGGACATTAATTGACCACATATAAACAAAATAAAGCCCAGAAACATTATGTGACATTGACATAAGCAACCGTTAGCTTAGATGCTTGAGAAAGAAGAGTCCTACCAAAGCTTGCTCGATGAGGAGGCAGAAAAGGATGGCGTTTCCCACCTCCCTTAAGCTCTGAAAGACATCTGTCTTCAGTTCAGCATACTCGATGATATCCTTGAGCTGATGGTGGAAGAATTCCAGGATACCTGGAAAAACACAAACGACCACCTGATGCCACGCAGATCCTAACAAAGGCCACCATCTTTCATTAAACCTGCTGTTTCTTCTTACAGCAACTTTCTACCACCTTTCATTTCATCATCCATAATCTACTGTTGCCTTGCGGTGTCAGGAGCTTTGTCCACCTGCCCTGACCCACATTTGTTCTAACCGTCACCCCCCCCCCCCCCCCCCACCATCCAGGCAAGGTGGATCATTAACTGCTGACAGTGAGATCACAGACGCTAAGCCAGGTACAGACCATTAACCTACAGATTACTAAACCCTCCTCATAGGAACATCCCGTCTGCACGTGTAAGCTCATGCCAAAAAGCCAGAGACATTTCAGGATAACCCAGAGATACAGGCAACATCATGGGAGAAGGTGCAGCACAACAGGAAGAAGACTTGAGCACTTCCTGAGCTTGGCACCTTGGCTCAGCAAATACAGATTTGATTAAATGATTGTTATTAATCATTAGTCAACCTGTGGAGGACGCCGATGTTGCTGATGGCTGCTGCTTAACATCATTCCAGATTTATACCCCTGCACTACGAGCTCACCTGGGGAGCCGTACTCATGGCGCGGCAGGCGGCAGATCTTGGGCATGACTTCGATGAGAGTTTTTACGTACTGCAGGATGGTGCCCTGGAGCTGCAAAGTGGGACATAAAATGGATGAAATGCAGCAGAAGAGGTGGGGGGAGCAGGAACACAATAATTCACTGCGAGGATGCGGCACGCCGAGGGGGAGGGAAGCGCGATTTTACAGAGGCAGAAAGAAAAAACAGAAAAATCAAGATTGATACCAGGCTCTTGACGATCTTTAGCAGCTCCTCCATCACGACAGCGATGCCTTGGTAACCAAGTAGACGGCAGATGGTCTTAAAGTGAGGAGGGCCGACAAAGTTTCTATAAGAACTGTATATGTGGGAGTAGGCGATGTTCAGAGGCTGTGAAGAGAGGAGGGAACGGTTAAATGAAGGATTTTCTCTCCACACAGCTTTGCTAGATTTAGGAATAATGGCTGGCACCTTGGACCCATACAGGTAGTAAGGCTGCACATTGGCTGGCTTGTCTCTTTGAGGCTCCTGGGTGAAGGGAATCGCTGTGCGTACAAAGCTAAAAAAACAACCAAAAACAAACCAAGTACTTAAACCCGACGCAGAGGATGATCCCTCACAGACCAGGACCAGGAAACTGACCGGTTGGTGGATCCATTGTAGCAGTAGTTGGGCAGGAAATCAAAGTTAAGCTCCCAGAAGACGTGGAGCGTGATCCGCCCGTAGGGCGCCGAGACATTGTGGTTGGCCTCGCGGAACATGGCGTCGAAGCTGTCCAGGGTCATGTGCTTGGACAGCAGGCGGTGGGTCAGCCTGTTGATCTCCAGCAGCCACTCCAACTCCTGAAGCACGGACGCAGAAACCTTTTATCGCACTCTGCTCGTTGGGCTGTGCAGCATCTTCTTTGCTGTGTGGCCTTACCACAATGGAAGTCAGGTCCTCGCTCTCAAAGCGACTGATGGCGTGGTCCAGGGACTTGTACATGGCTGCGGAGATCCTCTGGGTGATCAGGCGGTTCAGGTCAATGGAGCGACCCAGCAGCTGAAAGACACAGGAGTAACACTTTAGAGGCAGGAAAGGCAAGGGGAGCTTGCATAGAACGATGGGCGGGGCAACATCGATACCGCCGGGTGGGCCATACCTGCACGTGTCTCTGTTTGAGGAGTGTCTCGTAGCGGTTCGACGGAGGGTACGGAATAATCACGCCGTAGTTTTTACACTCCGCCCTGAAGCGTTTGTCTAGGAGGACACTGTAACACAAGGCACAAGAAGCTAGTTGATGAAATTCACTCTATTTGCATAAAAAAACGTGCTAAACATGCTAAACATGCTAACCCGAACCCGAACCCTTACCTTCCAGCCATTGCTTTGTAGTAGGCAAATATCTGATCGGCTAACTTGTAGACAAACTGGTCAAAGCAGAGGTTCACCTAAAATGATCAAAAAAGGATGAAGAAGCCATTTCTAAACGTGAGAACTGGCCTGGTTTCATTCGGATGATGGTGACTGTACCTCGGCCTCGATTTCGTCATAGAGGAACTGCTTCTTGAACTTGGTGAGAGCGTAGTAACCGCTGTCGTTATACAGATCCAGGGGGTACAGCACGTACCTAAAGGCAGGAGGGGTCTTAGTTCATGTAATGCAGCTAGTAATTAGCAAACCGCAGCCTGTGATGGGCTGATCTTACTCCATCATGGAGGGCTCCTTGGTTTCCAGGATGTGGTCCGTGAGGATCCAGGGCATGGACATCTCAATGGGAAACTGGATCCGACGGCCCATGGTCAGCTCCAGGAAGAACTCTCTGAACCACAGCTGGGAGAGGTCGCAGCACTGCTGCAGGGCTTCTGCAGCGCGAAAGCACAAGTGAAGGGAAGAGAAAATGAAGGCATGTCTACGCGACTGCAGGCTTCCCTCCGGACGATTCTGTTGTGTTCACTGATGGTTTCAACTCACCGCTGAAATTGAGCAGGTGGGTGAAGAAGAACGAATGTTTGTGGAAGTCTTCGATGGCCACCACGATGGGCCCGTCCAGACTGCTGCGGAGGGTCTTCTTAGAGCCGCTCTTATCTGCGATGAGGGACTCCAGCATCGTGCGCACCATGTAGAGCTGCAGGGGTGAGATCAGAGGAAAGAACGCTCAGTGGTTTTCTGCCAAAGTTTTAAGCTGACTCAGCTGTTCTAAAAATGCATTCAGAAACCATAGTTAAGAGGAGGTTTTAAATCCATCTCCACCAAACTGTCTCCCATCCCATCTCCGGAGAGGCGAGCGTTGCCCAGTTATGCCGTCCTCTATAACTCACCAGGTTTTTGCACCACGCCTTGGGAGTCTCATTCGACAATAATGACTAGCGGCCTGTGGGCAAGCGCAATCTCAGCCGGCTCGGAACATTAATAAACATTTGAAAAAGCTCTCACTCAGTCTGTTTATTCATTTATTTATTTATTTTGGCTGATCATAAACAGCAGCATTTCAGCTATTTTTTTTTTTTTTTATCCTCCAAGCGTCTCCTTTTATGAGCCACTTTATGGATGTTTTCCATCTTGGTTGGAGTCATTTAGGCTAGTAGGATGCAACAAAGCGCTTACAGTCGTCTCTGTTTCCTAATGCATCCCCTCACATCTCGTGCACGCTGAGCCCCTACAGCCCACCAAAGGTCCATTCCTTTTGGGTTAGCGCTTGAATTGTAAAGAACAGTGTAAAATCGATATGGGCTGCAGCTCCGGGTTGTCAGATTAGCCACTAAAGTTAGCTACAAAGTTGTCCCGTGCTCTCACCTGTGTGCTGGAGGGCCCCACGGCCCTGCGGGGCACCTTGATGTCAAATCCACCTTTCGGGTCTTTCTCACCCCTGAGACAGGGGTCGTTTGGCGGCTCTCTTGCCCCCTCCCAGTCACACACAGTCTTACGTATAGCCTGAAGAACGCTGGACATGACCATGAGAGAAAGAGTGTTTCGTGGTTTTGTAAACTTGTTGGGGAAGTGAATCTTAAGTGCTTTTCAACACATTAGCGCCGTGCGCGTGTACCTAATGAGGACGTTCTTCTTCTTGCGCACAGCCTGACGAAGGGGCTCCCTCAGGGTCATCTGGGCAAAGTCCTGCAGCGCTGCGTAGATGGTGTTCCTAATGGCTTGGTTAAACACCGACTCCATTCGGCCCATCAGAACCTACACAGCCCATTACACAGCACCATTATCATCATTGTCTACTTACTGTTAAGGGCGATTGATCGTCAAACTTGCTATTAAAGGAATAATGTAACATTCTTAATTGGTTTTGAAGAGATTTGGATTAGAAGCTAGAAAGACACCTAAAATAATTCTTCAGAACACTATAATGCCTGTATAATTAGAAATCTATATGTACTTTTAATAGGAAGTGTTGGGAAAACTCAAAAACATTCATCTGGGTAAAAATAACTGCAGACGTCACCTTTACAAATAATAATCCAGAAATATCTCAGCATAGGTGACCATCTAATAATAAACATGCATATTAGCACATTTTCCAGTTTGTTTTTTTGACATTAGAAGAGCATCAAAGTAGATAAAGTAAGTAAATGTGAGTATTTCACTGTTTGCCAAAGTTCAGAGGTGGATGTAATTTCTCTCCAGTTGTCTTAGGAGGAGTTCTAGCGACTCACCTGTAGCCCCTTGATCATAGCGATGACCTCCACCAGAGCAAACTTCTCCTCGCTGGTGTAATTATACCGCGTGGCCCGTTCGTACTCCTCTGCGGTTCCTGGACAGTCTTTGTTGCAGAATTTATCCGTGGGATGGACCAGCTTCCACGAATACTAAAAAAAAAAAATAAACTTCATCTACAAAGCATCTTCCGATTAACAGCAGCTTTTCGCCCACCCACAGGCCTTCACAACCAACCAACCCCCGGGCTTCACTCACAACTTCCATGACGTGCGTGCTCCACTTGGACAGCAGCTGCAGGCCCCTGAGAGCGAGGTCGAACAGCTCCCTGTACTCCTCGTCGGACTTCTGGCTGTCCAGGCCGGAGCCCGTCACCACCTCGCTATTGCTGTAGCGGGCCAGCTCTGAGATGAAGCGGATGTGGTCCTCCCTGATCTGCACCATCTGCTCACACAAGTTGTACTGAGGCGAGATGCTGCTCTGGGTGCACGTCCACCTGTGGACAAGACAGCGCTCAGAAACCACCATGTTTCTTAACGGGCACAAGGAGGAACGTCCTCTTACTTGGACTTGTTTTCTTCGTAGTGTGCACTTGTCTCAATGTAACGCGACAACTCTATCTGCATGTCTCCAAACAGGGGCACCACTTGAAGCTGAGAAGACGAGGGACGAAAGGCTCAAAGGGGCGTCCCTCACATGAATACGACAAGAATACCAAGCTAAATCCTTACTTTAAAGAACTTGTCAATCTTGCTCAGGTTGATCCTCTTCTTGGCATCTAATTTGTAGATGTTGCTCACATTCCCGTCCATCAGATACAGACCAAAGCCCATCACCTGTCAGGTGGACACACAGAGGCCTCGTCTCACACTGCTGACTGTCGTCTAAAGGAAAGATGTCAGAATAAGTCTACCTTCAGCAGCATGTGTTTCTCGCTGGGTGTCAAATACATCTTGTTCTCGTAGTAGTCCACGCAGATGTTGACGATGTCAGCCAGAAGCTCCTCGTACCCAGGAATCACCTCCAGCTGTTGATGCAGGCACTGCACACAAACAGAGATACATCAGCATCGGACTATTTTATTTTGAAAAGTGCAATCCAATATCATGTTATATACCGAGACTCTGCACACTAACCTGGGTGATCCTGTTGTGGTTGGCCAAGAACATCGAGAGGTTTTGGGACTCCTGGATGGACTGTGGGTCGGCCATCTTTCTCAGGAACTGAGCTGCCCTGGAGCCGTGCAAACACAGCAGTGTTAATAGAGATACTTTGCAATCAGTTCCAGGTGATTCATCATTCACTACCTTTTGTACGCAGAATGGTCGTTCTTCACGCTGCACTTCATGTTCTTCAGTTCATCCAGCACGGCAAACATGTTGATGAACTTGCCCAGCGTGAGCAGGTACGCCTCTGACACGAAGTCCTTCCTCCTCTCAGCGTGACACAGGCGTTTCACCTCACTGCAAAAGCGCTCTATGGCTTTCCGCTGCAAAGATTTTACATAGATTTAATGAATGGCCCTTTCCCTCAAAGAACTTTTAGATCACATTGGGGAGAAACTTACCTGGAAGTACATGAATTTCATGAGCTTGGTCACTTCAGGCTCCAGCACCTCCACTGTCTTCTCGTAAATCTCCACTCTGTTGGGCTGCTCGTTGCATTTCACCTGTCCACCACAAGAGGGCGTCATCATACCACTAAAATGCGCTGAACGCTGAGTTTTTCTAAAATATTATTGTCTCATTGGAGTTTTCTCTAGTGCCAAGTTCTCAGTTGCTGACATACATAATAAAGGTTTAATAATAATGGGCTATTGTTACTGTTGGGAGTGTTACATTAACTGTAGTGATACATGTTTTTTAAATCAATTCCTAGATTTACATTTTCTGTTCAAAAAGCACAACTAAGTCATGACAGGTAGATAAAGGTTTCTGTTTCAGCAGGACAGACAGTGTCTGCAAAAAAAGTTAGCAGACTAAGGCTCTGTATGGAGAAGGTGGAGAGGACATTGTTTAGATAAGTGGGAAAGAGAAATAACAGACATTCAACAGATCTCAAGATAGACACAGGAGCGACGTGGTAATAGCCTGCACAAATGTGTGCAAAGCGGTACTTTCAGACCAAGCTGATGAAAGGTGGCCTGCGTTCGTAGGTGTGTGAGCACGTGACCTGTTTGTGTTACCTGGGGAATGGCTCTGGAGCAGCTCCTCCAAGTGTAAAGCATCACAGCATACTCATGGCCTTCCTCCAACATTTCATTCTGCACGAGATATACACCAAATCGTTTTTAATAATCACAGATCACAGTCTTGGTACATTTACTTACTTAAAAATACAAAATTTTAATCAATGAATTGCAGTTAAATTCCAAATTCTAAAGAAAAGGTGAATGGCGATAGAGATTTCCTTATTCTTAAACAGTATATACAGCCCGCCACATATACCGCACACATTTGATCGCCATGGTTACTGTGCTGCGTCATCGTCTGCAAGTGTCTGCAGACTAACAGAAACATTTCTATACCCCTGACAGTAGAAGTGTCTTTTAGTTTCAAATCATGGCACAGACTTGCTCTTTCACTCTTCCTTCCATATGTACAGGTTTTGTCCTTCCACCCATCCATTCAGCTGGGTGGAAGGACAAAATCTTAAAAAGCTCTTTATTATCATCCCTGATAAGACTGTAAACAAAGAAATTGGCTAATTACTTTGTAATTGCAAAGGGATTGACTTTGATACAATACTTTCTACGGTGTTTTGGTTCTTTTCCATTGAATTGTGTTTATATTTACATGTTAGGAGGCACTAAAATTTTAGGTCTTTTACCTCGGATGGGTTTATAATTACGCAATTACTGCCTAAATAGATGAGTAAGCGAGGATTTCTTGCATTCAGAAGTAGGTGAGACACATTCCTCTGTGGCTGTAACTGAAGCTGGAGAGCGTCCTCAAATAGACCAGTTTGAACCTCACTGGTACTTCCTGGTAAACTGCTGTTAAATAAAATGCAACTTCCCCTCTTTGCAAGTCAGCTCACACGCTCCATTCATTCACCATCATGGGAAAGAGGTTTACTGCCCCACTGCTGGATTCAGCACTGTGTGTTTGTGTGCTTGTGTGTGCGGGTTCGAATACAAATGGAAGAGCCACATGATGATCAGTTCAGCAAACAAGGGTCTCCTCAAGGTTGATCTCACCATGCTGGAGTGGACCGTAGCCTGCTCGATGTAACGAGCAATGCCGGTCACAAACGCGTTCCTGTCTTCAAAGTTGGTGTCAAAATTGGCCTGCAGATGGAAGGAGGTTATGAGGAAAAGGGGTTACATCGCAAAAAATGTCAGAACAACCTGGAATGTGCGATTAGTGCCGGCGCGCGAGGCTGTACCTGGTACATGATGGAGGAAGGAGGGGGTTCAATACATGGCTGCTGGTCTGGGAGAGGCAACTCCTCCAGCAGGTCCACGTTGGACAGGGCATCCTCCAGGGTCACGTGGGTCGTCATGGCAACAAAGTGTCACTCACACAAAACCCCACTCTGCGGAAAAATAAAGGCGAGAGCGAGAAAGCGATAAAGCAGGTGCCGCAACCACTTCATGCACTTTCAAGGATTTCCAGGGCCCAGGGTACAATCCCCAAATTGATTGAAAGTGGATTCAGGGACTTAACAATCAATACAGGAAACACAAAACTTTCCTACCCCCCCACAACAATAAATTAGCCATGATCCCTATTGCCTGTCCAGACAGTGTAGCTTTATCTTCTAAACTGTGTTTAAAGTGCTCTAAGTTATGCAGCTGTGCCACCTCTGCACCTGTATCCTCCCTTAAAAACCAGACTGAAGCACAAAGGAACAGCAAGGGCCCTTCCATTGTCCCACCGGGCCTCCTTACTTCCCTTTAGATGTATTTAAAGAGCAGAAATGTATTCGGTCTTCGCCTGCAAACATAAATGCATTTCTCACAAACGGAAGCTAAATATCACCAAAGTTGTACACGTGATCACAAATAATCTTAAGGCAGAATTTACAGCTGGGCTGTCATGCTCAAGTCGGATGAGGGCAAACTTGGAACATGTGATGGTTTCCAGTATCCACAGGTCAGTAAGGCTCTGTCTGATTGGCTGAGCCTGAATTCATGGCACATGGCCGCCATTCTGGTCTGGATTCACCCTCTGGTTCCGGGTCATCTATTCAGCTTATAGAGAAGGAAACATGCGGCGTGATGAACGGGGTTCTGTCAGGCACACAAACATGCTCAGTGCTGATGAACAGCCATCTGCACACACACACACACAGACACAGACACACAAAGCCTAAAGCCTGAGTTGGCTGAATAAACTTTCCCACCCTGTACGAGCTCTGTTAAAATGGTGTGTGTGTGTGTGTGTGTGTGTCTTTACAAAGCAAAGGGCCCCTTCATTCCCTTCTAGGCAGTAACCTAGTTGCAGCCAACATACGTTTAAAGCAACAGTTGAATGAGCCCAGACAGCAGTTGGACTTATTAATATCACCAGTTTGACCAGTTCTGACCAAAAGTGGCCAGTAAAGGCTTCTGGACATTTGCAATACAGCAAAGAAAGAGACTGGCAGAAAGTGCGTCCCTCACCGCTCCACAGGCTCGTCCCCCTGTGGCTGCAACGTATAGGAACCTTCAGAACAGCATCACATAGCGGAGCCATTTTCCGGCTTTTGGACACACAAACGCACATGATCAGCTGCATCGCCCACACAGGCCTCATTTTCGAGCAGGGTAGGCGCATGTCACCATGTGACGGATGACTGCTGCGGTGGCCACGGGCCGGTTGTCACTTCGTCAACTCACCGTTTCCCATGACGTCACCCTCCTGGCTCAGGCCCGACATGACCAATCAAGGCTCCAACATCCTTGAAGTTTGTCTCACTTTTGCACAGCTTGTGGTAAAGACCGTGCACCCACTACAGTTTTACTTCCCTTTTCACCGTTTTGAGTGTTTGTAAAGGCCTCTTTTTGAAAAAATAAATAAACATTTAATGGCTGAACATGAAAACTGGGGGGGGTCAATTTGCATCATCTGAGACTTGATCACGACACAACAGCCTTCCATTTTCAGATGAGCTTCCTGCTCATTACCCATCTATCAATATGGCCCAGAGTCTCATCATTACATCACTGCTCTGCAGCTGCAGCACGCACGGGCGCATGCACGGCTGCAAGTTGATGCAGCTGCAAGACACGCGATCTGAAACAGGAAGTGCGTGAACCTGTCCTCGGTGCATCAGGGCCGACGTGATCCGTCGGAAAAACGCCGGCTCTTCTGCACGCAGAGGCTCGCTGGGGGGAGGGGGGACCGGTCCAGGCGGTGACAGTGCAAACCGAGACCGGAGGCATCCAATGATCGGATCACGGGGTCGCGGTTCGGCCCGCCTCACTTTTCCACCTCTGAGTGCCGCTATCGCCTCACGGTTCAATGAAACGGATGGGCGGGGGGGGGGGGGGGAGCGTGTGTACCGCTGCACGGACACCGTCGCTTCACCCCACCCATCCGGTGAGAGCTACGATGCCGATGGACGCTAACGGAGATCCCATTCATGTGTCAGAATGATCGGTGGAGAGGAAGTAAATAAATAATTATAACGGAACGGCCCCAGCATCGCCATCAAGCATCGTAGAAAACACCCACGCCGATAGAAAGCGGGCTGGTGAGGGGTGGTGGTGGGGGGAAGGGGGGGTTGGGGGGGGGGTGAGAAAACAGCCCCTCCATCCACCATCACTAACCCAGCGCTCATCATCCTCCCCGTCCATCCGCCTTCTGCGGCTCCATCCGCCGCCGCCGCCCGCACATACCTGGAAATCACATGTCTGTTCAGGCGCAGCGAAGGACACGGGGACGGTGTGGCGCCCCCCGAAGTTTGCAGGTCTTTCGGCTGGATCTCGTCGTCTCCTGTGCCGATAGATGCTCCAGTTTCAGCCAGCGTTAATCCACCCCACACAAAGAGCAGAAAATGGCTGCAAGTGCATTTTCTTAAAGGGCCAGTCCCACTGAAGCGAGGGCGCGGAGCAGCCTGCTGTCGTCGTTCACCTGCATGGACGCATGGTGACATCCATGCATCATTGTTCTTATTGTTATTTTCATTGTTGTTGTTGTTCAGGAGAAAAATAAAAGTATTTTTACTCTCTAAACTAGGACTAGATGCCACTAAATATCTGATAATTATGACGGTTTTCATTTGATAAATATCTCAGTTTCCAAGTTCATCTCACAATTGTGATTATTAGCTCTTTGTCTAAATTTTACAGTATGTGATCAGATGGATATGTGATACTGCCCGAGGAAACTTTTTTATTTACATGAACATTTACATTAACATGTACAGATGTAAAGCTATTTCAGTCTTCTTGCTTCAGTTAGAAATAAAAATCGACTCTCCATTACTGTCTTGTTATAGATGTCATAGATGTGTGTTTAGTTAATAATTAAACAGTAATATTAACCCACAAACATAAGACAAATAATAGCATAGTTTTCAGATTAAATGCTTTAATATCATTGAAACCTGTAGTAAAAGTTTGTAACGTTTTCATGTTTCCATTAGTTGCAAACAATTAATATTTATTGTTTATCAATATTATTACCATTATTGTAAAAAACTGTAGAAAAAAACATCAATTAATTACAAATTCTTCAAATACCAGCTCAAAGAAAACAACCATGACATTTGTTAAATGTGTAGAACATCTGAAATGTCAATCTGCAACAAGATCTGTACAAAGGAATTTGATAAAATGCAAAGTCCGGTGAGTTAATACCCGTTCAGACCAAAACACCTGCTTTTATTAGTTATTTCAAACGGCAACAACCCAATAAATAAAATAAATATGACTCATTTTGTAGTCAGCCCAGCGGGCTGCTATGGTGGTGGTCAGGAGATGGAGGCCAGCTCGTGCAGCAGGACGGCGAAGCAGGGGCGGTCCTCCGGTTTCTGTCGGGGACAAAGCAAAAGAGAATATTTTGGGCAGAATGATGATGTCACACACGTGACCAACATGACCTCACCTCCTTCCAGCACCACTCCATGAGCAGGTAGACGGTGTCCGGGGCCAAGCGTGGCTTCAGGAGCCGCAGGCCTGTGCTCAGGGCCTCCAACACCTCGGTGTTGGTGCGGTTGTCATAAGGGAGGCGGCCCTCGCTGTACACCTCCCACATGAGTACACCTGCGGGAGCGAACGGTCGTTAGAGAGATGCAAGGGACGGTTGCTGTGGTGATCAAATGTGCCCTCGCGTACCTGCGCAGACATGCGAGGAAATAAAAAGCACAAAATGTTCCGTTTATCTAACGACCAATATTGGCACCCTTGTGTTGCCACCACCAACACCAACCAATAATCTGTTCCTGCCTGTAGAGTCTTCAAACTTCACTTGGCATGGCTAAAGTCCTAGTATTTGGGGTATTCCAGTGAGTCAACTGACTTGTCCTCAGATATTGTTTTTAAGCACAGCTTTTTTATAACGGATATCCATCAAACAGGCTTGCTCAGGGCTGTTTTAGATAGACTGGCTGCTTATCACTATGAGTCCGTCATAACTGTTGGCGATCGCTCAGAGTAATGAGTACAACCAATAAAGTTTCTTTGCTATCGCACTAAAGACGACAGCATCAAAAATTGTGAATGACACTGACAATAAATAAACACATGTGATGAGATGACTCTCATGAACACACCAAAAGACCAGATGTCAGATTTGCTGCTGAACTTGCAGTATTTGATGACCTCCGGCGCCGACCACTTGACAGGGAACTTGGAACACTGGGAGCTCGTGTACTTATCATCGAGCACAAACCTGCAGAGCAGAAATCGATTAATAAGAAATCTCAAGTGAGCAGAATAAGTCGGTGCCATTGGCTGAGACCTCAGGATCAGATACATTCAGCGCACACTCACCTGGTCATACCAAAATCAGACACCTTCACCTCGTTATTTTCTGAAACGAGACAGTTTCTGGCAGCCTGCAGACACAGAGGAAGACTACTGAGTAGGGACAGAAGAGCAAAATGGTGGATGCAAACCCTCGTCTGTCAGATTACCAGATCTCTGTGGAGGAAGTTGGAGCTCTCCAGGTAGGCCATCCCCTCGCTGACGTCCATGCACATGTTCAGCAACGTCTCCTGAGACAAGCTGCCTTTCCTGGCCCGCAGGTAGTCGGAGAGGCAGCCATTCTCCATGAACTCGAACACCAGGCACAGGGGAGAACGCTGGCTGCTCACCGCGTAGAGTTGAACCAGCTTGTGGTGCGACAGCTTCCTGTCAGATGCAGAAATGTGCAGAGCTCAGTCATCGCCCCAACGCCATAGGAACGAGTTGCGAAATGCCATTACATCATAACTCTGGCCTCCTCCTGCAGATCGTCTTCAGACATGCACCCGTCTCTGATCATTTTCACCGCCACCTTCTTCTTCTTCCACCAACCTTCCAGCACGAGCCCGAACTGACCGCTGCCTATCTCCTGACCCAGGGTCAGTTCATCGGGGTTTAGCTCCCACTGATCTGCAGTACAGAAGCCAGGTGATGGACTGAGGTAGCAAAGCAGTTAAAGCATCAGATCCATTTGGAACCATCTAACCTTCAAAGGGAGCAGAAACTTGCTGGGCGCTACTTCCATCTGGAGATACAGGGTGTCTCAAACGGGTTATCAGACCTTTCAGGCAGGTAAAAACCCAACATACATTTTGAGGCTGAGCATCTGAACCAGTTTATTTAACTTTGTATTTTTTTCTTCCTCGTGTGAAGAGGAAGGGCACCTTACCGGCAGCATTGTGTTGGTGGTAATGAATAAGCTCTGGAATGGTGTTGAACAGGTAATTTTCAGCCAAATAAAACTGTCCTGCTCCTGTTTCTGTCTGTCTGATCTGGTAATGCTTCACTTTTGGATTTTTCTCCCCACTTTGGCTAGAATGATTAACAAACACAAAAACATAAATGCACATAAAAGGCTTCCGATCAATATGCATTCAAATAAATTCATTATTTTTGTTTTATCTTATTTACTGAATCTTTTTAGTCACTGGTTAATCTGGTTAATGTTCCTGCTCCAACTACACCTTAAAGATAAAACACCAATCCAATTAGCTCACGTTTTAAAAAATTATATTATACTTTGATTGTAAACTGCTTTATTATAATCCTGAAACACAGTCTTTCAGCCTGCACGACATAAGGGAAAGGTACACTTTTAATCGACAATCAGCTAAAATACACAAGAAATTGTCTGACAACCCCTTAAAGATCGATGTATTCATTCATTGGAAGCTGTAAACTTTGGATAATCCATTGCTTGGTGGGTGACTAAGAACTAACTGTAGAATTAAGAGCGTATTCAAAAATTTAAATTGCATTAATGCGCTAAAGTTTTCCAAAGTTTCTTGAGTTTGATAGCAGTAGCTGGATAAGACAATGGTCTCGCTGTCTGGCACAGAAAAGCTGCCGCTCTGCACAGGTGGCATGATTTAGATCATGTTCAGGTCAAAGAGGAAGTTAAAGCTATTACCTAGGTGCCTTTGTGAAAACTGACACTGTGAAGACTCCCATGTGGCTTGAGTCCCGAACCATGAAGGCACCTTCTTTTCCCTAAAGGTGAAACACAGGACTGATAACGCACACCTCATTGAGTTGTTGTAAAAACAGAAAATAAAACCAGCACATGGATAAACACTCAACTTCACGTGTGCAAAACCAAACCATACACTGCAGGAAGTTCAACCCGGGTGGGGGGTGGGGTGGGGGGTATTGTGGTTGTCAGACATTTTTTGGGTTATATGTCACACTAGGTTTATGGCACACTGGTGCACATGCCTTGCGAGGGCAAGGGTTTGCGTGGCACTTGGACAGGAAGAGCTTAGCTGCTCACAAACAGCCAGATTATCCCATTAAAAACAAGGAAGGGAAATAAGGAAGCAATCAAACATTTTCAAGAGTGTTTTCTTTTTGGCTTTTTACCTCTCTCATTAACAGCTCCTGTGCTTGCATTCTGTTCATATTTTTGCTATACCATCTGTGACAAACAACAAACAATTCAATTAAGGGACGGAGTCCGTGGTCAGATATATATTTTAGCCACAGCAGGATCGATGAGGTAAAACTCACTGAAATCTTTCAAAACTGCCGCAATCTTTTTCTGCCACATATGTGCTGGGTACAAAGCCGGTGTCCCTGGCAGATAAGGAGCAAATAACCGTCTGTTAGGTCATTTAATAGCGCGAGGGGTTGGAAGTTTAAATGTGCCATACCCATTGCCGTTCCTCACAGTCCACCAGTCAATGTTGGACTTGTTGATCAGGATGTACTCGTGGCCTTTCTCAAGCGGCAAGTCCGTGTCTCTAGACGGCACGTACTCTTGCAGGGCAATGACAATCCTCTCTGAATCTGCGTTAACCTGGAAGAGATTGTTTAAACATGACTAAAAATGTGCCGGAGCTGTAGCAATTCCAAAGCACATTGAACCGAGAATCACATCGACAAATAGAACAGATGCAATATTTAGCCAAGCAATAGCCCTAACTGTTTACAGTAATTGTATGTATATAATAGTATGTATATGATAGTATATGTTAAATATCTGCACTGTCACTCATTACATATCACACATCATGAAAGTGCCCCACAGATTATTTACCTTTGGATCTGGTAGTTGAGGAAGTGGCTTTTTAGAAGCTGTGGGAAAATGGGACACACCCAAATGTTCAAAATCAGTGGTTGTGTGTCACATCCAAGTAATGCGGTCATCACATTATTAGTTCTAAAAACACAAAATGGAAGATGGAATACAAACCAAACCCCAGTGGGTCATACACATGACAACCTGCCGCCAGCTTCTCTGTTTGTTGGCAACACCTCCATTTACTGTCCATCCAGAAGTTTGGGTGATATTTTGCCACCAGATTATTGTCCTTCGTCTCTGCATGTGACAGGAAGGAATAGTTTGAGATACTAAAAAAGGCCACTTAAAATGGCAGTTAAAGGACAACATTCTCCAGCCACGTTGCTCCCTTGTTCTAAAAGGACTGACCGTCTTTGAGAGCTTGGACCCATCTTTGACGACATTCATTGTCTGGGGCAAAAATGTAGAGGTAATGGTTGTCGTAAAACACCTGGAGAAATATGTTATTTTATTTAAAAAGTGTTGGGGTTTGTTTTTGTTGTTACGCACAATTTTTCTGAGGATGTATGTACGCATTTAAGATTTTTATACATTTTCTGATTTTAAGAACTTTCAAACTCACTTGGAATGGATACTTATAGTTACAGGGAATGGGTACATCACTGCACACAATTTCCACACACTTGATTTTGCTGAGATTGATGCAACCCTTCAACGTGGGCTTTTTCTGAAAGAAAACGCATGTGCGTGTATTTCCAAAGCTATTAATGCAGTCATAGGACCTGATAAGGTATAACTTAAATGTCCACATTGGAAAAGTGAACATTGAAAGCTCAAATATGAAACACTCACCCCAGGACGGTTCTCAGAATACCTCAGGTCTTGGGTGTCCAATACAAAAAAACGCTCCTTGTAGTTGCATGGTGATGTTCTTTTCTTTTGTTGAGATTTTTTAATTAGGGTGTCCTTCAAAATCACCCTGGGGAACATGGTAACAGCTGCTGTGAAACCCTGCTACGCTGGTGTTTTTTGTCTATGGAGTGACTGAAGGTGACATTAAGAAAAAGAAGTGGATGTGACTTGATAACAAACTCTGGAGCTTCCGGCACGGAGCTTTTGCACAGTGCAAACCACATCCTACTGCGAGAAATAGGCTGTACTGGTAAAAACACACCCATAAAATCTCCATTCGAAGTGAGCCACATGTCAGGGAAAAATACGCAATTATAAGTAAAAAAAAATGTTTTTCCCTTATCTTTTTGAATTTATTTATATTTTTGCGAGATTATGTGTGCGTCTTCTTTCGGTTGAATAGTTGAGACAATTTCGGAATAAATATCAGATGTTAGGCTCCTATTGTCCAAACGGTGGCGGTAATGAGCTTCAGGTACTCTACCAGCAATCATCAGTGAAGCAGAAGTAGAAGAAGAGAGGGGAAGCAGAAGCAAGAAGAGAAAGAATTCCAATATTTATCGACAGAAGTTCGATTCCCGACGATTGACTGTTTCTTTATTTCTTGAAAGAGAGGTGCGTATACCTATTTTTCTTCTTAATCTCAATGTACACCAAGTGAATCTGGTAGCAATCATCTGTATGAACGGTATTAGCAATAAACGAGCGTTAGCCTTGTAGCTAAATCGGTTAGCTTCAAACACTTCTAGAGGTGCATGTTTAGTGATGCGATTTACTATGTTGCGCATAAAATGTAAATACGTGGAGAATGAATGAGATAAATTGGTACCTGTGGCATTAAAAGCGATTTTCAGCCTTACGTTTGCTCATCCACATCGACACAGTTGGGTCTAAATACCGGTACATGAATGACTATATAAAATGAGAACTGAATTTAATGAAATATATTCTGAATTAGTCTGCAGAATAAAGTGTTATTAATGTTGTGCTAATATTTTTGAGTTAACTAAGCAGTTTATGTGCAACTTAACTAAACGGATAATAAACATGGATCTAACTGAGCTTATTTTCTTTAAAGGACTTCCCATTAAAAGAGTTTCCCATCTCAGGTCCACATCATGGGTGAATCACAGCAGGTTAGTGCCCTGCCTCCCCCACCTATGCAGTATGTCAAAGAGTACACGGACGAAAACATCCGTAAGGGACTGGCCCCCAAGCCACCTCCGCCCATCAGCGATTGCTACATGATGTTTGGCAACCAATTCCAGTGTGACGAGCTCATCATCAGACCCCTGGAGAGCCAAGGCATCGAGCGGCTCCATCCTCAGCAGTTTGACCACAAACGGGAGCTTAAGAAGATCAACATGTCCATACTTGTTAATTTTCTGGACCTTCTGGACATTCTCATCAAAAGCCCAGGCAGCATGAAGAGAGAGGAGAAGCTGGAGGATTTAAAACTACTATTTGTTCATATGCATCATCTTATAAATGAATACAGGCCACATCAAGCAAGGGAGACACTGAGGGTGATGATGGAGGTGCAGAAGAGACAGAGGCTGGAAACAGCCGAAAGGTTCCAGAAACACCTAGAAAGGGTGGTGGAGATGATCCAAGGGTGTCTTGCTTCTCTGCCCGACGACTTGCCACAGATGGATGGTCTGGGTGGTGCAGGCGATGGACTTGGCAGCGTCGGTGTTGGTTGTTCCACTGGCCTGGTTCCCAAGATGAATAACGAACCAATGGATGTTGAAGAAGTGACCACCAGCTGTATGGCAGCAGGTGACCAAGAGAAGAGTGCTGTAACATCAAAGAAACAAAAAATCTGGGACAAAGATGGAGCCGTATGCAGTATTATTGATGAAATTGCATAAGATTGTAAATGGATAATTGTGTTTCTCAAGCTAAA
This sequence comes from Takifugu flavidus, assembly GCF_003711565.1. Classification (NCBI taxonomy): domain Eukaryota; kingdom Metazoa; phylum Chordata; class Actinopteri; order Tetraodontiformes; family Tetraodontidae; genus Takifugu; species Takifugu flavidus. Next base: position 3,097,190 of record NC_079528.1, on the reverse strand, counting down.
AAGTTATTTTTGTTTGTCGTGTTTTCGGGGATTGATTGACATTCTATTTAATTTCACTTCCTTTGAGCAAGTTAAGAATGTAAATATATTTACAAATGAATAGAAAGGTGTAGACTTTTTCAAATAAAAGCTATAAGGAATCTTTTTTCTGTCATCTCTCATGATAGACTCATTCACTCATGCTACCAGTGTTTTGCTACATTTCCAAATATCTTTACACCTTTTTTTTCTGCTGGAATGATAAGTACACTGCGTGATGGAGGAACTGCTTGAGTCAGTTATTCGTCCTTCAGATCATTCAGCTTTATCTCTGGAAAGTCACTTTGTACCACAACAGGGTAGATTCCTGCTGCCTTGAGTTGCTCAGTTCCTCTAACTTGCGTTGTCTTGTATTACCGTCGAAATGGAATTGTGACAAGGCGTCCAAATATCTACAGCGTATTTGGCAGCTAACTGCAAAGAAAACAACTATCGTTTGCAATTCTGTTTAAAACTATTTTTAATCTATATCGTATACCTACAAACTCACATCCATGCATATATAAACTGCAATGTCTACAATAATGCACAGAGTCATAGTAATAACGCATCCAATGTTTTTGCGTTTCAGAAATTCTGGTGGTTGTAATTTGGAGTGACTGTAGAGTTTTTGTTTTTGATCATAAAATCATCCAAACTGCACAACCACGCAATCCGAACCCATCTTATATGTTAATGGTTACAAAAGGCATCCAACCTTTTTTTTTACTAGGCTCCATAAGTTTTAACATAAACAGTATTTCGTTTTGTTGTTTTTTTTTATTTGGATTTCCCACGCAATGCTAATTGTAATTGATGCACTATTTTCGCTTTTATTGTTAAGCATTGTGGCCAAAAACAAGATATCGGGAGACGTATTCCCTTTTAGAATAAAGAAAGCCCAGAAATATCGTTATGAAACTCTGCATGACCCGGGTTTCACAACAGGGCGGATAGCAGCTCTCTCGTCCAATGGGATGTCGCGCCCGGCATCACGTGGTCTTTATTTACGTAACGCAAAGATGTTACACAGTAACCCAGTTCTTATGGTCACTCGGTGCAGTCTTTCAAAACAGTTGGAAGAAGGACCCGCATGACTGGAGACCCAGTTCTGGTTCGTGTCGCGGTTCGCGGAGTTTGAAGCGGCGCGGCAACGGCTCGCGTTTACGGGAAAATCGGGGGAGTTTATGGCACCAATGGGGAGGACAGAATGTGTTCCAAATTCTAAGAGCAAGTTGTAGCTAAATATTGGTAACACCAATGAGGAACTTTAAAACAAAGGGGAAATTTCGTCTGCAACGCTGATTTAGCAGCTCGGTTCGGGCGGGTGTTAGGAAATCCTTGGGTTTTTTTCAGTCGCTGCGCGTTTACATGGTCCGCGCAGGGCTGGTGTGCAGAGAAAGCTTTTTGATCTGCGCTGCTGCGACGACAAAGAAACAGCTGTGACATAACGCACCCCAAAGATGGACCTGCTGGAGTGTCCGATATGTCTCTTCCTGATGTCCGAGCCCGTCACCATGTCGTGCGGACACACGTTCTGCCGGAGGTGTGTCGGAGGCTCCCTCCCACCCAAATGTCCATCATGCAAAGAGAGATTCAAACAAAGAGAGGTGAAGAACATCAGGAACAACGTTTTGCTCATCGGCGTCGTTGAAAAGTGCTGTCCCGACGAGACAAAGGTGAAGTGCCACGTTCAGGAGAAGCTGAAAGCCAACGAATTCACGGAAGCGTTACGCATCGCCACCGAGGGGCTCGACTTAGGTAAGGGGGTTAAGCAACAGCTGGGGCTGCTGCTCATGCAATTACAAAATCTATTCACGTTTTCTCCAGGCCGACGCGTCTCCAAAGTTGCAGTGCGGGTGTTTTAATCCTCCGGATGTGCATGTAGGACTGGGTCACTAAATGCCCCCTCGATGTCATCTTCCTTCAGCAGAAAGTTTTGTTTTAATGCTTTAAGGGTTTCATAGATAGAAGAGTGGAGCGTGTTGATGTGCCCTAGATTCCTAGAAAGAGTCCAGCTCCAATGTGTGTCTGGCCTGGTTTGATTCTGGGGGAGGGAAGGCTTTTACCCGACCCAACAGCAGTAAATGATGTGCACCTAGTTGGGCAGTGCTGTATGCCTGCCTGGTTCTTGTCAGGTTCACAAGCTGACAGGTCCACATTTCACAATTCAGATAAGCATGTCTCAGGAGGCCCAAAAGATGAATCCAAAAGGAATTCTTTGAACGCAGACGAACATCAACAAGTCAAGGTTGACCATAAAACTGCATGCTGTTGTCGTTTTCCTCACTTTTCTCGTATGCTTTCTTCTCAGTTCCGCATGACCAAAGTTTAAGGTTGTACAGAGTGGAAGCTAACTGGGCGCTGAGGCATTTCTCCGACGCCCTGACAGACCTGGACTACCTCTGCGGCCTTCGTCCAAACTGGACCGAGGTTAGAGACACTTGCGGTTCTGGCTAAACAGGTCCTGTCGTATTTTCTTTGCAGCCATTCTGCAAGTACACTCAAATCTAGAGCACCCATTTCAGCCCAGCCTCTGTAAGTGTCTGCTGGATTAGCCAATCACAGTTAAGCAGTTTTGTAACACACACTCATGTAACTATAAATAGAAATTGTCTTTCATAAGCATGTTTTGATTGTCTTCACAAATCCAGTCTTATGGGTTATTCTGTGTACCTTTTGTGATGCAAACCGGCATCAGGAACACCCTCAGAAGAGAACTGATGTCACCGCTCTGTTGCAGGGCCTCTTTCGTAAAGGGAATGTACTGATGGAAATGGGTCGGCAGACCGAAGCCCTCGTCCAATTCCACCACTGCCTCAAGCTGCAAACCGACTTTGCTCCTGCAAAAGGCCAAATCAAAAAGGTCAGTTCACCTGACATGCACTTCCCAAACACGCCGCGGCCGTGATGGAGCCCTCAACATCGGCCCTAAATAGGAAGTATGAATACAAAAGCATGCTGCTATTTTCGTTGGTAAAACATTTATATTTACTCCTAAAAGCTTGATATCTGCAGTTTGTATTCAGCATTGTGAAACTTATATCAAATTAAGTAATGGATTTCATAATGGATTTATTATTTTCCATGAAAGACAGTTAGACAAAGAAGCTGAATAAACGTGCAGTTAAGAAAGAAGAAGCAGCAGCACTAAAAAAGGTGAAGTAGTAAGTTTAAAACCTCAGGGCAGATGGTAAGACATGATAGTTTGCATCACATTCTTCATAAATTGCTGCAATTATTCTATTGATTAGTGCTAAAATGCTGGACATCTTTATTTTATGATCAGTTTATATTTCTAATACTAACAGCTCGTCATTAAGAGAAGATTATTTTACATTTTTGCTAAATTTCTTCGTAGTTTTCTGAATCGCATGAGCTGGTATACTTACTCCAATCACTGAGTGTAATTTGCATTAATCTTAATTCTTGTTCAGTAGTTAATGTGTTAAATTTAGCAAAGGAAATTGTGTAACATCTGAAACCAGGCATTCAGGATTTACCAGCATTAAAAGTGACATAACTGTAATGTCAACAAAGGTGCCCAGAGCATATTTCTTTTGACTGTGGAATCAGAAATATATGTTGACCCACAAACAATGATCTGTTGAGTTAAACAAAATGAATGAGGCAAATTCCCATGTGTATACTTCTGTACTCCGTGTATATTCCAACTGCAGATCCTGGAGGCAGAGGGCATGCTGGTCCCAGATGAGTTGTCCTGCATCTTACAGCTGGTGTCTGAGCACTTGAGAGAGCCCTGTCCCATCACGAGCCTCAGCGGCACCCAGGGGCCCGCTCACCACGAGGGACTCGTCCATCCCACTGGAAATGGTAGAAAAACCAGTGGGAGGAGACAAACACAGCAGGTAAACACGACACGGCCTGAGAGGAGTCGTACACTGCTGTGAGTGGAGGCCCTCACTGTCGAACCTTTATCAGGGCCCCAACGCGACACAGGACTCGGGAAGCGAATGCTGCCTCAGCCTCTGCCAGGCTGTCTCCTTCCTGCCCGCTGCTGACGAGGATGAGGAGATGATGGCGAGGAAGGAGGATGGGAGTGGCAGAGGTATGGACATTTGACTGCCGATGATCTCCTTTCCTGTCAGTACTTTAGGCAACACGCTCTCTTTCTCTCTGTCAGGTGAACGGAATCCCGGCAGGGAGAAAACCCTTGCCGTTCTCACCGTCTCGGACTTTGAGTGCCCTCTCTGCATCAGGTCAGTGATGCGGCGCTGCCGCTGTCCTCTGGTTAAAGTTCAGCCAACACCCACCCGCCAGAACCGCCTCGGTCTACGTTCCCATCCTTTCTTTGTCTTCTGTAGGCTATTTTTCGAGCCAGTAACTACGCCCTGTGGTCACACCTTCTGCAAAAACTGCATGGAGAGGAGTTTGGACCACAACCTCCGCTGTCCTCTCTGCAAACAGCCCCTCCAAGAGGTACAAACACACATTTTTACTGCAGTTGGTTCATCCAGAAACAGAGAGCAGAGAAGTTAAACGGTGTTAGATTTAGGAGAATCTTTTGAATACAATACACTTAACTATGCAATTTAGATATGATGATAACTCTAAGATGATAATTGCCGTGTTTTGTTTACTTTAGAGTGAAACGTTTCAATGAAATGGGATGACTACTACTTAATGTCAGTCAATCAAAACCTGCCTTCCGGTTGTAAACACAACAATAAACCTGTAGGATAGTTCTAATGCATCTTTGTGTCTCAGTACTTGAAAAACAGGAAGTACAACCCCACAGTTCTGCTCCAGGACATCATGACTTGGCTCTTCCCCTCACAGCTGGCTGAGAGGAAGCAGATTCACGATGCTGAGATGGCTGAATTATCCAAGTTCGTACCAGATGCTGCTCCACCGCAGCAGATTGACAGCACTATTTATGCCTCTAATTCTATGCTTATTTTCACCACCTTGTTCCTCTATACGTTTTGTCCTCTCTCTTCCTTTTTTAGTCTAAATAAGGACATTCCCATATTTGTTTGCACGGTGGCCTACCCTGGAATGCCGTGCCCTTTGCACGTCTTCGAACCTCGATATCGACTGATGATGCGTCGCTGCGTTGAGACTGGGACAAGAAAATTTGGAATGTGCATCTATGAGCACGGGAAGGGGTATGTAGTTAATGTTTCAGTCCATCGGCATTTGAATTTTGGGGTCTAATTTAACATTAAACAAGCCATAGCTTTGAGGGGAATCGGTGGCAGTTTGTATGGGCTGTTTTTTTGGTTCTGCATAAAGGGTTTGGCTTTTCTAATTGGAGAAGGAACATTTGGTCTAATGGGGATGACAGTGACGCAGCAGAAGCAGCCAGCAGACTGGGCAAGATGGAAACTGGTCATATGTGACCCCGTGTGGGTGGGAAGCTCCAACCTCCTGCAGCAGTCTCCACACCATCCATCCATCTACCCACAACTCCAACTTCCACTAATATTCCCATCTTAGACCATCTTGCTGAGAGACATGCACCGTTTCCACATCCCACCACCTCATATTTGTCCAGCTTATCAGTTGATTGTCCTGTAATGTATCCATGCTGGGATGTGACACCGATTACCGGTGGAGATTGTGATCTTTGATAATTTGATAACTGATAAGCTGGACAAATATGAGGTGGTGGGATGTGGAAACGGTGGATGTCTCTCAGCAGTTCTCGTATTTGACCAGCAAGTTGCTACATTGTGAGACTTGCACAGATTGCTTTTGTGGTTAACAGTATGTGGTTAACATGACGGCTGCTATCGCAGATCAATACTGATTGCAGTTTTACCCTTTGTGTCGTAGGTTTGCAGACTATGGCTGCATACTGGAGATTCTGACTCTGGAGCTGCTGCCCGATGGACGGTCCTACGTGGACACCGTGGGCGGCAACCGATTCAGGGTGCTCAAGAGAGGCCACAGAGATGGTTACCACACGGCTGACATCGAATACCTGGAGGACCTCAAGGTCAGGGACATAAAGAGCAACATTTAAACAGAGGTCCATGAAAATATCAGAGCAACCTGACCATCAGGCTCTGTTTCTCTCAGGTCAGCGACAGTGAGTTGGAGCTTTTGCATCATCTCCATGACAGTGTTTACCAGCAGACTCAGGAATGGTATCAGCGCCTTGGCGGCCGCGTCCGCGAGCAGATCAATAAGCAATACGGGACCATGCCAGATAAAGAGGAGGACATTCAGGTGTGTAGCACAAAGTTTTCTATTTGTTTAATGTCAGTCCAAACACATTTTTTGCTTTACTTCTGAATTACTGGTTTATTTTTGTTTTAATAACTTGTATTTGTCCTCCAGGCCACATCCAATGGTCCAGCCTGGTGCTGGTGGCTGCTGTCTGTACTTCAGCTGGACCCTGCATATCAAACAAATGTCCTGTCCATGACCTCACTCAAGGACCGCCTGGGACATATCCGCCTTGTCCTCGAGTACTTTTCACAGAGATAGACCCCCCACAGCACAAGAGCATCGTCCCGTCAGTTGACCAGCAGACAATCAGATCGAAAACTGCCTCCCACCGTAAAGGTTGAGCTTTTCAGCCGAACAGAGTGCAGAGGGTGAAAAAATCTCTCTGTGGTTTACTAAAAAACAAAACGGGAAAAAATACACAATGTTGTGCACATTTTCAGTTTCATCCCCTTTTCTTTCTTACAGAATTTTGGTAGACCAAAGATTTAGCTGACTTGGGTCTGAGAAAAGAAGAATGTTTACCACAAGGAGTAATTTAATTGGATTGAAGTTGCCATTCGTTTTTCATAGTACTCTCACTAAAATGAGCCACTAGATGTCACTGTTTGGGTATCCATAGTACTACTACTTATTATTATTATTATTATTATTATTATTATTATTATTATTATTATTATTATTATTATTTCTTGCTTTATTTGTACTGACACGTTTTGGATTCAACATAAAAACTTGGACAATTTGGAAAGATTATTTAAGACTAAACAGTTTAATGAATGACACCACTTGATCAATACAGATTTTCTATCAATTTAGAAACAATCTCATAGGATCTTTCATTGTAATTAGAATTTAATGCAGTAATAATCCTGATAATGTTTCAGATTGATTGGCTACAGGTTTAAGTTTTTTTTTAAAGTATACAACTTATATTGCTGCTTTTTCTTGAGACTCTTTGCTAAGACTGTGTGAATTTACTATAGCGAAGAGATGCTGTTTTGGAAGGGGAGACATGCTGGCTTTGTACCTTAACGCCACGAATCTTACACACGTTTACGCTTTTTAATAATTTGTGTTCATGGCCAAGTATAGATACACGTGTGCAGCTTCGGTGGGTCATTTCAGCAGCTTTGTTTAAAGTACATATTATGTGATGTAATCATCAACTGAGATGTGCCGTGAACAGTCCATCCCAGCTGATTTAAGTCTTTTGCAGGGATGTGCTCTAAAAAAAATATTTATTAAGGGACTGACACAAGTGAAGCTCCCTCGGTGGTGGCTTAGTCTATCTTTTTTTTTTTTTTGCCCTAATCTGTTTTGGTGCCTTTTAATGCTTATGGGCCAATTTATCAGTGAACTGTGATTATGTGTATCTCATATTGGTTGATTTTGTTTGTTTGTTTGTTCAATATAGTGCGACATTCCTTAGAATTTTAGTGTTGTGAAAAAAAAAAGGCTCCACTGGGTGAAAAAGAGCTTGCATTTTGTTTTTCTACTCTAATGTGCCATAGATATTGTTTTTGTTTTGCGTTTTGTGGAAATGAACTGTCACTTATTTTTATTTATCTATGTCCTGGAAGCGGAGAGGTCTCCATCGTGAACCATCACATCGTTGCCAGCACCACTGTAAATAGTGGCACTGTCTCTGCTTGACATTGCAAACACAAGTTCACGTAAAAGGAGATGCTGATATGCACAAATAATACCCACAAAAGGACAATTCAGTGGTACATGATAACAGTCCTGTTCTGAGATCCACATTAAAATCGATTCATCAACACAGCATGTGTCCACAGTGAATGTTTTGATTTCACTGAAATAAAACATGCATTGTGTAGATTTCTTTTCTGTTTCCAGACATGATTAAAGCTATGAAGAAGCTCTGCCTGAGTGGTTTCTTTTCTCTTTTTTGTTTACACCTTTTTTCCTTAGGTGGTGCTTTCAAATCTCAAAGGATTTTACCATGTCATCTATGTCAGGATGGAAGTTTCATCCAGTAAAATCATTCATTTTCTCTAAAGCATACATATTTCTGACCCTTCAAATGCAGCATTTAACATTATAAATGAAAAAAAACAACCTCCAAATTGCTTTTAATGTCACCATAAACGCCTGTGACTACTCAGCCTGCAGGAGGCCCTTTTTATTTGAATCTGCCTGCTATGGCATAATTCATGTCCCTTGGCTGTAGTTGCAAGTCAAATCATGAATCTCTGAAAACATCATCTTTAGCGCATTATGTGATAGATTCTTGGTGGAAGTTCCCTCAATATAAGTCTTACACACTGAGGAAAGGCTGCGAAAGGATGAGTGCTTGTGTCATTTTGTCATGGACTAAAGTCTACTTAGAAAAGATAGGTAATGTGGGAAAATGAGTCTGTGATCAGAAATATTTACTAAACTTTTTTTTTTTTGTTCAGCAGCAAACTGGATTTATTCCCACATCTCTCAGTGTATCAGCTTCATCTTGACTGAGGATTTCTCTATAAATCATATTCACGTGTTGATTTAAAAAAAAAAAAAAAAAATCAGATGTGGCGTCTTCCTCTGAAAATCTTTTCTGAACCCGTCATATTTCTAGTCATTACAGAATCTCTCATTCTGACGACTCTCTGCAGGGTGTCAAGACCCAGTCCTGTAAGGTGATTATACAACCGGGTTTTCGGTGCTCCCAGGTAGGAAACAGCTTTCACTAAGACAAGCATGAGCTTCCTGGTGAAAGGGAGTTAACGGACTGGTAGGTCACAAAAGCTGGTAGGGAGTTTGCTCCAGAGGACTGGGTTCCGACACTGCTGCGCTACTGTATTACTTGCTATGAATACATGTTCCACTAGAGGGCAGTCTGTAGTTGTGGGTGAATGATATATGTGTTAAAAGGAAGGAATCAGACTTTATTAAGAAAGGGAAATCTCTGAACAGCAGTGATTTTTCCATTTCACTGATATTACAAATGGACATAACAGTCCCACAAATGAGAACCACTGGTGTGAAACTAGCTGTGTGTGTGTGTGTTTGTATATGTGTGTGTGTGTGTGTGGAGGGAAGGGCACAAGTCTTTTCTGCCCCAAAAAAAAGAAAGCGTAGCTGAAGCAATGCGTGTTTTCTCTGCATATGAAGCAGGCAGATGAAAAGAGGTCTCTCTGACTTCATTGGGGTTCCTTAATACAGCTCAGCATCTACATCAAAGTCCATTACGTTTGAAGAACGCCACAGCTTTTCTCTGCTAACTTGATCCGCGGGCTCACGCTGGCTCCCTGCTTGCGTGTGACCGAGGATGACAGGCGTTTTGTAGGAGTTATCACAAACGGAGAACAGACTGTGGCTTCGTGTGTGTGAGTGTGTGTGCTTTTGCATTACTTGCATTGAAAGGACTTCAGTGGAGAAGATACAGATAGAGTTGATGAGGATTTAAATCGGGACAGTTGTTAGGTTGGGGTCAAGTGTAAAAGCCTCCTGCGGGGAAAAGTATTTAACTGCGACAGTGTCTGTCCTGCAGAACACACACACACATACACACAGACATACATATACACACACGTGTGGTTGGGTTAATAACGATTATCCTCTGTAATTACGTTGGGTTTGGACTAAATGAGTTTCTATATGCTAGCAATGGGTCAAAGAGAGCACCGGGCATGACAACAGCCTCTTAAAATTGACTGTCAAGAGTGGGATTAGCAACTCGGAAAGTCAGAACTGTCGTCTTTGAAGTGAAAAGTATATTTACTTTTCATGATGGAAATCGGCACGTGGCCCGGCCCATTCCTGCAGACAAAGGTGGGACCCTTTCTGGAGTGGAAGATGCCACGTGTTGAGAATCTCTTCTGAATTAGAGAACGAATGAACCAGTCAGCCTATTCCAATTTCCCAGCAAACCCCTCAGTGAAAGTTGTCATGGGAGACGTTCTATGTGTGCCACACAGCATCTTTTTATGCAGTGGCGGCCAGTGTGTGAATGGCGGTGAGCTGAGAGGAAAGAAGCAATTCTAAATATTTGGTGTCACCCATTGGGCTGCAGAACAGAGATGAGGAAATAGGTGGAGAAGAATAATTAAATCCCTGTAGTCAGTCATCTGATCTCTAGATGTTGGCTTAGTTAGCCGGAGGATAATAGCTACAGAGTAGCTGCACAAACGTCTCCATGTTCCCTCACAATTGGGGCGGAGGAATCTTGCAAACTCCTCCTTCTGATGTTCCCCCCTAAGTGTCAACATTGAATTGAAACCAGTGGGCGTGTCTTTGACTTTACCTCGGAACGTAAAGCCAAACGCGTTGTGGCAGCCTGTGTCTGCAACGCGCGAGAACTGCAGATCACAAGTTTATGCTACAGAACAAAGCTCTTCACTCTTGTGATGATTTAAGGCTCAGAAAGATGGTTTGCGAGACGCTCAAAAGGCTTTGACCTTCTATTGACGCGATTGACAGTTTAATGTGTCAAAATGAGATGGATGAGACGCGCCGCAAGGAACCCTTGGACAGCTCGAGTGGGTTTAGAAAAAACAAAAACAAGAGTGCCCTTTATTCTTCTGGGGATTTCTAGCAGAAAAACACAGGAAACACAAGAAAGAAATGGGTTGACTTACTGGGAGACGGAGAACAGCAGAAACAGGAAGTGGGCATGCAGGCACCTCAGGAGGGTCCATGTCATGGACGGGGCTCACTGACGTGTAGCAGTGCTGCCTGCTGAGAAGTGCACCTGGTTGTGAGGCAGCTTCGCTGACTTAATGTGGACCGGTCACGGTCCCCACACCAAACAGCCATTCACTCCACTCCACTACTGGGGCTTCACCAGTCACCTGTGCACAAGACTCACCCTCCCCTGTTTTTCTGCTGATTAATGATCTCCCTTGAATTTTAACATCAAATTGTGATGCAGGGTTGTCCATTCAGTCCTCGAGGGGCCACAATCCAGGTGGGATTTCAGTCTAGGATCACACTTTCTGCCTGGTAGGACAGGAGGCCCGGCTGGATTGAGGCCCCGAGGACTGGGTTTGGACACCCCTTCACAGAGTCCTCGAGAGAGAGTCCCTTTAATCTCACTTTGTATATCAGTAATCATATCTATGGTTTCCCAAACCGAGTTATACCAGGCGTTATGTCGCCATGGGGAAGGGGGGGGGGTTGTAATGTGGAAGTTTAAAAGTGATGTTGTTATTAAGACCTGAGCAGAAGCGGTTAGGATAGAAAACAAGATAAGAGGACCAAGACAGTTGAGACATCCAATTTGACAAATCTGCACGTTTCAGTAAACATATCGGCCCATCTCATCACATTACCTGGAGGCAGTAATTTTCCTGCAGGATGTCACCTCGAGGTTCCCAGGAAGGAGCAGACCTCGTATCTATGTGCATTTCAAAGTAGAATAAAGCCCGTGTCTCCCTGTCTCTATCTCTGCAGTCTGGATTTTATCTGGACGTGGAAACAGAAGAGGCACCTCCCACTCCAACTGATTGGGCCGCTTCCACATGTTTGTGATGTGGACATCCTCTTTGTTTTGGTGTGAGCGAGTAGGCAGATGCAGAGAAACTCCTGATCGGATTCTCCAGAGATCTTCTGTAGCTTATCTAAATAAGCCTTGTAAATCGTTGCCACACCTCCTAAAACTGGGGTCTGCCATGACTAAAACTGCTTTCTTCAGTGAAAATCAAGTGGCTAACCTTGTTAAAACATCTGTACCGGTGCCATATGCTCTCCACAGGATATCTGCGTGTGCAACGTGCCAAATACAGCCATAGATACAGAGGGTCTGGCTGTCAGAACCATCTAATTTACTTAATTCATTCATTGTGGGGGAAGAAGATTCCAAATTCTAAATGTAGCACTCTTGCTGTGATGTTGAAACATTTTTGTCATCATGTATTTTGAAAAAAATGCTTAAAACTCTATAAATTTAGACAGAAGACTTGAGGTGGAGGTTTGGGTCAGTGAAGTGCAATTGAGTTGTTGACCGCACTGAAATTTAAGTAACGTAAAGTACTTTAATTAAGATGAAGAGTAAGTGCTCTAACCTAAAGTCATTTCAAATAGAATCTTTTAGAAGCGTGTCACATTTAACATTAGAATCTTTCACAGTTGATATGTAGCTGGGTCACCACATTGTCTCAATTTAATGGTTTCATCTGTAATTGTGTGTGATGAATTTAAGTAAGCCTTGATTTAAGATAAAAGAAGATAAAGAGCCGGGTGTATTATCCGCCCACGTGCTGACATCACTAGCTTTGTTACTTGTTCACATTATGAGCTTTCTGTCAGAAAGGAGCTCTCAAGCAAACCTTTTTTTAACAAGGTCAACACCTACGTTCAAGTTGCTGACTAACAGCTTATTCACACGCCAACGCATGACCGAAAGCAAATGTGTTGATTAAAAGACTTTAAGGGCCTTAATCATGCGTCACATTCAGCGACGTTTCCCACTGACAGCTTTTCCGATGATGCAGGGTGAAAACTACAGACCCGAGTACATGTTTAAATGGTCAACAGTCCAAATGTGGTCACCTGTTAGCGTTAGGAAAGAATTCTTCACGATGCAGAGAGACCGCGGCCGACATGACGCGTATCTCACAACCAACGTTACGGACCCAGCACACATTGCTGCAGAAGCATTATGATTCCCCCCCCAGTTATATCATATGGTGTAGGCAACACAAGGAGGCTATGTGAGAGAGAGCATTAATAATCCATGTTTCCCAACATCTAAAAGAATATTTGTCCTTTATATCCTCCCACAAAGAAGTGGAACTGCAGCAAGCTACCTCTCACTGGGATGAGAGGGAGAGAGGGAGAGAGGAAATCACCCTGTCAGCCTTTCTTTGTGAGCACGTTGATGTGACAGCAAGTAGCAGACTTACAGCCTGTGCACCGTTTTTGTGTTGAGTGTTCACATAAAACTGCACATTCTGTAACTGTTTTGCTTGAATGCTTATAGAAACATGTGGCAACACCCACAAAGACTTAAAGAACAGAGGGACAAAGCGCAGGCACACATATGCTCGCTCTCATTCTCCCTCAGAAGACAGTGGTGAACATTTTGCGGGATTTCTGTCATCGCCGCACACACAAAGCGAGCGGAGTCGACCAAGACAGCAGCGCTGACAGACTGCATGAATAATTTAGGAACAAAGTGAGAGGTCTCATAGACCTCCAAATCACTGCCAATGACAGCTGCCTTATCTGTCTTTAGCTCCTCTCTAATCTTTTTTAATGCATATAATTTCCATAAATTCTTTTCTTACATGGCTGAGGTTTGCCCGGATGCTGAGCGTGGTGCGGGGGGCTCCAGCGCGCTAGCAGGGGGTTTTGAGCTGTGAGACATGAGGCAGAACAGTGGGAGGAAACAATGGAACAGTTTTGCTCATCACAGTTGAAGAAATCCAGATGTGCAGAGACCAATCTGTACGAATGATGATCCAGATGCTCCAAGAGTCACACTTCTGATCAGTTCTGTGTCATTTTTGCTGACTGCGCATGAGATATATATATATATATATATATATATATATATATATATATATATATATATATATATATATATTCAGAGAGCAGCAGGACAATGGATGGGTTTGAAAAGGCAATAATAGGCACAATAATAAAAACATTGAGTCACCATTTCTCAGAATTTTGCAGTGTATCCAAACTAAGGCTGGTTTTCCAGGTTATTGTCATGTTTTCTTCTTTGAATGCAAATGTCGTTCATGTGTTATTTTAGCTTAACTAAGTATATGTGTATGCGTGAGTGTGTGTGAAGGGCGTGGGGTGGTTGTGTGTTCTCACATTTAGTACATATTCACAGGAAAGTGGGGCTATTTTGCTGGGTTCCACGTCTTTAAAGGACTGTTGGTGGGTTTAGACATGTTTTTAAGGTTGAGGTTAGACTTGGGTTTAGGTTAAGGTCGAGGGGTTGTTAGGTAGTTACCGGTAGTTGGAGGGGTCAGGATTAGGTTGGGTTTACATAATGTTGTCACCAAAAATGGACAGGTTCTTTCTCTGCATTTTCACATGGAGGCACCATGAAAAGGATACGCATTCACACGCATCCACGATAATGAGTCAGCATGCAGGGCCAGTAGGTGGCGATGTTACAACAAACGACCTTTATCTGACAGAGTGATGTGCATGCACTGTGCTCCCTGTTCACATGGAAACATTTTCAAGACATTTAACTCTCCTTTAAAAGTTTGTGTATTCAGACACTCCAGGCAGCGTTCTCATGTAAAGGTAATGCATTATTTCTATGAAAAACAGAAACGTTTGTGTGCATGCGTGTGTGTGTGTGTATGTGTGTGTCAGTTAGAGAGAGGATGGAATGTGTAATTGGCTTGTTCTGGACTTGCCCCACGAGTAATCATTTCAGAAGTGTATTCCGTGAACACTCCTCCAGCAATTGTCATAAAAACAATCAGGGTACACATTAAATCCCGATAGCTTGTTATCGTTAGCATTTATTTACACAGAATTTTTAAATGACTTTTTTGTAATCAAGGGATGTAATTAGAAAAATGTGTCACGTAGAGTAAAACTGGCAGACACACACACAAATCATTTTAGTTAAAAGTTCTCCAACAGTGATGAAACAAGTGTCTATACCACCTTACCAGGTTACCACCTTACCTTGACCAAAACCCAAAATGTAATATTGACCTTCAAAGTCCCACAAACAGCTTTTTAAAGTTGTATGTCCCAACTTCCCCAACAATGTCCTCACTTTGCTTATCAAATGCATATTCTAGTCCTCACTGTGGAGCACAAACACACACACACACACACACACACACACACACACACACACACACACACACACATGCACGCAGGCATGCACGCATTTATTTCAAAGTGGAACTTGAAGGTTTATTAGAGTTGGTGGCCTGCGATTGTGTTTTAATGAGAGAAAGACTGCACGGGGGTGATAAGCCAGCCAGTTTGCCGAGAGGTCCTTGGTAGGATTAGAAAAATCATCATCAAGAAAAAAAAAAGCCATTTATTTAAAAACGCACAATGGACAAGAGTCTCTCCTGTTATCCTCCATCCCACCCCTTAACTCCCCCCCACCCGCCATCCCTCCAACCACAATAGCGATGAATTGGCATGCCGGTGTGGTCTGCTGCTTTCAGTGGAATGTGACATTTTCTCCCGTCGCTCTCTGCTCTGGACTCTATTTGTGGTTTAGCAAATCAGAGAGACACGATGGCATACTAGAAAAATGTAATGATGTAGACAGAAGATGTATTTCGGAGATTAATGGACTACAAAGAAAGAGGAAGAAACAGACTAAATTAATGCAAACTGATAACGAAGCATTCACACCCAAGTGGCTTCATTAGCCAGCCTGATTTTAGTCCTTTTGTCTTACTGTGTTGCATTTAATGACACCTATCAAATGCAGGACTTGAGCTGCATTATGTAAAATAGCAGCGTGAGAGGAACAAGTGTTGCGCTGCTTTTCATTTAGGTTGGCTGCAAATGTCACATGGTAATGTGTTATTAAAGCTCGTCATATATTTACTTGCAGGAAAAAGCCAAAATACTCCAGCAACGCTCACTTAACTGGTGCACACCATCAAAAACGTATCCACCATGGTAAATTCCACTGTTAAACACCAGTTCTTCTATGGGCCAATCAACACTCAGTCTTTATTCCTGCCTGCAAACATACATTTAAAAGACATGAACACTTCTAGCAGAAAATCCACCGTTTTGCACATCTAGCTGACAATTGTCATGTTGATGTCGATCAAATTTTCTCATTTGATGCTTGTGGCGCTGCAGTGGACATGAAAAGCAAAGTTGGAACATTTACACTTAAACAGCTCCCAACCTTTATGAAGCAAGGAGAATCATGAGAATACAGAAAACTGTAAAGCTGTGGGCAGGGATCCCAAAATAAACAGCTCGGTGCAGTAATTTGGCCGGGCTTGACACTGCCCATCTTTTACATGCGTACAACTATTGGGCCACTGTTTTATAGCAGCTTCAGTGCGCTCACTACAGGTATCTTCACAGTGTTGGGATGTTTGGGGTTTCTACACACTAGTGCAACGATTGTGTTTCGTGCTTCATATAAAAGTAAATGAAAATGTAATATCCTTAAAATAAATGTGACTTAAAAGCTGGCATGGTGGAAGGACAACATTCCTGCAGACCTCCGTGAAAACAACTGCCACTGAAAATTAATTTCGAAAAAGAGAAATGTGTGTGTGTGTGTGCGTGCGCGTGTGAGATCCTCCAAAAAGCCCCCGACCACTTTAATTGAAG
Source organism: Takifugu flavidus (assembly GCF_003711565.1). Taxonomy (NCBI): domain Eukaryota; kingdom Metazoa; phylum Chordata; class Actinopteri; order Tetraodontiformes; family Tetraodontidae; genus Takifugu; species Takifugu flavidus. The sequence continues at coordinate 3,080,726 of NC_079528.1, read as the reverse complement.
AGCTTGTGTGGGAAGAAGTGCTTTGATATTATCATGCAGCTGCCCTGTGAGGGCGTGGAGCTCCTATCAGACACCACATTCCTCCACACAGATGCAACGACCGTTAGCATGTTAGCTTCCACCTTCACAACGCGATCTTAATTGCAATGTTTCAGTAGAATCGGTGGGTCAGCACAATAAAAAGACAAGCCCCACCCCATCACACACTTGGCCTGTTGTTTTCCATGTGTTCTGTTCTCTGCTCATCATGTGAGCAACATCAGCAGTTTGCCTTTAATATTTAATACTGGCTGCGCAACAGTTCGGCAGTTCAGACTCTGTGGTGCGTTTGCTGTCACTTTTATTCCAGTAATCACACAGTAGGAGCTGTATGATGGGGGTGACAAACCCTGCAGGTGATGGCAGCATGTGAACTCATCTGGAACTTTCCCTTATTTACCGCACTTTAAACTCCTGTTTAAATCACACCAGCTAATCTGAAAAGCCTTTACCCGAGAGAGAGAGAGAGAGAGAGAGAGAGAGCGAGAGAGAGAGGGGGAGATAGACTTTATTCAGTTGCAGTTTCTCTCTACAGGGAGAGGGGATTATGTTGCTCTGCTGTCATATGTTCTGACATTCAGAATGTTATTAAACTTCAATAGGCTGAGCTCAGGGTTCACTGATTACGCTTACTGGGACTGAATCCATTATTCTGCCTTTACTTCACACACATGTTGACTGAAATCCCACCTGCACGTCGATGCACACGCTCCTGCAGATATGCTCAAACACGCTCGGGCGTGCTGTTTTCTCATGCTAGGATTCTGACCCGCACATTAGCTCTAATGCGCCATTACTGCAGCCGTGTGCATGTGATGATCCGACCGCTTTGGGAAATTTGATTAAGTTGCCTTTTAGGGTTGAGCTGGATCTGAATGTCTTTGTTGCCAGCTCTGGCACGGAAGAATGGACAAAGCTGTCCTTTTTCGGTTCTTGACACGTCGGTAGAAGGAAAAATGTCCCCTGTGTTTGCCAAACAGCTCCTGTCCAACGAATGGATGAAGCACTGTTGCGTGGTCGTCATCTAATTTTCAGAGGAAAATTCCACTGAAATAGAAAATATTTCCTGCTTTCTTGATTTTGACCATCAGAGTGATTAACTAGAATTTTAGAAGGGTGCTACAGGCAGGTGCTCCAGGTTTACCCACTGTGGAAAATCTCCCCACCCTCATCAGTCACTCTGTCTGGGGCAATGTGGGCGGCCATACATTTCTGCCTCCCTCTCCCTGCTGTTCAACTCCTCTTTCTTTCTGTAGGTCGTTTGCTACCTCCAATCCATCTCCGTGAGGCAGCCGCTCGCCCCCGTCCGCCGAGTTGGACAGATGGGAAACAAAGCGAGTGAAGTTGTGTTCAGGGCGGCAGTTTTCCCTCTTAACTTCAACTGGGCTGTTAGCAACTCCTCTGTTCAACCGGCAGCGAGGAAGTAGGAAATGAAACGGTTGAGGATATCAGATTAACAGGCCGTGGCTCGTGATTGACTGCCGAGCCGGTCCCCGCACGACCCTCACAGAAACATGAAGCTCCAATGGGATAATAACTCATTGTATCCTCACAGCTTTTCATTTAAAAGCAATGTAACTGCAATGCTACATATAAATCAGTAGCTAATGGGAAAAGCTGCTCCACAGAGAGTCCTGATGTGTCTGCTGACCAAGCAAAGACAATATTGAAGACAGTGCCGCCTCACATCATATATCTATATAGATCTTTACACCTGCAGCACCTTTTGTTTTGTTTTATTGATTCCCTCCTGCTCAGCCGTGGCTTTCATACACAATACTGACAACATCTAGGCTCGTATTTTCAAGAGGTATTAAGAGTATCACAATTTAAAGTGATCCAATGTAACATAATAAAATAACCGCGTGTACAATTTTCCAGCAATGGATATTTCAATGTATTTTCACAACAGCATATATCAACCTTAATTTTAGGTTAAACACACAAGTCTCTTCATCAACTTGCAGCAGCTTTTTGACTGTCGCCGTTGTCGACCTGCACCCTCAACACAATCAACAGAAATGGACGCGAAAAGCAAAAGTTAAACAGACTCGTATGTTCGTGTTAAATAATGACTGAATGTCCTCTCACTCATGATGTGTGTAGTTAAATGCTGTCTCGTTTTTGCATGTTTTTATAGTGGTGTTGGGTTTTAGAATCTTCAATCCCACAAGCAAATAGTACAAATGCTCAAGCACACACATTTGGCTCAGCATCATGTGCATGTTTGTGCCCGTGGTGAAAGAGGCTCGTACCTTCAGTAGCAAACTCTGCAGTTGCATGTGGGCGTTTGAAGTGCACACTGGGCAGAATTGCTACAGACATCAGAGATAAAAATAATGGAAAATCAGCATCCAGGAAGATCTGATGTAAAAACTCGACCCTTGTGCCACCGACTGAGGCGGTTCACTCCAACTGCTTCAAAGAGCAGCGAGCGTTTCCTCCCCGGTGGCTGGAAGACGTTACTCCATCTCACCGGTACGAGCTCGACTGGTATTGATTTGCTTTCCGCCCGTATTTGGGACCACATGGCTCACATGCCAGGAGGAGACGCAGCAACGAGGTTAAACTGTCTTCTCTCCACAACAGCATGATTGAGGTGTAAGGCATCTCTACAATGGGAACATGGTCCGTGCTAGGGGTTAAAAAAAGAAAACAAATCAATAAATAGACCAAAGCTAGAGTTGTTCATATTTTAACCCAGAACCAGAAGACACAGGACATAATTTGACATGCAAATTACAGGTCCTCAATGAGCCAGGACACATGCCACAGCCAGATTTAATTTTAGATAAGCACTGAGGACTCCAGTCTGCAAAAAATAAAAAAATAAATAAGGGACAGGAGTTTCTGGAGATTAAATTCATCCCAAATGTGGAATAAGTCAGTCACACACCAGGCGGTAATGATAAGGTAACAACAGGACTAGTGTTAGCATTTCCAAATACCAAATCAATTAAGAGTGCACGGCAGCTCTTTCAAACAAGAAGGAATGTTGTGCACTGCATGAAAATGATAAACAAATGTGGAGAAACGTAGTGGAAACACCTATTTGGAAAAGGACAAAAAGAAAGGATGACAGGGGAAGAAGAGAAAGGGATATGTTAATTATACAGAAAGAATTCAGGCCTGTCGGGTGGGGGCTTCTTTCTCCGGTATTTGATGTCAGTAATCATGGGGTGTGACACAGCATGACACCCTGCTATCTCTAAGGAACACACACACACACACACACACACACAGATGCAGAGGGATGGAACGAACAAAAAGAGCGCTATGGCAGACAATAACACATTCTATATTTGCATCTTCATCATAATAACAATTCTTCCCGGCTGAACAAAACAATAAAGTGGGAAACCACCGAGGCGTGAAGGGCGTGCATGCAGGCTGTGACACACACTGAGGACTTGTCTTCCATTAAAACTGTCAAATAATCTACTTTTCCATACTCCAGGCTGGCCTGACGGTTTAACGTCATGGTTACCAGCCAGCTGAGTGTGTGTCATCAAATTACAAATACTGTAAAAGGACTGTCAGGTTTTCTAAGTGTAACCCTGACCTGACTCAACAGGAAGTCCCCTACATCCTGCTAAATCAACCAGAAGAGTCACCTTGACTCTTCTTTCTGGATATGTGACTCTTAGGGTGTCACAACTGTGTAGGTTGTATTACTATTGACGTGGGTGGCGAAAGCCAATGGTTAGGACCACATAAGCCCTCCTGGAACATAAAGATCAACTTAGATACACACATGGAAGTATTATCAAATCAAAATGTCTCTCTCCAGTGTATACGTACCTCCCTTTGAGAGGAATTTATCAAAATCATCCTTCTTGTGTTCAACCTGCTGCATTATGTAGTGTGTATGGTAAAATGTTCAATAGATTTAGCCTTTCATAACAGTCTATGTATGATATAGTCACACAGGCCATAATTACTGAGAAGGATATATGATTTGTTTTAATCCGCAACAGGTAGCTGATTTGATTAAATTGTTAATAGGCAACTTTTAAATGATCTAATGTGGGAATACTGTATCCATATTGGGGCCCTGAATGGAGAATATCATAATAATAATGTTTCTACATATGCTCTGTCCTGTGTTCCACAAAAACTCCCACTCTGAGAGGAATAAAATAAGAATTCTTTAGCGCGTTTAGTGTGACGCAATGTCGTCACAGTAAACGATACAGGCTAGAAAATGATCTGGGAAACGTTAATACTGATGTGACGGCTTATTAATTAAATATACTCCATGCATTAAATCAAACAAAACCTCAAGTTAAGTCTAACAGAAATAAAAGCAAACAGACAAATTTTATTTCTTTATTAGGTTACAAAAGCATGATGATTTCCTTCCAAGACACTTTGGTTAGAAAAAAAGTTTAGCTCTCAGAAGTCTGATTCATAATAGCTGAATTCTTTTACAATATGTTTATTTTTAAAACCGTGAACCCTTTTGAAAACATAGGTACTGTTGTTTTAGCTCGAAATTCCAATAATCATAGTAATAATAATAATAATAATAATTAAAAACAATACTATCTCTACGAATGGTAATTTGAGTTCAGAAATAAAATACTGTGGAAAAAGAAAACAAATGCAAATCGATATAAAGTTTTAAGCACTGAGAAAAACACCAACAAGAGATCCTTCATTAAAATGAAGTGACTGGAAACTACCTTTGAACCCCACGAGCATCTATTCAACATCAGCGCGTTTTGTGTTTTCTGCACGTCAAAGTAACACCCTCTCACCGCCCAACGCCTTTATATTACAAACATTGAATTGTTTTTCATTAAAAAAAGTTATGCCATATAAAACATCTCTGTGAAGGTGAAGCCTCCACTGAAGTGCGCTGCGCTGAGGCCCAATTACGACAGCGTCGGCAAAAATGGAGGCGTAAATGGGGGAAGACAGGAGCAAGTACTCACACGGCAGGTAACTAAGTCAGGTACACGGAGGCATGATTGGACGCGCACTATCACTTGTGGGGATAAAAGCATTTTTATATACATAATACAGAGAGATGTGTCTGATTTCAGTAAACTCTCGACTGCCTGGGTTTTTCTTGATGGGGGGGGGTCATATGTGGGTTTTAGTAGCACTTTAAAGTAGAAACTCAAAACTCAAAGGAGAAGAGGGTGGTGTGAGGGCTGCCTCTGCACATCTGCTTGTTTGGGCCGAGTTCACATGGTCACCGTTTTTTTTGTTTTTCCTTTAATGGAAATCTGGGGAACTTGAGTTGCGCTCGGCAATCCATAAACTGTGTGTGTGCAGGTCAACATCTCGGATGAACTGATGTCGGGAGAAGATAAGTACAAATGCACTTTTTACACATTCTGGCTGGAAGTTAAAAAAAAAAGTTGAACCCACCTCCCTACATTATCTTCCTCGAGAGTCTAAAACTGCAAGTGACACCCCTCACAGACCGTGTCTGGTTCTTCTTTCTCTGCTGATACATGTTTGAACATTTGAATTAGTTGTGCGATGGCCTAAAAACACAGCACATCAAAACATAGTATGAGGACTATTATTTGAGCTCCCTCTTGCAGAAAACATGGGATAAATAAAAAGAAATTTGTCATTTTGTGTGTTCAGGTGGAATCTTCCTTCAAGGCCTTGAAAGCCAACACCCCTTTCTCAGCTCTGACCCCTTCCCACCACAGCCTGCCACTATGATTTCTGCTTCCTTGACATAATCTGGGTGGGGGGGGGGGTTACGAGGATGCCGAGTGCAGCGATCCACAACCTTGACTCCAAGCAAACACCTAAAATTGTCCCACCTCCGTGGTGAGCTACCTAGCAACAGGGAGAGGAACCAGCGTCCTTTCCATTCTGTCTCCATCTATAAATATGTCACACTCACAGTGGTGGGAGGAAGCTTCTTGCTGTTTTACACAAGTAGAACTGAAAATACAGCACATCAAGGAATGTTGGAGGAACGCATTTGCTGAAATCATCTTTAATCCGCTGCAGATAGACTCTCCATTAAATCAATGAATATTCTATGAATGCAACAATAAAATACAGTGTGTGGTCACTCATGTACAGAATATGTCTCTATTCTAAAACTGCTCTCACACAGGCCAAAGCTAAAACTCCTTCGGGCCCAATAGCAACATATCGTCACGTATGTGCATTTGTGAGATCATATGGCACAAAGACAAGGCATGAAGTGTTGGATGTAGCAGCAATGCTCATGTGCCTGGTCATTGGCTGAAACTGCCAGATCCTTCACGTGAGCAGAAATCAAACCGAATGACAGACTCTTCACAACAGGGTAAATGATGTACTATATATATATTTATATATTAAAAAACAAAAACAAAAAAACAGCTACACAAAGCACTGTCCTTCAAAAAACGGTGTGTAAATGTGACAGGGAAAGAGCAGAGTGTAATAAAAAGGATATCGGATCGTCACGTCGGTCCTCTTTTGTCACATCTGTGCAAACGCATGTTTAACCAGCCGTCAGAGCATCTAGGTGGACCCAGGTCAGCGGTGAAGATATTGCACACGCAGGCAGCAACTCCATGAAATGGCACGGCGCACGCGGCGAATTGTAGAATTATGTTTTTCTGCCGCGTAAATTAACACTGTAAAAAATGTTAAACCACGCCACCGACAGCTTCTTTATTGCACCACAACTCCCCCCTTTCATTAAAAAACAAAAACAAAACATTGCGAGTCTTTTCCTAGTTCGTAGAGTGCACTTTGGCAGTAAACATATGTCTTATTCTGGACGTGCACATCGACAGCCAAGGGAATAGAAGGGTAAAACCGGACAGCCATGGTTTCAGAGGTCTTTTTATTGGATTTTTTTTGTGTGCGAGTCTTTGTGCTCTCCTTCTGCCCCACCCTGCCTGTACCTTGTGGTCCAGCATGGTCACGTGATGATCACATGCCAGAAGCACCCAGTCCCATGCTGGCGGTGTGGCTCATGCAGGGCAGCGTCTGAACAGTCTTGGGGAAATCGTGGGTGAGGATTCGTCCGTTCTCTCCGCTGCTCCCATTGCCACTCATCCGGGTCAGGGTGGAGCAGCGCATGGCATCGTTGATGGATTGCTGTCAGGAAGCAAAGAGACAGTCAGACGGTCGCTCGTGTTCTTCAGCATTACAGAACATTTGCCGAAATTAAAAACCAGGAACAAACAGGTTAAGTCTAAACTTCTTGAAGATAAATCGCCTTATTTCTTAGGAAAGCATTTTAGTATGCACGCACAAGTAGCTTTTTATGGGACTACGTGAATGTGGTGCTGGCACGGCGAGCCATTCAGGAACACTCTGAATAGTGGTAGTTTTTACGATCCTTATTGGTGTCTGATACCGGAAATCACAGTATTGGCTCATGTGCGCCGATGTCCTAATTTGTAGCAGGACAAGTGGATCAAGTGAGTCCAATAAGAAAGGAGCTGATGTTTCGCTCATTGATTTAATAGCTCCGCTGTAGCGCAGTAAAAGCCACTGGGCCCGAAAGTTGACTTAATGATGTGTGATGGGCTCGTGTTTGTGCGAACGTGCTCCTCCGGAGTCTGCCCGTGCTCCTTACTCCGCTGCTGATTAAATTGGGCAGCGGCAGCGCAATATGGAGCAACTGGTGAGCAGCGCACGGGGATGGGAGATTTACGCCATTCTCTGATTCGTAATTGGCACGCCGGTGTTGTGTCTTTCAAGCCAAACTGGTCTAAAAGGCACCTTGCCAGTCTCATCAGCATACCGATCAGCCCATCTGAGGAGTGATTAAACATAAAAGACGGGCGTCGGACACGTGTCCTTATCTTAGCTCTGCCTTTCTTTTCTTTCTTTTTATACACAGAGTCTGTTGGCGAAAGGCTTTGATGTCGGAATCAAAGATTGTTTACTGCAGATTGATTCTGGAAGCTGAGGATAAACAGACAGATATTTTTACCCAACATTTTTCTCCTTGCTTCCGGGTTTCCCAACACACAACAGATTGAGTTAGACGGGTCTACGTAAAAGCAGTGATGAGACACACGTGAGCCGCACCAGAATTGCCTCATGGGATACATAGAAAGGATGTTCACCACAATGGGCCCTGCGTTTGCGAGACAGTCAGCAAACAGAGAAGGAGGAGCAAAGAATGGCCCCGAGGGACAAAGAGATGTACCACTCTGATTGAAATTGCCTTTAAACCTGTATGATAGAGATGGAATTTCTCCATTTGTCTCTGTGCTACTGACTTGTTATGGGAGATAATTCTGTTATTAGCTTTTATGTGACCTTTATATGTTTCACCTCGTTAAAAGGAAAGGATATATAACGATTTGGATTCACTCAAAATCTACAAGCGAAAGCCATTTGTCATTCTTTATGAGGGGTTTCAGCTGCTTAGCGGAGTTCAGTTTGTTGCAAAGTGTTGAACATTTTACATTTTTTGCAAATCATAAATGTTTTAAACCTGCTGTTATTGGTAATACATGTGTTAAACATAGTAAATAGAGAATAAGACTTCAGAAAGAACCAAAACAAACTGAGGTGTTTCCCTACATATTACAGCAGTTGGCAGCAGGGCCAACAGAAAATGTCAATTTTAGGTATAAGGACAATTTCGAAATCAAGTGATGCAACGCCACTGCGGAGATCGGCGAGGTAAAGAGAGACTGAGCTGCAGAGGTAGACAGAGGTACAGGACAGCGTTGGCAGTGCGGTGGAAGCCTTGAGAGGCCCTACTGTGGATCACAGTCAGATGGGCGGTGGGGGAGTGGGCGGAGGTGAGGAGGCGCATGTCATCAGCAGCAGCAGCAGCAGCAGCAGCAGCAGCAGCAGCATCATCATCAACATCACGGCTTGATCACAGCGTTTCCTACCCCGTGGCTGTGCTCTGCCCTTATATCTTAACAGTGTTGTTGGCGTACAGGCCGTAACTCTGCAGCTCTGTGTAGGGGGCGCTAGCACCACTGTCTAAGGCTGAGCAGTGAAAGGCCTGAGCAGCTGAGGCAGCAGCGGCTCGTGCAGTGGACACCTTCATTCGGCGCGACTCGGTCCTGGACTTGTAGCAGAATTCCACCAGTGCCACGAGCATGGCCAGGCCCAGGCCTCCGATCAGGATGTAGAAGACCCCCGCCACGTTGCTCAGGCTCAGAGCGCTCGTCTTGTCCTGCAGGAGTGATGGGGGGGGGAGCCGGCAATTAAATACAATGGTGGAAACCTTACACATATACGAGGAAACATTGAAGGCAGACGCAGCGATTCACACTCGACCACAAAAAGACCGACATTTGTAGCAGAACAGACGGCTCAAAAAGTAAAAAAAAAGTAAAAACTTAAATAAAAAATGTACATAGAGACAAGAGTGACGGTAGAAGACACGTCAAATTCACATCGCCTGTGCACACACACCTCCACACACACACACACACAGCCACATACACATAGGAGGGCAACAAATGCATTTATAAGAAACGGTTTTTATAGACCTGTCTCACTAATTCGACTTCCTACAGTACAATGCTGGCAACAAACGATTTAGTCCAAATCTGCCAAAATTGGTCTTGGCTTCGTGATCAAAAGCTCTGCTGTTGTTGTCAGTTATTGTTTAAAGGGACTCTCCAAATTCTGCCCACGTTTAACTTTGATAAAAAAGGTTGTACTCAGCTGACTGGCAGGAATATGTATAGAATTCTTTTGAATGCAAAAAGAGTATAAATATAGTAGTTAGTGCAGTCTATAGCTGTATTGAGTTTTCTCCATGGTTAACATAATGTCCGTGTTTTCTGTCCTCATTTTAATTCTTTACCAGATCAAATTCGATTCAACTCTTGTGTAGGGGGAGAGATTACATCTATAAACTGGAGTGTTTGACTCGTCTTCAATGATGAGCTGTGAAGTGTTTTAAACACAAGGTGAGAAAATGTATTTTGCACCTCTGAGGTTTGCTACCTGGATGAAATATGACATATTAAGTCATATTTCACATATTAAGTTTTTAGAAACTTGCTGTATTTATTGTCTTTTCACTGCACTTATCTCCTTTTATTTATATCTGCATCATTTCATTTCATCCCTGAAATTCAGCCATTTAGCTCGCTTGGAATTATGAAGAAAAACTAATTTTTAACTACTGTGAGGTTTAAGCATAAAAAGTGCCAGATTACTGTGGCAACAATATATATGACAGAGGTACAAATAAACATCCTCATATATGCATCCATACAGCAATGGCACTTCATTTTAATCCAGCTGTACATTATCGGCCTTTATTTTTCTTTCACAGTAGCATCTATTTACATTTATGACTATTTATAGTCTGAAATGAAAGTCATTAAAACTTAAAGCCACATAAAAGGCACTTATGGATACGTCGGCCATTTCAAGTGGATCCATTTGTGGAACGGCGAGGAGATATTAATGCCACATGGGAGCTTCAGTTAGGGTGGTTTTTGTATCTTATTGTGCCTCCTTTTGTGCTCGCCCTGAATGATTCTCAGCCTGTTGTGTATCAGGGCTGTAAAAATATTTTAACCTCAAACGACAGATGTAGAGTCAAGTCTGCATTCTACCAAAATATAAGATGTCACCACTGTGTGAGATAAACAGTGCAGCTACTGTTTATGGAATGGGGGAAAACCACAGGAATTTAAGTATAAAAGCAAAAATAAAAATGAAATTAAAAATGTCTTGGGAAAACAGCTTGTCTATATCAGTCTTTTGATATTCTTTTTTTATTTATACCTGTATCCTCCTGACTCAAAATGCTCATCACTTTTCTCAAAAACTTTGCACCTGGAATTTGCATTAACTTGGTATAATTCTGCTCTGTTCTTCATATGTCAGTTATGAGCAATATTAATATATTTGATTGATTGGCCATTAGGTGCATTGAGTGCATTCTGTTTATTCCACTTTTATGAAAATGTGGATGAAAGTTTTTGGACACTGACACAAGTTTGTGATGTTTCAGCTGCAAAATATCAACTAATGAGCAAGAGAGAAGGAAGAATACAAAATTGTCAGCAATCATGCATTTCGCAGCAGGCTGTCATAGAGAACTGCTTGAAAACTCAAGCACCGATAGGCAGTTCAATTGTCAGACTTGGAGTGAATCGCTGCTGATCCAGCAGGTTTATCAAGGTTTAAGTCCATATTTCCACACGCCAACATGAGATTTGGCAGAGGGATTTCTATTTGGAGGACAACTTTTTTAACAGGGGCAGTAAATCTTACAACATTACAGCTCCTGCCTCCCTGTTATCGGTCCAGTATTTTCCCTTTGGGTGGGATAATTATTATATTCCATATAATTACACTCACGGTCATCATAAAACTGTGTGGCTGTGCTTTTTTCCATTTTCTAGAACGGAAGTTGTAGAAGCTCTAATAAATCAGTAATCCACCAAAGACACACGCTGTTAAATGGACATGGCATCTCTGAAAACAGTAGGTCAGGAGTGGGAACAGACAGACACTAGAGACTCTGCAGAGTACTGGCCCCAACATAAGGCAGCGGTTCTTCCACATCTTACCACGGCTTTAAGTTGCAACAGCTGACATTTGAAGTTTGGATACTTGTGTTCTTGCATTTACTTTGCTGGACAGGCTCTTTCATAATTTACAGGATGGTTTAACAAGCATGTGGTATATTTACTCTCCAGGCCGATTTTTCCTGTTTTTAGAATAAGAATGCGTCAATCACCAAAATCCCTTTTGTTGTGTTGACATGTTTCCGTGTATTTCTTGTGACTAGAATTTAACTCTATGGTCAACTAACACATCTGTTCACTTATTGTTGAGACCATGAATCTCCTCTGTGCAGCAGCAACCAGGAAGTGGAACTCACCCCTGACCGAGCTGAGATTCATGACATTTCTCCTAATAGTAGGACACCGTAGCATATGAAGCTAATCTGCGAATGAGGATGATCCAAAGGCTTTGGACTCACTTTTCTTTGACATATTCTAACAACAGACAAGTAGAGTGCACTTTTCGCCTGTAAGCAACCAATGTGCATACCTACATATGCATAAATGTACATTGCTAATAGCTAAACTACTTGTTTAGTGCTCTTATGTTTGGGCCAATACAACAGTCTTTCTAGTGGCTGCATTTAGGGCTGGTCTACGGACAGGCCAAGGTTGTGCTTGGATATGCTGTAAGGTGACAGGTTTGGGTTGGAGACTAACCTTTCTTCCAGAGTCCTTGTTGCCACACTCCCCTTTATCGTACCACCATTTGTTTTTCAGTTTGTCTAAGACGGCTTGCTCATTGAGTTTCAACACCGCTAGGTTAACTGGGATTCTTCCAACCATAAGGAAATAACATAAATAACATATTATATAATGTTATATTATGTTATTCATTCAGAAACAAAGAGCAGCAGATATACAGAGCTTAGCGGTAAAAAAAGGGAAATAAAACACACGCACACAAACAATATACAGAGCAAAACACTGTTAGAAGGATCAGATAGAAAGTGATATGCATTAATACTCCATCTAGCTTGGCTGGCTCATTTCCTAAGGTAGTAGATGTGTATTACTATATCACTTTGGGTAACCGGCACACTGCTTACCCTCACACAGGCCACAGAAATTCCCAAACTGAATCAAAACATTAACTTACATATACCAGGATGGTGTGAAAAAAGTCATCACTGTGTCTTTGTTGGGGCAGGGGAGATGGTTACTCTACCCCCTATTTGGCACTTGGTATTTGCCATGGGCCACACCACAGAGGGATTAAGTATTGCAGAGTGGTAGTGCAGCATGGGCCTGCCGGTTACCCTCACACGCCACCCACCCACTCCCGGTAGGAGGTGGGTTGCCCACAGGGTTTATCAAACTGGCTCTGACCTTGGAGTCCCCGCCCCCGCTGCCGCACTCTCCCTTGTCGTACCACCACTTGTTTTTCAATTTGTCCAAGAGGCCCTGCTCGTTCAGTTTTAACACTGCCAGGTTTACTGGGTTTCTTGAAGATAATATAAAATGGCAGATATTAGGAGACACTCTGTGGGACACGTATACAGATTGGTTGTATGGTGGTGGTGATTATGGCAACACTGACTAATGATTAGAAACTCCTGCTCAACTACTGAACTATGGAACACAGGAGTGCTGGCTCTAGATGGGGGTACATGTTAGTACGTATATCTGCGATGGGCTGGAATGCTGAGTGCCCGATACAGGAGCCAGGTTTTACCAAGCAGGGGCCTCAGAAGGAGACAGAGCAGACATGTTAAATAGAGATGCTTTTGATGCAGAACCTTACAGCACGGACAATAGTTTCCTTTCAGTGGCACAATCATACACATCGCTATGGTAACCCGCCCATCAATATTCTAAGAGATCCTGAGGAATCAAAGCCTGTGATGCTCAATGTGCAATCGTTAGCAGTGGTGAATGCCAACGGAGGCTCTGAGTGTTTTGTCGGCTTTTTGCACTTAAGTTTATTTCTCACCCAGCCTGAAAGGAAGCTACTAGACTCATGAACATAATGAATCTATAGGTGCTGCCACATCCCAAGCACCTCCAGAGGTCTGCACTGTCCCTCCCTTGGATGTGTGTGTGTATTTCCTATAGCTGACAGGCTGCAGACAAAGACTCTCTCCATCCACAAATCACAGAAAGGCAGAAACTGCCACCGGCATTTGCATAAAAAGAAGCCAAAATTACAGCCTTTGCCTCAAATCAGTGCCAATTCTTCTGTGCCACCAAAATCGACTTGGGCGATATTCTGCCTTTCTCGTTAGAGGAACAGGAGAGCCTTTATCCTCAACCGTAAATGCACAACACAGCTGTAGGGAACACAAGAATCCTGAGAGCTGGTAAAACCTCTGAGTTCTTTCTTAGCCCCGTGGATGTAGACAGACAGAAAGAAGTCAAAGTGTGTGGACATGGATGATCCAGCGACCTGCAGGCCATTGGTTAATTGAATCTGTTGGTTTGATGCAGGCAAATGTCAGGGAGGCTACTGTGGGGAATGTTAGCTGGGATGGGATAAACAGGCAGGCATGAAGGAAACGGAACATCGTACATGTGAGAAATGAATCAGGAAGCTCTGCAAATATACAAAAAGTTCAGAACAAAGTGGAATAAATGCAATTTGTAGACGGAAAACCTGAAAAATGAAGAGTCACAGTCATTTATATTCAAAGTGCTGATTTCAATTAGGCTTGGCAAGCACCGCAAATGTGATTCATCATCAAAACGCTGACTTTATTCTTATAAATTGCTTTTTCAGAGGGATGGAAAAGTGAACCAATGTTTTAGTCTCTAGGTTCATGTGACTAAACATCATTTAAAGTAAACAGAAAGTGATATAAACTATTAGATAAAAGAAAATGCGCAAAAGGGGATTATATTGAGGGCTAAAGGCAATTTCATTCAATTTATATGAAGAAAAATATAAACTCCGATGTAAAGAAGCTCAAATGAGCATCACTTTTGATGGACGGCGCGTTGCTGCAGGCATGATTGAAGTCATCTCTTTGAGGACAACGTGCTTCACTCATGAACTGTGACAGGTGAGCAGTCAAATTAGTTACTTTATGCTTCAGTCATTACAAAAAAGAGCCATTTCCAGTCATAAATGAAAGCAATCTGTTAATGAAACTCAATTAAGCATTTGAATGGCAACCAGGAAGCAAAAAGGCAGGATATGAGAGAGAGAATGACAGAGAGAGAGGAAATTCATATAGAATATATCTAATGTGGATATATCAATGGGGGAGATTCAACTCATGTTCAGCCAATAATAAGGTTTTTATATCAAAAGGTATTTATTAGTGAAGTGAAATACAATTTTTTTATGAAGTTAATTCCAGTCAGTTTCTTAACTTTGGTGGCACCTCCTGAAAAACCTCAGCCAAATCCATTTAAATGTCTCCATTTGGCTCCTTTAATCAACCTGAACGGGACATATTACAGATTGATTAAAGGCTGCAGATGCCTCCGCCCACCCACCCACCCACCCAGCCACCAACCCCCCCGCCGTCTCTCTCTCTGCACTTTCACTGCAAATATGAATGGCAATTTGTTAAGGTGTAAATGTAATGAGAAAAGACATCTTTGCGTGAACAGATTGCTGTAAAGTACATCCAGTTTGAATTGTCATTGGTTATCACATTGAAAGTGGTAAATGCAAACATGTTTTGTACTCAAGGTGCAAGCCTTAGCCTAAGTGGAAAAGTAGCCATGAGGGTTTAGTCCCTTTAAGCCGTGATCCTGCCTCAAAGGTCCCTTTGTGCTTCTGAGAGGCACATTTACATTTTTGTTGCTTTTTCTTTTTTGTCCTTTAGAGTGGGTAATTCTCTTTGAAAGTAGATCACACGAGACCAGCCGACACAAACACTCACGGAGCAGGTTTAGGATGTAATTAGAGGAGTGGGGAGACACGAGTTGCTTAAAGGATTCTCATACTGCTACTTTACACTTGTGCTAGCACTCACAAATAAGCTAAGAAGAGGCTAGCAGCACCATGCATACCCAAAGATGGCATTGGTATTGTGTGTACAAGCAATGGTGCAAAATAAAATGTTGAAGAAGATCACCAGGTCTATGATTTTAGATGAGAATGACCTCGGGTATGTAAAACCCGCAGTGATGTTGTTATCATTGTAAAAATGGTACATAAATAAACCGATCAAAAGGCATGCCATTTAACAACAAGCACTAAAAAAATCTACATCTACATGCATGAATTCATCCATGAGCAGACCGTGTAAAGCAGATGGGTGGAAAAAAATCAACAGGTGAAGTGAGGATGCTCATGCAGAAGAGCCAATAAGCTTTTATCCAGGCCCTGAGGACCGACTGAGGCTCACCTGAGGGGGGAGCCCTTGGGTGTCGCGATCCCATAACCTTTAGAGTCCAGGTTTCCTCCCACCTTCATAGTGTCGCATGGTTTCCTCTGCTCTATGTACTCGTTCATGGTGGACTCCAGCAGGTAAGCATACTTGCCCTTGGACTTCCTGACTCTCATCACGCCCTCGTCGGTCGTCCTGACAAACACGGACGGGTCAGCCGCCTTCATGTAGGACCACATCTTCTCAAACACGGCGATCTTGGACCTCTGAAAATTCAGAGAAAAGACGCCTTTGCAATATTTTCCTGGCAGATGAAACTTTTGCTCCAACTTGGCCAACTGACGACTTCCTTTACAAGCCGTGCGGAATTAATGAATATTAAAAGTCACGACAGCAAATTATTTCATGCGCACGTTGCCATAGTGATAGCGGCTGTCTGCCCTTATCGCTTAAAAAGGAAGCCTGTCACACTTTATGACTACGATTTCAACAGCTTTTGCTCAAGTATCATTTGTATGGATGGCTTCCATTTCAATTTCAATATTGAATCTTACAATTTTGACATGTGAAGGGAAATGATGTATGTATTAACGCAAAGTCAGCGCTTTTTTTTCTGCTTCCACCTGCGCACCACAGATAGCGGCCTCACATTGGACCCGATAGTCTGGCAGGTCTCCTCAATCCTTAATGTCGGAGTCTTTGTTTCTCACCCGGAAGAATTCTTTGGTGGAGCCGGCATCCAGCGTTCCATAGGCGATCTCCGTCTGCTTGGCCAAGTCCTCGGCGCTCTCTATAGGAGACACCATCCTCTCCACGGTCAGGAAGGCAGCCAAGTTTGCAGTGTAGGACGAGATGATGATGAGGGTGAAGAACCACCAGACACCTCCGACAATCCGGCCAGAAAGAGAGCTAAAAAATGACAGCATAATGCGTTCATAAAAAGGCTTGTGCTAATACACAGCAACATTTCCTTTAGTTTCTTGGCTAATTGTGCACACAATCAAGCAGAGGGATCTATAAACCTTGTGGTTTTCACACCATCCAAATGACCTACATTGCATCACACTCCTTCTGCACTCAACACACTTCGTTCCACCATGCTTGCAGAGCTTAGTCCAATGTGCTAAGGAACGATAACACTTCCACAATGGCACGCTCAGATTTCTGCATGCCAAATTAATCTCAATTGAAGAAAGTTGCCAATAATAATAATAATAATGACACACAAGCATTAATTGCTGGGGCTTAATAGCACATGTAAATAAAATAAAATAAAATGAAATGAAAAACACTTAGCTACAGCTTTGATTAAAAAAAAAAAACAGCAACAACAAAAAAACCAGTGTTTTCTGAGCAAAATCCCTTGAGTCAAATCCCTGCCTTTCCTCCCTCTTTCTCTCTTCACCTCAAAACAAGCCAGCTCGAACTGTAACAGCGGAAATCATGTTGCGTTACACATCGAGTCTCTTGACAAGTGTGGAGGCACAGAGCAGCGGAGCTTAGGCAATGGAAATGACACAAATCTGAAACAAAAAAGGCGTTTTATGATTCACCTCTGTGCCACCAAGCCAAATGAAGCGTGAAGAGGAAGGCCAGATTAAGTACGAGGGGAGAAAAAAAAAGGGAAACGCTAAAACATAATCATTTAAGATGCTTTTCAGATGACGGGTGGATGATGAAAGCGCAGCCGGGGAGCGGGTGGAAAGCAAACACAGAATGGATATAGAGCCTTTGAAAATCTGCTGGGAGAAAGCAGAGCTGCCTGCGGCTGTGTGTGTGTGTGTGTGTGTGTGTGTGTGTGTGTGTGTGTGTGTGTGCCTGCGTGCATTCTGACTTGTTTGGCTGATCACTGTTCAAAAGAGGTGTGGGCAAGGTTAAGCTCTTTATGCGCAGTGAGAACACAACAAGCTTTCTCTAAGTATCTAAGTGCAAATTTTGTACTACAGTGAACGAATGACTCACGAGCAAGTGGTCGATTCTCCTGCGATACCCTCCGGTTCACCCACCCAACGAGATAAGTTAAGATCAAATAAAATAACATGCGATTAAAACATCGACATCCTGTGGCTCGGAGGTGTTAGCATGAGAACGGCAACAAGAAAAAACTGGCCCAGAGGCTGGGCTTCTGAACAAGGTCTAATTATTGTTCACAGCACTAATCCCAGCTGCAAGAACTTTCTAAAAGATCGAATGAACAAAGACAACAAGTCTCCAAAAACTGCCAAAAATAAATAAAACTTCCCATGGTGCATTTTGGTCAAACGACATGTGTTGCAGGCGTAGCTATGCCTTCCATTTGTCTTAAACTGGTTTTGTGGAGATGGAATTGAGCTCATTTAGAGGAGCACTGCCTCAGGTAAATGCTGCTGAACATAACCAAGCCTGTCAAGGGTTAAAGCTGAGGCGTTAGCGCCGTATCAAACTGAGGAACGTAGGTTTGATATCTGATGATTTACATTTCAATCACACTAATACTGACACTGAAATTGGTTTATTTCCTCTAAAATGTACGTGCCATCTAAAATGAGCTGCTTCCTTTGTGTATGAAAAAGCAACGACAGCAAAAAAGAGGAACATTTGCTAATAGGTTGGACCAAACTGAGTCAAACTCCTCCTGTAACTGCCGCTCATTCCTAATTAGAGTCGGAGGAGAGAGGAGGAAGTCATTCCGGTGATCGCCAGATGAGTGGCAGAAACACACGACACACACACACACACACGCACACGCACACACACACCCCATTGACTCGCACACCGGAGCAATTTACACTCTGCAAACGACCCATATACTTTTAGACTGAGGGGAAATGGGGCACCTGGAGAAATCTCAAAGCAGAAGACAAAGAGGAGGAGGAGGAAGAAGAAGACGACGACGACAGTGATGAGAAGTGAACACGATAGCACCACCAGAGGCTGACACACTCCTCAGCTCAGACTGTTGCTGGCCTCCAGAGATGGCAGTCAACAGCTGTATAATCCCGTTCCTTTATTCTCCCCCCATTCTTTCCTCTCCGCTCCATCCACCCCACCTTTTTTACCGTGCTCTCCGCCTGTCTCTTTGTGTCCAGCGAGCGCTGACACGGGCTTGTTTTGGACCATGACGAGCCTGGTCGGCACCTTGGCACAGACACTAGCGCGCGCGCACAAAAACGCACACAAACAATGGACAATGCGTGTGTGTGTGTGTGTTTTGTCAGCGTAACAACCAGGTCACCATTTGCTGCGTGAGTGTGTGATGCTTGTTGGAGTGTGTGGGTGTCTGTTGGTTCTTCTCCCACTTAAGTTGAGCGGAGGCTCTGGCAAACACACACCCGTTTGTCTCTGTTTGTTTCCTTTTGAACTGGCTGCCTTTCAGCCTCTTTTCCGCTCCTCATGCATTATTGCACAGCAGCCAACCTCGGTACCTCGCTGAAACATTAACTAAGCTGTCTTATTACAGAAGGGGAAATCTTCCAGAGACTGTAATTTCAAGCAGCCTCGTTCAATTCAATCGTCTTGTTAAGGCAGTGATTAATCAATTATTCACTCAGCCTCTTTTAGTATATTATGAAGCACAGAGACAGTAAGGAGTAGATTAAAGGCACCTACGTATATAGAAATGTTGGAGAACTGATCATTGTTGGTTAAATGGGTTAATTAACTACAAGACATTTTGCCCAGGTAAGAAAAAATGCGGCTGTGTAGATGTGATGTTTGTAGCTTAAGGTAAAGTTGACTGATGGTTAGCTCTGGATGCACAAAAGAATTTTACATCCAAAGCGACGGTGACGCCCTCTGAGATTTGGAGAGTGCCTCCCGAACTGTAGGGGGCAGCATTCCACATGCTACGCTACATCAACTCTGGTAAAGAAGCTTCCTGTAGCTTCAGATTGGACGTTATTGCATCAGAGGATAGACTTGATTGTCAACATGTTCAGTAGCCTGAAGATGAAATGTGGGAATTTAACAGCATTCAGTCGCAGCCGTCCAAGTGACGCAAGTCAGTGACAGCAGACTCAGTTTAAAGGGGACTTTCAGTGGATCAAGCACGACACGTGGATCGACACACTCCCTTCATTCGTTTAAGTGAAGAAAGTTTATTTTGTTAAATGAATGATGATGTTTCTGCTTAACAAACTGTAAATTTTGCTGCTGAGATGGAAGCACACGCAGAGGACAGAAAGTCTGGAAGAAGACAGGCCAGGGTATAAGATTTATTTCTATAAATCTAATATGCACAGACATTCCTTATTAATGTGTAATGACCTCAGCCTTGACTAATCATACCTGCTTTAATTTAGCAGCCTTATAAATGTGGATCCTTAGATGATGGAAAGTTGTTCTCCTGTGTTTCTCACTCAGTAACCGGCCAAATCTCTACTTTAGAAGCTTTTTCTACATTTACTATCTACTTCAAACACTTGTAGAGAAATCCATTTTGTTCTTCACCAGCCACCGTAGCGTTTCTGACAGACAAAAAGAAGGGCAGGGTCCAGCAAAGGCATTCACTTCGAGTTCTTACAACTAGATGGAACTAAAGCAGTCCAATAATTGAACAACTAAATATGAAGCTGTCATATTTGTAGTTATATAACAGAAATTAACAATATGTTGAGTTTGTTATGGTAGATGGCAAAATGAACCTATGCGTCAGCCTATCAGATCTGATCCAGATCTGCAATATGATCTCCACCTACAGCTTCCGAAGACTCCGCACTAGCAACATTCTCATTAGAATTCTCCTGGATGTCCTCCTCTATGTGCTATGGTAATTAGCGATGACTAATGACTTTAACAAGCGTAAAAAAAACAGACAGTAATGGGCACGTTGAAACGGATTAGAAATGACAGATCTGTGATCACCTCCAACTCTCAACAGAAATGGAGAGAGGTTTTTCACAACATCCCTTTTTTTTGGGGGGGGGGGTGATTTGGCAGGTATCAGGATAATAACTGTCTCTTCTTAGATGCATCGGAATTTACTGTAGTTGATAAAAGGCAATTGGTGTTGAATTATTAGATATGTTCATTTTTGCACCAGTTTCCATTTTACAAAGCCGTCAAAGCACCATTTGAGCGAGTTTCTATCTCTCCACGCTGTTGCTGTCTGTCACATTACGTTAATGTTGCAGTGTCTGCAAGTGCCTGAAACAGGCAGTGACGCAGTTTCAGAGGTTCTTTTACATTGACATTGCTAATTGCTCTTTCCGCAGTTATTCCACAGAAGCCTGCCAAAGTTTGGTGTTTATAAATGTTTTATTAAGCCCCAGATTCCCAGCAGGCTCCTTAAAGCAAAACCATCCCCTAAAACATGCATAATAACGTGAGCATGTCAGGATAATTAACCAGAATTAAGTATTTATAACAGAAACTACCATTTAATGTAATTTTCCTGCCATTTAGGCCACAGTGGTTCCTGAAACCTCACGCTCAGGGACAATTTTGGCCCCCCTCCTGTGTCCCCTAGATTGAGTGGCTCAGTGCAGACAAACCAAACTGATTGAGTTGTTTTCAACTTACTTTTAGTGCACACAGCAGTTTATGCACTCTTCCATCCCTGTATGCTATCTCCTCAACCTAATGTTTTTAAATGAGGCTCTGGGGGTCAAAAAAAGACCAAATTTTTCACATAATGGAGAGGACACTTGTTTGTGATTTGATAGACTCAGGATGTTTAGCTATATATTACTAGACTGCCTTCCATTGTATAGCCCTAAATGCCAAACACAAGGAAGCAAAAGGAATTATTAAAACATCTCTGTTTCCCCATCTGTTCTCCACCGAAATGTCAATATAACCATGCCAGTGAGTCGAAAAGAGAGCATTATGTTAATGCTGCTAGCCCACAGCAGCAAAACCAAAAGCTAGTTATTGCACTTTTAATTACACTATGGCAAAAGAAATCAGACAGCGGTACTGATCATGCTAATGTGCATTTGTTTAATTATAGAAGAGCTGATTGGAGCAATCGTTTTGCGATGTGTGGAAAACTGCGTCGGAGCGGAGGGGCAAATTAGATCCAGATATTCCTGTGGTCGTGGTGCATGTGGCTGAACGGTGCCGCGGATGCTGTCGTAGCCGCGTGCAACCTGAGATAAGTCAGAGCTGGTGAGGAGTGAGAGCTCACATCGCGCCCACACACATACGCACAGCCTCTTAGTCACTCTGGCTTGAGAACAGCAATCTGAGCGCAGGACACATCACAACTACTGACTGGAAGCTAATGCACAACCAGAACAAATGCATTTTAGCACACAACATAAAAAGGTGGCAAGCACGTCCTCAGTCACACACGAGAGCTGTTTAACACGGAGCTGCGTCGCTCTGACAGAAATCCATCTCTCTCTGTCTTTACGGTTGCCATGGTAACAAACTACACACTCCAAACAGTGCAGCTGAGCTGAGAGAGACTTCAGTCACCTCACTCCTCCGCCTCTGCCTCCTCCTACCTCTTTCCCGGTCGTTCTTTCTATACGGGAAACCACTCTGATAGATAGGATTACTGAGTGAAAGCTCATTAGGGCGTCTTTCATCAAACATGCCAGCACGCACGGACTCACAAACAGCCATCCCTGTGTCACACCCGCGCATCAGCTCACCCAGACTATTGGCAGTGTTTACTTTAGGTCAGGTAAATTTCCCATGTGGCCCGCTGGATTTGGTGTATAATTCATGGCTGCGGGGGAGACTTTCTCATACTGTCACCATTTGTTTGCACTGTCTGCTGCAGGGAACGCGTGCACGCCTCTTTGTGAGCGTGTTTTAAATGCAGATTTGGCAGAGTGCGCTCTGAGGGGATGGTATCTTTCCTTGTTTACAGTGTGGCACCTCAGTGACATCCTCTGGGGTGGGTGGCTGCTGTGAGCGAGCTTATATGCATCTATGATCAAGGGTTGCCTTCATGCAATTTCCAGATAAATAAAATATCAAGTGTTGCTGTGAACTAAACTGAACCATCTCTTAATGAATAAATGATTCCTTCCGACCCAAACCGCTTGGCAGCGCCACAATTATGTAACGTACTGGTGTGTAACATGATCTCATTTTATGAAAAAAAAGGTAAAGTGATCTGTAACGCACCGCTGTGCAAGATCAAGAATCACTGCATTTGGATTCTCCTTGGACAACTCATCAGGAACTCAATATTCACTGAAGACATACCGAGTTTGTTATTTTTGTGACACCTGGATGGAATGTAAAAAAAATGCGAGAAACTTTTAAAAACAGAACTAAAACAGCACCACGGTCAGCCTTTTAGCCCGTTAATACTTGTTGAAGACAGCTACATACAAAGACATTTGAGGGAATGTGAAAGTGGTATTTTTTTGCCGATTATCACGCCGTTGCTAGCTGGGAATCATGTGAACCCTGATAATGAATATTCTGTTTCACTTTAGAAGCTTTTCCAAATGTTAACATGTATCATGTAAACACTTGTGATATAATTATAGCACAGCCCCATAATGTGTTGGAAAAGCTTGTTATGTCTGCGTTTAATTGCCCTTATATGATAAGACCCATTATTACATTTTAAGTCCAGCAGGTAAGCATTGAATTATTCAAAGACGTCAGCTTGTCTCTTCAGGATGGAACAACAACGAAATCTTATGACAAAAAACTCCCTCTGTGATATACTGAACCTCCCACGGTGACCAGTCCACAGGGTCCATTCTTCAGTGATTCTGACCGCCAGGCTGAAAAATGGTCGTTTGTGCCCAACAGAGTGTAAGACGCAGGGCTGATTTATGACAGTCTACAATCAAGCAACAGAGAGGCCACAGAGGTGCTGAGCAGGAGACACGACTTAACACAAATACGATGACATCTGAACTCAACAAAAATCTCTTTTTTCCACCTCTGAGACACAAGTTTAAAAACACTCCCGGCTAAATATGCACAATGTCTTGTTCCCCGCGCTTTCAAAACAGACAGGAAGCAAAGTCATGGAATGTTCAAGAAGTATGGAAATAAAACCTGGACAACAGCATTACCTTGTCTTCTAAAAAAAACCCTTAAAACTTTACAAAAAGGGTTAAGGGGGGTTTGATTACACCCTGGGTCTTTCTTAAAGGCACACACATGTTTTTCATGTGCCGTGGCTGTGCCTCTTCCAGTTTCACCCCGGGGTTCAAACACATTACTGATTAGAAAAATTGCAGCTGTTAACAGACAACGGATCGATAGATTCACTCTAAAAGGCAATTAGAAACAAACATGACCAACAAGCCACTGTCAGCACCAGTCTGCCACGCGGGGTCGATGTGACAACTCAGGACTGGGCGACAAAAGAAGGTGTTAGTGCTGATAAAAAGAGCAGGGCTGAACTGCATCTGCTCACTGTCACTCTGGACAGCTGTTGAGAGGGCGAAATAAAAAGTCCACATATGGACGAATGATAGAGAAATCGAATTCTTTAGGAGGGGCATCCAAATCAAGACGCAGCACAAAATCCCCCAAACAACACAAACAGCTATGGCTAAAAAAAACCCAAACTTTTTTTTGGAGCTTATGGGCGCAGGTGAGCATACCAACCGAAACAGGAAGCATCAGCAATGGTATAAAATATGCCACAGCAGGGTGCAGAGCGATCTATAAGGGGATAAAGAGCAGAGCAGAACCAGAGAGTGAGAAGAGGTGATTAGAGAAGGATGGGTGAATGGATGGATAGGTGGATGCAGCCGTGTGTGTGGGCTCTGAGCCCTCCTGTCTGCAGAGATAAACACAGGGAGGGCCCAGCAGCACCGACTGGGCTTTATGGGAGCATTTGACTGACAGTGCTGACATTTAGAAAGAGCACAGTAAACAAGGTCTTGGAGAATAAATAGCAAGAGAGGACGACACCCCCCCCAAAAAAATCACCCCACTGCTGTACACGTTAATATATAAAGACCTGTCTATAGACGGCTGTGCTCTGGATGTGCATGACATAGACAGAACAGTTGATGCAGACAACCTGCTGCAGACAGAGAAAATAGCAAGAGGCTGCTTTAAATAGAACCAGCCAATAAACGCAGGGCGGTGAATTAAACATGCGTGCTGATTAATCCAGGACGCCGAGGATGGGAAATGTGCTTCCTTGGCCTTTTTGTCTCTGATTAAACGCAGGAGCATAACGACTGGAGTCCTTTGAGCCGCCTACCTGCGAGCTCAAAGCAGCTTGAGAACGTGGCGTTCCCACTGTGGGCGAGGCGATGAGTGGTTTACAAGCAGCTGCTGGCAAATCTTTCCCAATTTAAAGACAATATGTCTTATAGCTTCAGTCTCGGTGGTTTTAAAATAACTGCAGAGTGTCTGATTTGATTTGATTTAGAAGTTTATACAACAGAAGCTCAACAGTTGGAGCGTGAGAAGAAGAGCTTTGAATTCAAGGTTAATTTCTGAAAAGGAGAAACAAACTTTTCATCAAAAAAGTCCTGCGCCCACTCTCTCTTTTCGCATTCTTCTCTTCTTCAAATTCCACGAGAAAAAAATTAATTTGCAGAAGTTCAAGCAGCACAGAGGTCGTTTGTACAACAAAACCATCAGAAGCCATTAGTGAACTTTCAACACTTCTGGAAAGACGTCGAGAGGCAATGCTACTGTGCTAAGTAGAGCAACTAGGTCACCCAAATTTTCAAGGGGAATATGGTTCCTTTAGGGCGACATTCCATAAAGTGAGGCATGCCCTCTTTTCAACACCGGGCAGAGTCAGCCAACTGGACTACTATTAACCTCGGGCTCTTGCACGTGCGCACCCACTTAAGGTGGGTACTTTTTTTTTTCTGCTGATGCCTTCTGACTCCCAGACGGCCGTCAAACTGAGTTGCAACCACAGGAAAATCAGAAAAGAACCATGAACTCTATCCAGCTGGGTTGGGCAGAACCTGTGTGGCACAGATTCATGCACTTTCGCATGCACGGGAAACTGGACGATTTATCCACAGGGGAAGGAACAATATCAGAATGGATGATGAAATCTGTAGGAGGAAATCAATAGCTGTTGTGGATGCGTCGGCTGGCTCTACAAAGACAGGGATCAGGACAACCGGCCTCAACCGGCACGGAGTGCCACACAGTCTCCAGGCAGAAAATGCTAAATGTCAGGTGAGGGCCTGTGGGAGCAGGAGATGTGACACCTACATCATGTACTCCTGAGAACCCATGTGCTGGGTGCAGCCTTGACGGTGCTCCGAGTCCCTCTTCTCTGATATTAAAAACACATGAAAACACATTTTGTAAATGTTACAAGATGAATGATAAAATGGAGTGTTTTGTGATAATTTCCGCAGCTTTCAGCGGCTCAATCAAGGGAAGAGCGAGATCCTTTAACAGAGCAGAGACACTTACGGAAATTCACCTTGTCCTGGCTGAGTGCACAGCCACTTCGATGACCTTACATGAGCAATTTTAGAATTTCTCACCTGCTTCTCTTTGTAACTCATTCTCATTCTGTCTCATGATAAGGAGTTACATGTAATTTTGTTGATTAGTTACATCAAACTGGGACTCAACAAAGTGGGACTCAATGAAAAAAAATAATTAATTGGATTATTATAAATATACAGTCTGCACCCCTGATGTACTACAAATCCCACAATGCACTACTGCTCTCAGACCATCCTTGCTGATTTGCAGTTCTTTTCAAAACAATAAAAAAAATAAAAAATCTTTAGCTGCGCTTAGCCTTTGGCTTCAGGGACTGGACTGGACATGGATGAAACAGCGAAAGCCTTTCAAGCCGACAAGTTTTGGTCTTTAGTTCCCATTTCAATTTCTGCGTTGCCAAAGAGTCACAAAGCTGATCTCAACCATGACGTTCCCCACTGCTTTTGCCACTTCTCAGTACAGCTAAAATGGACTCGCACCTCTTATATTTCTGTTGTGGTTTAGATTTTTTTGAAAAGAGTTACAAGAATGATCAATTCGCTTATGCCTAAAATATTATAATTTTGCTGAAATACATTGTTGATGAGAAACCGGGCTTTTTTGTGGATTGATAAAGTCTATGGCCATTCCTGTTCATGTCAGTAAATCTTTTTTTTTATTAGACTAAGTGCTGTTTTGGCCCCCTCTCTGATTGGGGTTGACACCGCTGCTGTAAAGCAACTCCATCTGGAACTTACAGCGAGCTCCGCCCACACCGCGCCCGCACCACTCAGGAAGTGTAAACCTCAGCATTGGCCTCGGCTGCCTCACAGCTTCTACTGACAGTGCTGTCATAATCTTCTCATCTCCATCTGCTTATCCCTCTGGAGAGCAGCAGAAGTCGACCTCAGTGTCTCTAATTTCAGACACATAATGAGCTTTTTAATTGGTGACCTTTGGAGAATGGTTTCCTTCCATAGCTCATGAGAGCACTCGAGGGGAGCCGGTGCAAACCACTCACAGCTCACACTGAGCTCCTTCACAGCAGCCTGCCAAAAGGCTGATATTTACCTTTACCCTGATTGATTGGGGTAAAAAAAAGATAATGCACAAGTCTGAAAACGGGTGAAAACCCGACAAGATTGTGTCGCCCCATAGACGGATTCTGGGAAAGTTCAAAAACAGCTGAGAAGCCTACGCACTCACTCAGCCCCGCAGGTCAATCGCATATTTACCCCGCTGCAAGGTGCAATCACAGAGGGGAGACAGGAAACGCAACACTCTGCAACATGAGTCTCACACTCCCGTCGGTGCTCCTCCTCAAAATGTAACACCGCTCCATATGACAAGAGAGTGGCAATAAGTAAGAAGAAGAAGAAAAACAACTCGGCAAACGGAGAAGTTAAGCAATAAACTTTTGCGGTAGCCAGAAATATCGCTTACCAATATGGGCGGCAACTCAAAAGCTCAGGGTTGCGACTTGCAGATAAGTAAGCGTATAAAAATCATGATGAGGCTTCAAATAATTGAGCTGTTGAACTATAACTCAGCATAATATCGCAACGTGATCAACAGGAGATGATGGCTCAGCAGAATTTATTGCGACTCCAACATCATTTGTCCTCTCGTTTTTCCTACCGTGGTGAAATATCACATCCTTGCTGCATAAAGGCCCCCAGTGAGAACCAGAGCGAGTTGAAGATTCCAAACTCGTTGGACTGCTCTTGACTCTGCTGGTTGGCGTTCTGCTGCACCGGCGTCTGGCTCTGCTGCACCCCGTTGGAGGCCGTAGCCTGCGTGGGAGACTGTGGTTCTCCCCCCTCCTCGTAGTCCTCGGCGTGCCACTCATAAGGACTGAATCGACTGACCAGGAAGAGGACGACGCTGACACCGATGTAGGCGAACACGATGCACATCCAGATCTCGTAGGCCAGAGGGTCAAGGAAGGAAAAGACACCAGGCTTGGACTTGGTGGGTTTCTTGATCATGATGGAGATGCCCAAAGACATGAAGGGCTTGGAGAAGTCGATGACTTCCTCACGGACCAGGGTGATGGTCAGAGGAGCCACTGCCACATCGGCTTTCTGAGAAAGGGGCGAGAAGACGGGGAGGCAAATTAACTGACAAGCTAAAAAGATAGCATACGTCCATTATGCAGATAAGTGTTACACATGTTTGCATTGTCTCTACGGCCAAGTTACACTCGCCCGGAGCTCAACGCCAAAGTTTCCGGGATTGATTAGATGTGACAGTAGCTCAGCTATAGAATTCTATGCTGTGAAATAAGTTTTGTGTGAGGCATGATTTAATAGAGACATGAATAAATAAATAAAATTTGAATGTAAGTTGAAGCATTTGCATTAAAAAATCAATTTGAATGTACTGAACATGAATGCAAATTTAGAGTTAGGCTGGGGGAAAGAATCAGGCCTAGGCTTTCCTCACTTACCCCATAAACCAGCTCTCCCACCATGCCGTTCCACATCTTGATTTCGGGGTCTCTGGCGCCATATTTGCCATCAGAAACAAGCTTCAGCTTGTACTGGTAGCCCACGTGCTTGGCGATCTCTGCAGCCAGCTCCACGATGTAGCCTTCGTACTTGTCATTCCCCACCAGCTGCTCGTGGTTTTTCTTCAGCATCACGTATGGAGACTCCTGCCGGAGAGAGGACAAGCGCGGGCTTAAACAACTTCACAAAAATGAGCTATTACGGCCGTGTATTACTGTCTTTCTTGTTCCAACTGCAAGAGACATGCACAAACTTTGTGTGCCTTTCTGAGCCTTGTATCGGCGCACCAGAGACAGGCTGGTCTTGTCATTCAGACAGCCGTACATCCCACCACTGATTGGGTGATTCTGGAGGAGTTACAGTTGACATGACAACTGTGTTTTATATAGAATCCCAGTCAACCCCAGCTGAATTGTCCACCAGCACTTGACAGGCCTCAATTCCCACACGTTGTTATGTGGGCCTGCTTTTAGCAAAGACGGTGCTGAGCTGAACAAATCCTGCCATCACATTTTTACCAGGGTCTGGGGACGGTCGGGGGGGGGGTTACAGTTATCTGGGATTTTCTGTACAGTGGAGGTGACGGTAATCATTGTTACACATGGAGAAACAGCACCCCTGGGAGATAATGGGGAAAGGTCTGGATTACAGTCGCAGACAATGAGAAGTACACACACACACACACGTGTGCATGTGAGCACTCATGTATAAAAGCACACACATGCACAAAGTGACATGGCGTGAACACAGAAAGTCAGGTGGGATTTGGTCCTGATAACCTTCTGCACGTTCTCTGAGAATGCAGGTCAACCATGGTTAACACACACCCTTGTACTTATGTACTTGTGAGGACTTTTACTTCCTGACCTCAACTTAAACCCAATTCTAACCTCAACCTTAAAACCATGTCTTAACCCTCAAACAGACCTTTGAAGTTGTGAGGAGCAGCCAAAATGTCCTCATTTTGGTGGTTGATGTGTATTTTCATATTCAATATATTGCAGTCTCACACACACGCACGCACACACACACACACACACAATCTGCTTCATTACAGTCAATCCTTATCGCTGAAATTACTATAATACACATTTGATGAATATCGACTATGACAAAAAAAGATTCTGCTTAATTCAAGCTCATATTCCCAGAAGGCTCTGTGGCGATGAATGTTATTTTTGCTGTATTACTTGAATTAGAGCGCTCGGCAGACACATTCGGGGTTGATAAACCCTCAAAGTAAATTTTCAAATCGACGCTGCAGCTCTCTGCGTCTCTTCTCCTTATTTCACCTCCCACCACAGCTCAGGTGAACGACGTGGCCCCATTTCCATTACCTGTATGGAAATAAAGCCAATTTATTGTGTGGACGAGGGCTGGCAGGTTGCTCTGCTGTTGCCATTTGGAGACAGAGTTGGCGCAACAGACACCGAAGTTCCTGATGGAGAGAAAGTTGCCGCCCGCCCTCGGGCCAAAATGAATCACAAACATGGCCCAGTTTCCCATCCAGACGGTCGGATTTGTCCAAGCACAAATTTTACCAAATGAAAATGAACCAATGCAAGATACAAAGATTTATTTCAACTAATGGTCTGTGACACTGAGGCTGAGGTTTATGAGCTGCAATGAAGTCACCAGTAAACACCAGTAAACACCGTTTGATGCTGTCATCCTGGTCAAACAGCACGTTCCTGCGCAGCAAATCAGTGAGCAGAGGAATTACAACATAACGCCGCCGCAATAACTGCTCACACCTTATCTGTACTCTCAGGTTCCAAGACACAGAACCAATTTACTTCCCTGAAAAAGGGGACAGCGATAGGAGATTTTGTCAGGCGTAGTTATTTTAGGAGCAGACTCATGGGAGAGCGGAACTTTCCGGGGTTAAATGGGGGGATTTCACTGATATTTTTAATTAAATGCCAATCAGGTTACATCTCTGATATAACCCAACTGAACTTTGGTTAATGTAATGCAGCAATTATAAAGCTGACCACAGCGATGATTTTTTTTTTTTAAATTACATGAGTGAGTTTAAGGACTTTATATTTACCCTCCTGTAAGCAAAAAAGATTGATGGTGATTGATGGAAGTACGATAATGATATGTTTTGCGACAGATGCGTAATTAAAATGGATAAAAATGCGTTCAATAAAACGTTCCCTAGTTTTTCTTTATCTTGTCTCAGACTAAACCAGAAGTTGCGAAACAAAGGTTAGTTGGCTGAACAAAGCCAGTCTCTGTCTGGTTACCCGTCAGCGTGGAGCGATCGCTGATCAGTTAGAGTGACATGCTAACAGCGCCACCTTTGGTCGCTCATTTTGTCATCTCGTGCTTAATTTTTTGCAGTTATCGAGATCACAAATGGAAAATGAGTGCCACAACGGGCAAATTAGCAATACAACGGGTAGTACGATGTCAGCTTTTTCTTATCCTACAAGTCAGACCAGAGACTACGGTAAGGTTTTATTATGACAGTAACATATTATTAAGTGCTGATTGTGACTTTTGTTTTCTATGGTTGTGTTGTCATTTCTTGTAAATTTAAAATAAAAATGCTTAAAAATAATATGTTTTTCTCCTGGTCCTGATTTTGTCAGAAAAAATATCAGTAATTATCAATGCTGAATGATCTAAAACCCTCAGCTATACTGTATTTAGCCATATTAGCCACATGTTAAACTAAAAACAAATGAACTAAACTGTTAAAGCAGTATTTCTAACCCCTAAATCTCCTAAACTCTTAAATCTTTCCTCTGAGAATACAGCAGCCTCATATTTAAACAACAGACATCGCTGCGTGTAACTGAATCTGCGTTCCCGTTGAATCCCGAATCCCGTTGTTGTGTTCGGCTGTCCATCATCATACATCAGCACTCGGCACTGTCACCTCTGGGAAACCTTTATCTTGTGAGCGGAGACGTCGCCTCGAGGGAAATACACGGTTGAATTCCTTTACTCCATTAACCCTTTGTAAGGGCGAGCATCAAACACTGCTGCAGATTTTTATTTTTATGCCAGATTTAATCAGCTTAAGGGATATTTATACCTGCTGTGAACAGAGATGCATCATTAAAAAGAATCTAGTGATGAGGTCGTGAGACAAACATTCTATTGCAAGGAATTAGCGTTTACTGGAATTTCCAAGGACTGTTCCATGTTTCTATTTGTGGAAGGACTATTTCCATAGGATACCTAAATGTCACAATTATGTGAATCAGCGTGAAAATGCACTGTGAATACTGAGGAAACAAGGTTATTTCATGAAAAAGTTTGATGCTAAAAAGTCCTCTTGGTGGAAGGGTAACTAACGCAGTGCAGTATGTAGTTATGTATGTACTTTCATGCAATGTACTCTAATGGATGTACATTTTAAAAACTTATATTATACTTCTATTTCTCCCTGTGGGGATATTTATGGCCAATGTTTTGTGTTGATGAACTCATGTGGACATCCCACACTAACATAATAGCCCAGGTTATTCCTCTTCATGACCACCTAATAACCCAGAGAGCTGAGAAGCTCTTTGCTGCCCTCACAGTCCCTTCAAAGCATCTTTGTTCTTCACATGTGTGAGATGAACACAGTGAGCAGAAGGAGAAAAAAATACCAGTTTTAACAAGAAACTGAGGACTCTTCATAAAATACGTTGAAGGTAAGACAGCTAAAACTTGTACTTTGTTAAACTTACTGATTATCATTCCGAGCAGGCATCAAGACAGCTCGGAGACTAGAGACCAGGCAGAAGGCAGGGAGGACGGGCGATATGATCACAGAGTCTATTCTCAACTTTTAGAAACTCGAAATTTCAATTAAAGTAAAATGTTAACCGGCCTTTCATTCCCTCTGTCTCAGCTCATCTCCCCGTTTTTCCTCCCGTTATCACGGACTCACCAGGATGGTAGTGACGATGTAAGTTCTGTTCTGCAGGCCGTAAGTGTCGTTGCTGCCTCTCACGAAGACTGCGGTGTTCACGTACTTCTCCTCTTCATTCCAGTAGCCAACCTAAGAATCATAGATAACTAGATAAGATGAACTGGGAGCCAATCTGCATTGCATTGAGGAAGATAATATATGACAGATAACAGCTATTATAATCTAGACATAATTGAGTTTCTGACAGAGGGTTATGGGCTTGCCTTCTTTGGTCCGGATGGAGCCAGTTCCATGATGCTAACAGTGTAGTTGGTTCTGCGCCCCTTTTCATTGAACTGAATGTGACCAGTCAATCCATCTATACGAACCTGTAATCGAGTCACATACAGTATTGATGAACTACCTCCCAAAGTACGACTTGGAGAGAATCAGTCCAGCATTCCTGGCAGAGGGCAATAATAGGGCACACATACAGCATTCACACAAGGAGCGCTGGCCCGGTCTGAAAAACACTCATCCGCGAAAGTCCACAGAAACTGTGTCCCTCTTGTAACGAATGGCAGATGTTGATGTGTGTGAGCGCGCACATGTGTGTGTGTACAGCACAGTGTGTTTGTCTTGGCTGTGCGATGGAGTTAATTGAGCGAACACGGCTTCAATCTCCC
This sequence comes from Takifugu flavidus, assembly GCF_003711565.1. NCBI lineage: Eukaryota > Metazoa > Chordata > Actinopteri > Tetraodontiformes > Tetraodontidae > Takifugu > Takifugu flavidus. Next base: position 3,047,546 of record NC_079528.1, on the reverse strand, counting down.
GTCTATCTCCGGGCAGATGGCTAGATTGACTGTGAGCAGGCCTCTGCACAGCCAGGCTGCAGTCAGAGCCCAGGGCTGCCCACACACACTCCCAAGCAACCGAATTTACAGCCTTATAAATGCAATAACTACACTTATGTACTTGGTGTAAATGGTGGCACCAAATCTGACGTTAACGGTTTTGGGCCGGCCATACTGGGTTTGTGTAGAGTCCTCATTCCTCAATACAATTTGTACGTGCCCCACAGTCTCCACCAGATTGAAAAGCTTACAGCCAGTTCTGGATTTCTATTTCCCTCGCCAAATATTACATTTCTAAACTCAATTGCTGTTGTCATATTCCATGATGATCACAGCCGAGCGTCGTCACCTGCAGGCTTTGTTTACTAGCCACAATGTCACATTTGATACTGGGGAGCTCTCCTGCGACTTAATGTGAACTTTACACGACAGAATGAGACCTAATCTGTTCATCCAGCCACCACTCACAACCTGTTAGCTTGCGTGCCACTCAGTAATTTGTGCTCGCGTACGTGTGGATGCACATTACGTTAGCGTGGCCCTAAGCAAGCCTGCACACAGACCTGCTGCAAGGCTCTCTGGATGTCTATGCCCTGTCCCCAGGGAGCCGGAGGGTTGGCGAGGCATTCTCCGGCATTGCCTCTCCGAGAGATGTCTATTCTCTGTCTCCTTAAATTCTGAAAGGCCGTGGACATGACCTTCACCCCGTCATAGGTCAGCGCGCCTGTGTACTGTTAAAAGAGAGCACAAGATCGAACACAGGAGGAGACAATGAAAAGGGGTAAATGTCATAAAAATACAGTAAATATCACTCTCCACATTTCCCTTTCGACAATTTTCTTTTTTTTTGTTGGTGTCACTTCGGGAAGGCAGAAGTGCACTATGTGACTATGATTACATGTTAATTCTGTTATTCGATACCTAAAGACAATACAGGCATGCAGACAGTAAAAGAGCAGTACTTTAAGGCCGCTCTTGGGCATTTTGGTGTCTTTGTTGTCAAACTCCATCCACTGCTGGACAACACGGCTGACGGTGGGGTCGGAGTTGTTGACAAGCTGGAAGCCGGTGATGTTGGCGCCACCTTTCCTCAGGTCTGTCAGGTCAATGTCTAGGAAGCCCTGAGACGAGATGTGAACCAAGATGTCAGGGAGAAAATGGGCGCTTTTGCTCGAGAAGCAAAGTGTCACACCGTGAAACACGGGGTCTCCTTATGAACACTTTCTGCACTCCGTGATTCCTCTGGAGTCTGTCAACAAACCACCTTTATCTCAGCTCCTAATTATGTCTCCAAAAATCAATGTCAGCCCAGCTGAAGAACATGCTCCCTTTAAACAGGAGCGCCTCAGATCTATACTCTTCAACAGATGCACAGTGAAATTCACCTTTCTTGGTTTATAGTGGACCTGACAGCCTTACTGACAGCACCCAGATGTTCCAACAGCAACACAGCAAAGGGTTCAAACAAGCTGTGGACAACTGGTGTCATAGAATTTTACATTTTTAATGTGAGGCTCTTTAAGTGAAATATGCTCTCTTGCTTACAATGAAAAATGTAAGAAAATGTTTCGGCAGAGGCAAGAGGTGCTCAGACCTTACAGTCATATTCAGATCACCTAACGCTGATGCCATGACTCTGAAGAGGGTCGATGGTAAAAGAACCCATGTATGGTTAAATAACCCATAGCTATATAATGACAATGTTGTGACCTGGTGGACATTTCAGAGTCGGCGATCATTTTTCTTCTGATTCCCTAAAAATCACAAGCAACCCGAGTGTAGCAGGCTAATTATTTGGTAGGGAATTTCATTTTATAGCAAGAAAAATGCATCTGTCATGCGCAATAAAGAAGTGGAAAGCCCGATTGCGCCTATGGATCTTATGGCCTCCTGAGTCAGAGGGCATTCCTGCACAATCCAGTGCATTTAACTGTTAGTACCTCTTTTATTAAAGGAACATGGGATAATGTGTCAAGTATAGGACAAATCCCCATGTTCACATACAGAGGTTATCCTATTAAACCCACCACAGGACTGTCTTGCAAGAGTAGCAACAATGCTGAGATGGAGGGGGGAAAAACTCAATTTGGAAGCAGTCTGGAGCTAATCTCTGATGGAGTGTGTCTTCATAGGCTATTGTGACAATGGCAGGATCAAAACCTCAGGGGTTAGTGTGAACAATTCGAGTGGCGCCTCAGGCTGAATTAAAAAAAAAAGCGATTTCCTCTAATGGCATCTTCTGGTACATTTTTTTCGCCTTTCACTATTCAGTGGAGACGCCAGTTCTGGAGAAAGTCATAAAGTCGGAGAGGCTGATTCAGCCTCTCTGCAGGATGCCTGTCAGCCTGTGCAGAGGATGACTAAAAATGGAGGACAGCAGCGGGGGACAGCACATTTGTCTGTGATTTGACTGAGATTTAATAGCAAACTTTTGACTGATGAGTGGAAAGGGTTCTCCAAAACTCAATCTCTTGGCCCTATGTCCTCAAAATCTCAATTTTTGGTACTTTGTCCAACCTTTACGTTCAGCGCAGTAAATAAAGCAATAAAAACATTTTGATTCCATCCTCTGCGCTGGCTTTTGGAGGAGGGTCTCTACGGAGACAGGAAAAAAAATGACGGAACGCTCTAACTTCAAGAGACAAATGAGGGGTGGTATTCAATCCCCCAGGACATCCTTCCTCCCACTGCTCTTGCCAGGTGTCCATATTTCTTAGCTGAGCAGACAGAGCTGTCTTTTTCTGCTTCATGCCTGAGCAAATGCATGGCTGTGAGCTGCAGAGGTTTCTATAGAAACAGGCTGTGGACAACAATCGGACGCAAATCAGGATATTTCTTAGTAATGTTTAAGCACATTTTACTGTTAGCGACAAATGATCTACTTTAATGCACAATTGTGGTCATCAGAACAACACACTAAGAAAACAACATTCTTTAAGTATGCTAACGAGTAAAATGCAACACTAAAATAATATAATGACAAAAGTGAGTTTGTTTAATCAACCCATTAAATGTGACGATGGCTACTTGAATCCGTTGTTATTACCATCTAAGGCTTACCATTATTTTAAATTAAATCTGGCAAACGGGCCAGTCTAGAGAGATTGAGTCAATCTGAAAGCCCCGCAGTGAGAAATTGTCCCAGCTAGCAGCTGCATATTAATGCTGTTATTACTACAGCATCTGCTGATGTCAATTTTCTCTTCATTTGGTTCCATTTAGTGAGTGAATAGTGCTGAAGGGGTCTCGGTACAATTTGCATTTCAAAAATGGCAGCAGACAACAACGGTTATTGCGTACAAACGTGCACACATCAGTGGTCTCACCTACGTCTGAACAAATTTCTCCATCTGTCTCAGGTTGTTTGTGATTTGCTGATATATAATTTAGAGAAAGAATTTTAGAGTATTTAATTTTATTAAGTTGATTAAGTTAAAAAGGCATAAAATGTTCAAAATAATTTACCACATGTTTCTGGAATCCTGTTAAAAGTATAAAGACCACAGGTATGAGATAAGATCCTCTTACCAGGTTAGCCAGGATGTAGTGGTAGCTCTTTGCATTCTTGCCTTGCTCGACGATCTAGAAGACACGGTCAGAGGAGGAGGAATAAAGTCAAACACAGAGACCACGCTGGACATGCCATTTGACAGGAAGCTGCTGTGTTACACATTTAGCTGTAACAACCAAGCGTGTTGTGGGCATACTAGATTTGAGGAGGTTTCCTCCCCTTTAAACTGCCGTTTCAGTATGACCTCCATCATCACCTTTTTTTTTTTTTTAGGAGCTTCAGAATAGTTCCATATGCCTGAGAAGGAAGTGGAATTTTGAAGGCATGTCCACTGGAGAGACCAACGGCTCTCTGGCTTCAAGTTCTGCAGAACCCGTCCTACTAGTCTATGTCTCCTACACACGTCTTTCATCATTATGGTCTCACAACGTCGACTCCCAAAGCTGCTATATCAACATGTCATCTGTGAAGCTGTGCTATTATTGTTGCTGTTGTTGCATGATATGATGTCAGTGTTCTCGGATGGTGCTTGGATGGATGGATGGATGGATGGATGGATGGATGGATGATGGATGGATGGATGGATGGATGGATGGATGGATGGATGGATGGAAGTCACAAGTTAATATAACCTTTAACAGCATGGGGTTAAATTGAACACATTTATTGCAGCAACAGCAAAAAGCTATTTTAGCTATTTTATTCTCTCTCTCTCTCCTCTCATTTTATATGGAACAAATAAAACTTCTAATTGTAATTGTTCCTCTGTGTCTTCATGCTCCTGCTGAGATATCAAATAAAATATCTTGCAGTGTTGCATTTGTGTCGAACACCGCCATCAAATAATGATGTCGGTCAACGTTCGAGTGGGTACAAAGCCCCCCCGCCTACGTTTGGTTTGCTTCTGACAGTGCTCGCAGACGTCACAGGTCCAAACGTTGCAGCAGGCATCAGGGCACTTTGAACATCCCAGTGAGAGGCAGAGCGGAGTGTTACAGAGCTGGTTTATTTATAAATGAATTGGTCACACTGGGCACCACTCTGACTGACATTTTATGATGAAAGAGATGTAAAAAGAGGCCCTACATGCTGGTTGATCAGAGCTTCTGCAAACATTCTTAACATATTATTGGGGAGGGAGAGTATTCAGCCTGTAATATTTAGATATTTCTTTAATGGGAAGCTGCTTGGCAAAATTAAAAAAAAATAATAATCTTTTTCCCTTCATCAACCTACACTCAGTGCCTCATGAGGACAGCCCAAACCCAGAAATTTGGAATTTTTTATGCAAATAAAAAAAGAAAAACCTGAAATGTGACATGAACATCAGCATTCAGACCCATTTAATGTCACACTTATGTAGGTCGTTCGGGCACCATCTGCTTCTCTTTGTTCAGCTTTGAGGTGGTTCTACATCTTCATCACTGTCCATCTGTGTTGAATTAAATGGATTAAATGGACCTGTCTAAATGAGGCCTTGCAGCTCATAGCGCAGCCCAGAGAAAAAATTAGAAGCTCAAGGTCAAAAGAAGGGCCTGAAGAGCTCAGAGACAGAGCTGGAGCAAGGCAGAAAAAGAAACCTGCTTTATTGATTGTTGTTGAGAGCTCAGCGGTCTCCATCATACTCATGTGAAAGAACTTTGGGTCAACCAAGTCTTCATGCAGTTGGTTGAACAAACTGAAAAGTTGGGGGAGAAAAAGCTTTGCTCAGAGAGGTCACCAAGACTCAAAGATCCCTCTGACTGAGCTCCACACAACCTGTGTGGGATGGAGAAAGCTTCAGACCCACAAGCACTGCTGCACCAAAACTGGGCTCTACGGCAGAATGGACCAATGGAAGATTCTCCCGAGTGAAAAACACACGGAAGGATGGAAGGACAGAAGCTGGGCTCCCTCACCCAGTAATCCCTCAATCAAGGCTTACTCTCAAACAGTAATCAGTGGGATAATAATTCATTATTTTGAGTGACACAAGGCTTCACCATAAGAAACAGTGAAACGTTTAGGAGGGCCTGAATACTTTCCGTACCCACAGTGCATGTTCAGGCACGTGCATGAACTTTCCCTCTCTGTGAGCTAGTTCTTGCTATACTCCAGGGAAGAGGACTTATTCATTTGTATGTTCGCTGAGCCTAATGATGCTGCGGGTCATAACAGAAGGTGGCATTTGTTATTAATGGTGACCCCAGCACATGGCAGGCCCTGCAGCCAAGCCCCGGGGCGGGGAAAAACTTCGAAGGGAGGAGAGCAAGAAGAGGAGGAAGAGGAGGGGAAGGCATTACTGCCAGAGAGGACCAGCAAATGGAAGTGTTTGGGATGCTTTTTAATTATACATGCAAATTCAAAAAGTCGCTCAATGATGAAGCCCAGGAGACTTGGTCCCCTATTCGCACTGCCTCTTTTTTTAATTTCTCCCTTTTTTTTTTGGATGGCTCATCTGTCACAACAAATGCTCTCCGCAGACATGACATGAATATCCAGCTTACACGAGGAACCACCCCCAGGATACCGTCAGTGACATTATTGTAAGAGAGAGTGGTGCAACAGACGAACACAGGAGTGAATTTAAAGGGCAAAATGGAAAACGGTGTTTGTGTGTGTCTGTGTGCGTGCGTGTGTGTGTGCGTGGGTGATTGATGACAGCCGTCTGAATAGAGAACTTCTGCAGCTCAGCTGTGGTAAACTGGTGAGAACTGATGCAATAACCTTAACTGCAGACACCAGGCCATCAATAACAGTCACCCAAAGCAGCCATGGTCGACACTTACAGATCGCTGTGTCTGTACGTGAGGGTGGTTGTGTGTTTGTAAAAGAACAAAAATCTAAATATATACACATATCTAGAACTAATAAATCACAATGGTGACACCAATGAGCAAAACCATACAAATATGACACATGGTTAAATTTTACATAAATGAATGAATGCATGAATATGAAATTGGCTCCAGGGCCTGTAAATGTGTGAGCAACAGCTTTGACATTGAGCGTTACATTAACACAAAGGGAAACCATGTGGAAAACATAAAAGCACTGCCAATCACCAAAAATGAATGCTTTTCATTCCAACATATACGATTTTCATCCCATATCATAACCAATGCTGGTTTATGGCTACTGATGCCCCTCTTTCTATCATGTGTCTGTCATAAGACACATTTCATGTGAGTCTACCTTGAGACGGATTCCAAGACCGAGATGCTTCATTTTCACTTAATATTTTTTTCTTTATCAATTGAACAATGCCAACATAGACAAGAATTCATAAATGCAGATATGATGAACCAGTGATAGCTAAAATCACTGAATATATGTGATTTATTTTTATTTACCGGCTTTTTTCCCCCCAACCAGTCTTATTTTTGATATATCATTTTGTAACTAGTCAGAGAAAACTCCTTCAGGTGACCCCACTAGAACGACACATTGAGCTGATAATTACATCTTTGTGCAACGCATCTAATTGATGAATGCTGAAAATAATGAGAGTTTTAACAAGCTGTTTCATGCCTGAGAAGTTGAACAATCAATTGAAATCAATTTGAATTACTGTAACCTGGACACATTTTCTAATGACTGAAAATAATAAGCCACATCTGCAGATGTTTTATTGATTAGGATGTGCCTGTTCTGGTGTCCGAGCTGTGATCGTACACTCATATAACAGCTGAGGATCAGGCGAATGGGATGTCTGGACTCTTTCAGAAACAGCGTTGAGTAAGTGAGGATCTCATCACGTGCTGGCTTCAAATGTCAACGCTTACATTATTTATCTCTCCTGTCCTTGATGCACCAGGAAGTGAAGCGCTGCATCCAACAGCCAACCAACCCCCCACTTGGTATTTACATCCCCATCGTTCTTTTGCCTTTTGTTTGCCGGATCACTCCGAGCTGGGGTTTAAAACCTGCAGCACGAGGACTCAAAGTCTTTTCAAGTTTCTAATGACTCCAAAACACTCATCACGTGTTCCATGCAAAGGGTATGGCCCGAATGTCATCAGAGAGAAAAGAAAAAGAAATGTCTCTACCTTTTTCAGGATGCCGGTGAGCCTCTCGGTCTCACAGTCAATGATAATCTGTCCCTCCTTCCTCTTGTCCAGGTCCTGGAACACTTTCAGGAAAGAGGCCTCAGTCATGGTCTCCACGTTCACGGAGGTCACCAGCCAATCCCTCTCTGCTGCCGTGTCCAGAACCTTCTGTAGCACTGACAGGCCTGTGCACGTGGGGGGAAGACAAGGCAGAGAACTCAGGATAAAGAAAGTAGGAATGAAAAGTGTGGGTAATTATGCTCTTCACATTAATCTAAGAAGAACAAAGTGATGATTGAGTAGGTGATAATCCACTGCAAATGATTCCAAAGTGTCTACCGTTTATTAGGCAGTATGAAAAATTAATAACGTTTGCAGGTAATCTGATCCTGTGTGTAGTTATAATGTGACCAGGGAGACAAATTAAAAGACTTGGGAACCAAACAGAAGCTGAGCAGAAAACCAAACTCATCTCAATGAGCATATAAATCAGAATTTCCCCTTCGATTAGAACGAAGTGAACGCACTCGCACCAAATCTCCTGCTACGGCACCCTCTCGGACACATCCCCACTGTTGGTTATATTTCTTCCCTACTCTGTTTCACTGGCAATGATGTGTTGCTGACTGAGAGCGCCAGTGAGCCACGGGCTTATGCAAAGACAGGAAATAAAAGGAGATTAGGGAACACATTGATCTTGAGCTGATTTACAGCGCCGACTCACTGTTGGGCTCCATTGCTGCTGGCAGCCGACCGATCAGATTCCTCTCAATTGGCATCCACAGTCTTTCCAGTGAGTAAATAATTTCCAGTAGCAACAGACTGGCAGCCATTACCCCGATGAATTATAGCAATTACAATATTTCCAAATGTAAACTAACGCATGACAGAGCTGTATTTGTTTTCCTGCAGCTAAGATGGCAAACGTTGCTTAAGCCACTGCGAGCTGGGCGCCATCCTGGGCGCTCGTTTGTCTGGTGTTCAAACCGAATGAATGCAAAGATGGCTTATCTTTAACAGCCACCAGAGAGGTGGAGGAGGAACGTAGTGACAGATGAAAGATGATTGCCTGGCCTTATTAAAACATGCACCAGGTGCTCTCCAGGCAATTCCTGGATCCTATTTGACACCAAGTCATCAGGAAATAAAAGAGAGATGGATGGTTTGTCACCTCAGCACAAGAGCACATTACAGCCCATGTAAATAAATTATCCCTGTGGGGAGAATAGGGAAGAGTTGGCAACACGTTAGTGTAAAGGCACATGGGGAGAGATGGCACATTTCATGGTGTTCTTTTTCCTTTTTCGTTGCAAGTGAATAATTGTGATCCTTGGCGCTGACAGATTTAGGAGAAGCTGTGAAACCAATGATAGGCACAGGAAGACAGGAGGCAGTCGATCTTGGCCGTGAATAAGTCCAGCAGGTCCTGAGAAGAATGGATAATTCTCTTTGAATGAGTTTGGAAAGAAAAAAAGAAAAAAAAAACCTTTCTATTCAGTCGCGACTTCTCACGTCTGCCATCGAGTGCTTATTTACTTGCTGGTGCATCTCAAAAATGAATGTTCGAAAATCTCCATAAAGCTCCCGGGGAAGGAAAATCTATCGAGTGTGTTACAGGGAAACCTACAGTCAGATGTTTCTCAAGGTTGCTGATGTGGTTGGATGATTACATCTTTTCTCATTTAAAAAAAATGATGTATGTTCAAGAAATCCTTTCCTTTATTGAGCCAGCAGTTTGCACTGAATATTTTCTCGCTATTTTAAATGCAACTCTGTGGTTGACGCATAAATCAGGACCAGCCTGCCATGGAGGCGAGTGGGACCGGCCAAGGTAAAATGGCCTTCCAAAGGCATCCTCTAAAAGAATAACATCATAATGGAATCTGGCTGCCATGAGCACCCTTTTGGCCAAAGGCAATACATGGAGACCAGGGCAGCAGGCAAATCAGGAGAAGAGAAAATTACACTTCGGGGAAACCATTTTCTAAAAATTGTTTATGACGGACCTAATGAGCTATCAAATTTGTTTTCCTGTTCTTAGCTTTTAGAAATAAAAATTTGTATTCATGTGCCATGCAAGAATAAAGGGAACTATGGTGCAGAGTATGTAGACTGTTTGCTTCAGTGTTAATAAATATGAACACGAGTCCGTTGCTGCAGTCGGTTAGATTTGAGAGGACTGAAATTTCAATACTGAATCTAAAAGCGTTAACTGCTTGATTGAAATGGAAGGGATCACAAACACGCACATGCAGAGCAGATAAATTCCTCACAGCTGAATATGTTTTTTTTTTCTTCTTCCTATTAGGCTTAAAATAACCCCCACGGGACACCAGCACGGTATCCAGGCAACAGAGGACCACTGATACACGTTACACTGTATCCCACTCCTCAATCACACAAGGGTGACCCTGCCCACACGTACGTGCACGTGTGTGATGTTATTGGGGATTTAATGTGGTGAGTCTCTGAGACCAGGAGCTGAGCTCTAGGGAAACTAAATTTGAGATATGTCTCAATAACACAGGTATTATCTGGTTGTGGGGGGGGGTTACAGGCAACAGATATATTCATGCATGTCCAACGTTTAAAAGAGAATGACGGGCAAATTCTTTCACTCTGAACATAAAACTGCTCAAATGTGTCAGCAAATGTCAGTAAAGAACCACTTGTTAGTAGTTTTGTGTTGTTTTTACACACACACACACACACACACACACACACACACACACACACACACACACACACACACACACACAGAGACAAAAATACAATTTTTTTGCATAGGTTGAGATATGTAGACAGACTGCTGTTACTCAATAAAAGTATTGTTTTTCCACTGTGGGAGTTCTGATAGCACAGTGATAGTAATTTTTTTAAACTATCATTAGCTAGATATTTGTAAAAGATAAATTGTTTGTTTTCACTGTCGTCTTGACACAGGACATGTCAGCATCAAAAATAAATGTAAAAAAAAAGCACACCATACTGAAAAAAGTGTGCAATTTAATATTGTTTAGCTCATTTAATACTTGCTGGAGGCTTCACTTTAATGAAGCCACTTAAACTTTAAATTTCTGAACCTTCCAACACACACCGAAGAGACACAAACCCAGACAAACAAGCAACAGCGAGAGTGGAAACTCATAAAATGATGATGTGGTTCACAGACTGGAGGTCTGCGGCAGGCAGAAGGAGCACCAGTTAAGTGACATTCATGTAAAATATAGTTGCTATTTTGCATATTGAAATGATGACGACGCGCTGATGCGCAAAACACCTGGAGCAGATGGGATGGAATTATGGAGGCATACATCTGACCTGCTGGTGAGGAAGAGGTGGAAAAAGGCAGCTCGCAGGTTCACGGCTTGATTTCTGTCTACCTCCCCCGGGCGCATATTAAGTCATTCATATTTAAAGCTGCAGCATGTTTTGGTGTTTTCTTTTGTCTGTTGCCGTGCAACCGACAAAGCCATCATGGGTTGCTGCGCAGGACTGCTCCATGCAAAGCTTGTTTGTTCTATTGTGCGATCTACCCGCTGTCACTGCAGGTCAACGTTTCTCTTTCCTGTGTTCGCTGTCTGTACAAAGCTGCTGGTCTGAAATAAATGCTCTGTTGGCTGCTCATTGCTGCACAAAGGCTATGATAGACCCTACTACTGTCACCATGGCGATAAGAAATCAAACTCTAGTTTCTGCCTTTAATGTTATACTACACTATGTTATAGATAGAGATATAGATAGAGAGACAGAGAGAGAGATAGAGAGATAGATAGATAGATAGATATGAAAATGAGGGTTTGTGCATTCCAGGCACACATGAAATGTGAGGATTAGTCAATTAGATGCTGTTTTTAAAGCAGTCATGGCCAATTAGATCAGCTCTCCTCATGCAATGCAGTGTTTTGTCAGTTCACTATGTCATCGTTAATTAAATATCAAACTACACCACGAATGCTAACCCCACTCACGGATATCAGGTGCTGGAACAATTAGCAGTGCACGCTGTATAACGCAGAGGCAAGAACTCTCAGTGCAATTAGTTAAGTGATGGAAAATAATGTCCTCACAATGTTACAGATGTTGTGTTTTTGTTGTTAAATCAGACTGTTGGGAGGGTTCACCTTGAATTTGCAATTATTTTGTAACAACGGGAGCAATGTAATTACATTTTAGGCATATTTGTTAAGGACCCATGTTGCTGAACAAAAAAAATATGGAAAACAGGCACTCTTACAGCAACAAACGAAAAAAATCCTCTATTGCCGGATGTTAAACCTGATTTGGGCTGGCAAAGGTATTTGTTTACCTTACTACATCAGAGCATGTTTACCAGCATGGCCTGGGAGGCAGCTTTGTACGCGTACAGAAAAATAACCTCCTTTTACACCACATTTCCTACATCTGTGCCTGTGCGTAGATCTGCCTGCATAAAACACGTGAACACATCACATCCTGCAAGTGTATCAAAAAACTAGGAAAACTTGATAACACTGGCAAAGTGGTCCTCTTACCGGAGTCAGAACTGTACATGTAGACAAACTTGGTCCATCCATAGTGTTCGATCACTCCCACCAGGGCGTCCTGGAGCTCAGGCCGCAGCTGGATCACAAACTGGTTCGCCGTTTCGATGGGGAAGGACGGAGTGATGAAGCAGACGTGCAGCGCCCCGCAGAAAGACGTCAGCATGTTGACCGTCTTCCTGTCGTACAGGCCGATGATGGCGTACACACCCTTGGAGAACTGGGAGCAAACTGTCAATGACAAAAGGAACAGAGGAGTCCGAGTTAAACAGCATTTCTACAACTCATTATTACCGTATGTTGCTATTTGTGTTGTGTGTTGCATAAGAATCTGTAAAGGACCCCAACCGTGATGAACAACAGACTTCCAACTCCAACAATTTAACTTTGAAGCGATGCCCTGATAACATAAATGTATATTTTGTTGTGTTTGCGTTCTCTTGTCTTGAGTCATCGATTCTAAATGAGAAAGTCGTGTTGGCTAATATTCAGTAGTCTCATTATGGTTTCATTTCCATTTGTTTTTCTCATTCCTTTAGGAGTGATGAAAGTGTATTATAAGGTGGCCAAGAGGGGCAAATCACCACCACAAATCACAAAACGCAACAAGAAAACATAATGACAATGCAGAAATCACGATGATCAGAAAACACACCAGTAAATCAGGGCCCAACAACAAAAAATACACTGATAAAGCAGAAAATGCAACATCAATCAGGAAACCTCAACAGGAAATTAGAGAACACAAGTCAGAAAAGACAACAAAGCAGAAAATGCAATCAGAAAACGCGACCACAAATCATAAAACACAAGTTTAAATCAAAGACAACCACAAATCAGAAAACAGAATGGCAGAGCATATCTAGGATCCCGTTGTATGAGCATGAGGTAGATTGTTTTTATCATGCATTTTGAGGAAAAAGTCAAAACACAATGTGAAGAATAAAGCTGAAATACAGTGTCAAGAATAAAATCAAAGTACCATGAAAGTACCATGAAAAAAATCAAATCAAAGTGCCATGAAAAAAGTTGACCTTTTGAGACTATAAGAACTCGGTCCCCAGGGATCAATAAAGTATTTCTATTCTAGTGCGTCTGATTGCTTCTACAAAATGCCGTGAAGGCAGTTAAATTCACTGGTGGAACTATACTTTGGACTCAGCTTTAGTAACAAAGAAATCCTTTCTTTTTAAGCTCACAAACACAGGTTAGTTTACAGGAGGACTTTGAAGAAACACAACGTTGAAGTTGGCTTCTGATTTGCAGCTTCCTATTTGACTGACTATAAATCCATCATGCTGAGTGACTGTTTCTCCACCAATTAGCTCTTATTTCTACCTCTTGTAATGTGAAAACATTTTAGGCATCCTGGGTAACACTAACTGTCTGACACCCACTATTAGGTTTATGAGAAACATTTAACCGTCTTTTTTGTATTGCCACTTTTTCTTGATATTGAATTTAGACCTTATTCTGGACATTTCTGACTTGAAGTGCATAATACAAAAAATCTATCTCTTCTCATCATTTTTTCCCCATGAGTGGCCCTAAGACTCCCACGAAAGTTGTAGAATTACACCCAGATTAATCAATAGATACATTTCTTACAAAATCTGTGTTGAACTGTGTTCAATAAAAGGCTTTATTCCAGTCTCGATTGCATGGTCGATGTAAAATGTGATTCCGACGGGACAAAAGTCTTTCATCAGCTGGTGTTTGTGAAAATTGTCCCTTCAGATATTCCGTGACATGTTTATGCAAAGCTGACCAGTTTGTCAGGCTGACACCAGTGTTGGGTGACTGCTTTCAGAGGTGCAGGAGGTGAATGCAGATTACGTGTAAAGAGGTTAATCAATGCATCCCTTGGGTTCCATTGACATTTCACTGGCTGCAGGAGGTGGCTTCCATTGCTCATTTGGCTTTGTCCAAGTTTTGTCTTCATTTTCCATTGTCCATCCATCAGTCTGAGTTTCATCGCAACCATTAGCATTTTAAAACACTTCATTCATGCTAACATTCTCTCCGTGCTTTTGGCCTTCACGCGTCAAACCTGGGCTATTTTCTACCATGGCTACTTATCGCAGTATTTACTAAACAGATTGGAGTCACTGCCTGTCCCTGTGCGAGGGCCAGCTTGCTGCTAGGAGCCGAGGGACACACAGAACAGGGATGGCTAACGCCCAAAATGCCTAACCTGTCACAGATTTGCACCCTCTGGGCGGGCACATGTGTGCGTTAGGCGTAGGGAGGGAAAGAGAGAGAGTGAGTCAGTAGTATCACATAAAAATACATGTGCACACACATGAGTGCACAAGCGCACATATGCAGCCTCCAGACCTCCGAAAGCCTGGTGACTCACCCTACTTAAAGCAAGCCCTGAAATAGACATTTTAAGCCTGGCCACACTGACTCAGTGACAGAACTATCTTTCCTTCACGGGCCGCACACGCTTCTCATTTAAATCGACACTCTCAACTATCTAGCAGACATTATATTTACCCTTACAATTTCCTAGGACCAATTTCAGCATGTTCTGCCTGGACAAAAAGGTAATGAGACCTTGTTTGACTTTGTGTGCAGGATCCCAGTGCTGTGCCCTGAAGCAGGTTTGCATGTCTGAATATTTGAGTCTTTTTTTTTTTTTTGCACCTACAGTACAGCATGAAATAAATAAATGGCACAATAGCCAGGCAGTATAAGGTTCCTGCTCTACGCTGGAATGTGTTTGACCATTGGACATGAGCGTGACAGAAAATTAAGGTTGCTCAGGCGTCTCAGGTTGCGTTGGGACAGCGGCGTGGTGGAATGACATATTGAGTGTGTTAGAAAGTGTGAATGGCTTGTTAGTGCCACTCCACATGTGTAACAACAATCGAGGCCGAGCCGAGAGCGAAAGTCATCTCGGAGACCACGGCAGCACCTGTCCCGCCTGGCACGCCGCATTCTCCTCGCCACAGTTACAGCTGCCGCGGTGGCAGGACTGAGGTTGCCCGGGCAACAGTCCGCTTTTTCTGGCAGAGATAAGTGAATAGCTCTGTGCTGCTAAATGACTTTTGGAGAATGAAGAGGGAATTGTGAATGTTGGAACATTTTGTCATAATTAGGTTCCCCTCAAGGACTGAGCAAACTTGGCTTTGCACCATCTTTGTTTTATGGAATTTGGATGGGAAGTCAAAATTCACCATGAAACAGATGATGGAAGAAGAAGTGCCTCTTCATCGTCCATTCCCCTATCATCGTGCTGAAAGAGACCAAAATCAGCGAGAGACCAAAATGCAGAAAGAGACCAAAATCTCCAAAAGCCCAACTACATGTACAGCAGGCGGAGCCGTCAGCACTCACAGCAACTGTCTTCCCCGCGCTCTCTTTCCTGCACCCTGCAGCTGTTCCTCTGCTTAGCACGAGCCAAATATCAAATGACAGACGTGTCTGTGCCAGCTGCACAAAGAGGGCATGTTTGTGACAGTTGTCCCACCATCTTGAAGCATTAGACGACTGACGGCCAGCTCAGGTCCGCCGTGATCCTCAAGCGACTAAGAAAACTTTGTAGTGAATTACACGCATAAAACAAAACAAATAAAGCCCACTGAATTTACTGATGAGCTCTTTTATGAGGATCGGGACTGTTGAGATTTCAGTAAGTAAGTATCGGCTGGTTAAAACCATCAATCAAATGCAATTTTGGAGACCGTTGGCTTACGTAGGACTGAATATACACACAGTCTTGTTTTTTGGCACTTGTCTGCGTTATCTCTGGCCTTGTGAGATCACACTGTCTGCATCCTGCGTTTTAATACGAATATATTCTGTGAAACATTCCACACACGCGCCAGAGGAATATGAGGTTTCTACTACTTTCCTCCTCTGGGACTCATTGGCCATTATCCTGTGCAAGAGTACACGGAAAAATTTCTGAGCTGGAGGCAGCGTACTGATTAGAGACTTCTTACTCAGCCATCCATAAAGGGCCTTTAAAAAAAAAACAGAGGCTATATAGTGAAGATGTGTGAGGGGGTAAAAATCTGCTCTGAGCAAATGTATTATTATTATTATTGTTATTATTATTATTAGTGGTGGTAGTATTAGTAGTATCAATATTATTATTAATATTATTATTAAGAAGGAGCTTGAAATCCAACATTGCTTCCCTCCACCTCACCATAACCCCACCACATTGAGTCCCAACACTAAAAAAAGATCCATCCCACCTCGGTGCCTGGCTCCATGGTACCATTCCAATGTCACCTTCACACTGGAACAGACTTTGGACTAATTTCTGTGGAGGTCAAATCTATTCTGCCCCATTAAAAACCACTGACATAACTGAGATAGATTGGGAGTAATCCCTGCTATTGTGAAGAATTGTAGTATCGAATGCCAAGTTAAGGGAACTGCCATCTTGCGATTATCACTTACAGCCGGAATTGGTGTTACGGCAACTGGTAAGCAGAGCAGAGTGATATCGAGTTTCTGCGGCACTGATTCCTATTTTTGAAATAATGGCTGGGGTGTTGCCTATCCATTCACCGCTGCCGAGGAAACACACAATGGAAATATTTTATAGAGCTGCAACTATTGCCGCATAAAAGGGTTGGGTTTGATTTTTAACTGGCTGTTACCTTAGGACTTGAAGGTCGTTTCAATACATTTTTACTTTCCTAACTATGTCTTTTCAAGCCTTTTTGCAGCTATTTGTCGCACTGGTGTTCATTAGAATCAACATTGTGCACTAAATCCTGCTTTGCATACTTAAATTGCTTCTTCCTTTATTTAAAACTTTCAGTATTGTCATCAAATGATGACTTTATTAAAAGTCAAATGAACACTTTATTACCTTCCCCCCAATTTCTCAATTAGTTCACAATATCAAAATATCGGACACATTGTCCCACAGCTTAATAATGTTGCCTTGATGATAACGACACTCTTCATCTTTGTACATTCTTAATTTTCACAGAGAAAATTGTGTGAAATCTTTCATCAAACCTGTTCCAACAGTTTGGACATCTATCTCTGTGATACCCGCATCCCTCTCACCTCATCTCTCTGCTGTCAGAGTGCTGATTTTTTGTAAATAGCTAAGTCGATATCTTTTTCATATAATTTGAGTCGCACCTTTGAAAGATGAGCCTAACGACAGGAGCTGCAGGGTTGTCGTCACATTAGGCATACACCACCGCCATATGGGTGAAGGGTCACTCAATCAACCCCAGAGGCTCAGAGAGGAGATAAACACATCTGACACCAGAAGCTGGAGACATACACAGTGTTCTTCCAGCCAGCCACCCATGGCTAATAACTGTCAGATGATGTGCGTAATAAAAGCAGAGAGCATGTTGCGGTCCCTCTGGTCCCATCCATCTTAGAGAGACCTAATCAGCTATGCTAATGAGAGGCTGAGCAGAGGCAGTCAATATCCGATTTACAGTCCACATGGGCATACAAGCCTTCAGGAACTATCAAAGGTGCACAGGCTCCTCTACATCCCCCGCAGCACCAAAGGGGGGGGGGGGGGGGGGGGGGGGGGGGGGACCGTCTCCAGCAGGAGGAATTTGTGAAAAATCCCCTAGCTGATGGCTGCTGGTGGTCTGTTCCATCCAACCCAGTGTGAGTCATAAAGTGGAATCAATTCCCCAGCATTCAGAGGACAGAGAACCCTAGCGGAGATCGAACCCTAGCACCACAACATCAATCTGCATGGCCGTCTTCAGACGTGACTGCGCGGCAGGATTTTACTGCGAGAACATGTCTAACCTGGTGTGAGTGATTTCACTGATATCATGCTAACAGAGATGATCTTGTTTTCTTCCCATCGTCCTGGAGCGCTTGGGTGCCCTGGGAAATGTCGCAGAGCAGAGAAAGCTGTTACCTTGTCACTGGTATAACCAGCTTTACTTCCCCGTGAGACACATATGCAGGCAAGAGAGAATAAACTTAAGGTACGGCACACAAACGGATAGACCTACTGTCAACTTTGGGACAAAAACGAGGAGCGGGAAATTCTGCAAATGTCAGAAAATACATGAAAATCCGAAGGCAAGACATGTGCAGGTTCAAAGTAAGATATCCCAGCTTCCAACTGCTGATTCCTACCGATACAACGGCGTTTTCAATTGTGGTGGTACCTTCAAGACGATGCAGTGGAAAAATAAAGATGCCTTGCGGAGAGAGGGGGGGTGTGGATTAAATGAGACAACTTTTTTGAGATCCACCACTTGTGATGAGAGCAAAATAATTTAATGTGGGAGATGATCATTAAGAATTACACTCATTTTTACCGAAGGCGATGGAGGAGTAATAAGGATGAGCCAAAAGGCGATTGTGGCCGCAACAGCTTGCTGTTGCAGCGGAGAACAAAGTGTCTGGGAGACAACTTGATAGGAAAACTGCTGAGAAGAAAGAGAGCAGATGCCTGCCTAGCAGCAGGAAACACGTGGGCCACACAGTGAAATCGAGATTTCTCCCATTTCCCCAAGTAGTAAAACAATGGCATCGTGATGCCTCATTAGATGGGTAATCGAGGGTGTGAGAGCACTCCCCTCAGCTCCAAACAGATCTCTCCTTCCTGTGTCTCGCTCTAATGCTAGGCCATTGTTTCTCCTCCTCGCTGTTTCGCTCCATGTTTCCAATCTGCTTTGCGGCAGAGCCCCAAATGCATGCTGGATAAACGCTTACCTGAGCAGTGGGTCAGAAACCCAACCCAGACCAGCTCCTGTTGAGGGGGATTGAATCTCCAATTATCTCCTTAACAGTCAACCCTTTGCAATTATCTTCCCATCTGTGTACCACAGTCGGCCGGTGCGGAGGGACGGAAACACTTGGGTTTCACGTTCTTTGGAGCTAATATGTTAGGAACTGCTGTATGAATTAACGATTGATATGTGGAAAACAAGAGGCCCTTGTGACGGAGCTGAGTGTCTGTCCAGAAATGGGCTGTGTACATCAAATTGTCTATTAAATGAAATGTAATGACGGCTTAAGACATAGCAAAGCTCTGCCAGCACATTAATCAGCCTGCAAAGCCCCCCCATCTATATGGAGGACCTTTGAACCCTTAAAACCTGTCTTTTCAGGTGTACGTATCAAATCTTACGGTTTAAAAATAAAAATGGGGAGACCATCGCCATCAGTACAAACAGTATGATCATCTAAAAGCACAAATGAGACCATTGGGTCAAACCGAAACACCACTGATTTTTCCTGAGCTTGCGGAAATTAAGAAGATCAGTGAACATGAAGGATGAATAATGCCGTAAGCTGGCGATCAGGACCAGGGACCAACAAATAGGATAAAAGTGTCAAGGTACATATTCCAACAGTGATAGTGCAAACAAGTTGAGGGAAACAAGGTGTCTTGTTTATTGCCTGTTTATTGCTTCGACCCTTTTTTTTCCTGTAGAAAGATCTCATCTCTCCGGTGCACTAATGAGCGGCGTACTGAGTTTGACGGTGTTGTTAAAACCTCAGAGAGCAGCCATGGGCTGTCACCGGAACAGCAGTTACACTGTGTCACGCGGCGTAATATGCTTGTAGGCTTTGTTCGTTTCTAAAATAGACAGAAGCTCCCGAGATCTGCAGCCTGAAAAAAGAACGATGCTGCCGCTTTGTTCTGGAACCATGACAGCTGCTGTCATCCCGGGTCGCACGGGCACCACCATCACCACCCCCCCACGGCAAAATAAAAAAAAACATCGGCCCTTTTCCCCGACTGCGTTTCCTAATTGCCGGCCCTGCTCGCCTCAGCTCAGACGTGCACCTCCAGGAAAAGCAGATTACTACTTGGTCAGCTTCCATCAGTGCAGCGAGAGGATTAAGAGCAAGCTCAGAGAGACGATGAGCAGGCCGCACAGGCACTGAGTGGACACCAGCTTCACTCCCAAGCGCTGCGATAAAGAGGCAGAATATGAAAATGGAATCATTCTACACGGCCATTTCCCCTCCGCTCCTGTCGACTGGTTCACCCGCTGGAGATGTTGTACAGACATACAATGAATGGATCTGTTGGATGTTGTGATGACTCATAATAATTAAACGTCACAGCTCACACTTCCATGCATTGACTGTAGGTTGCTATGGCGATCTTCCTTGCAGTGCGCTTTGCTCCTGACATCTCTCCTGCAACTCTTTCAAGCATCCTCCTGACAACCCAGACTGTTGTTACTAGCAACAAGTTCTGCATCTGGATCACCGCGACGCTTTATGTTTTACTGCATGTGTGGAATCCGCTCCACACAACTGTTAGAGCTTCAAACATGAGGTTTCGCTTCCAGGATACTCCGCGCTCTGTTTATCTCCCGTGGTCCCAAAGCCTTCATAGAAATATCACGTTTCATGTTCATCTTCAGACATTTCTGCTTCCTGATAAGCCCAACTCTGAATAATGAATTTGGGAACGCGCGCATAATGAACTGATGAAGATCTTTTCACATTAGGATATAATCAGCAGATTAAATCCTCTTTATTGTCCGAAACTCCGTCGAAAGCGCGCCGCTCACTCCACTCCGCGCTTTCTTCTGGGGGTCACTGACCCGTGTCACCGCCACTTAGGAAATATGAAATCCGACTTGCTTCATTTCCACAGTGAAGACATCAGGTGTGAAGGTGAGGGGTGTCAGTTCAGGTCGGAGGAGAAGCAATTTGGACTAGATCAGCTCATTGACACTGGAATCAGCATATCTGAGGGCGGTTGGCTGAAGCTAGCGTCACGCCTCGCACTTTACCTCTAGTCAAGCTTTTAAGTAAAGGACGATTTGTGGCGCAGATGGCAGCATTCTTGGCTATGCAATGAAGACCATTAATCCATAATATGATATCAGCACCTGAGTAGGCTGGCAGATTTCTGTGGCAGCTGGTACAAATTCTAAATCAGTCACAAAATGCACTCCACAGAGTTCTTTAGGTTAACCTTTTAACAGTTCTTCACCCTTTAAGGTGCGTTAAAAAATGCAATTGGGTTTCAAACCACACCCACTTGTTTTCTACCTGCATTTGAATACAGATACAGATGTAAAGATGTCTCTGCATGCTATTAACACACCCACTGGCAGGCTGTGGCTGCATCCTCACTGGAGCCTGGCTGAGGTTTTATGTTTCTTCCAGCCCGTTTTTTGTTGCTGTGAATAACACACCCAACCCATCTATATTCCCTCTGAACATGAATGTACTCTGGAAGTCACCACAGCTGCACTGGAACAAATGATACAGCAGCTTCACAATACAACAGCCCGAGAGCTTCAGCAACACCCGCCCTCAGCTATGGAACTGGAATCGTCCAATCGCCATCCTTACGTCTCGACACATCTGAGGCTGGTTCTGTCGGCCCCTGGGAGGGAGGGGGAGAAGGCTGGTGCTCCAGGGGCCCTCTGGTAATTCCAAATAAAGGTTTCTGTAGGCTAAATCAGCCCAATACAAAGCACAACAGCGTCAATTGTTTCTTTCCCCCCCCGTACACATTTCTGCTAATTCCGTGGAGTAATGGCTGTGGAGTTGTTGCATTGAATTATACATTAAACACATCTGCTCAAGCTCAATCTCCTCCCAGCTAGTGTGTGTGTGTGTGTGTGTGTGTGTGTGTGTGTGTGTGTGTGTGTGTGTGTGTGTGTGTAAATCCTAAAGTAGACTCACATCCTCACATTTTATTTAGCACTGAGAAAGAAACACCAGAGATTCCTGCAACAATGAGTGCATTAAAACATAAATACAACTGAGTGATGTGATAATGGGCTGATATTTTATTCGACATATACCATTTCATGACAAAACAAGGCAAGTGTTGCAGTATCCCAGTACGCAAATCAGACCTTTTATGGTTTAAGCTTTAGGATACAAAGCCGTCTGCCATGTTTGGTTCACAACGTAATATCAAGTTTGGTTTTATGGATTGTACTCAGCATCTAACAAAATGAGTTAGCCTGATTTTGACATAAGTGCTGTCACTAGGACGGTAATCTAATAAGATCCTCAGCGCTTCTGTTGTGCTCTGATGTCATCTTTGATAAACCATTTAACTACCCAAAACAATTGGGTCTTACTGATTCTGTTATGATCATTTTTCCAATAACCTAAACGCATTTCAAAGAGTGATTATCTGGGCTGTTTTTACGAAGCCATAAATTGATTGCACTGTCTTTGCCTTGGATTTAGTGCTGGTGCATTGTTCCCCGGGTGCAAATCGTTCTACTAATGACATCAATGTCAGACAGAATTACAAAAACGACTCGCGACAACCTGGAAATATGGTTTTACGCAGAGTTATATTTTCCCGGAGTTATTTACGACTGCCAAACCTCCAAAAAGTCCAGGTGGTAACTTTTGACCACTTCAGATCTTGCACACTCCGATTGCAAACTAGCTTTAAGACCTAGAATGTCCAGATTACTCATCACACTCGATCTGCAGACCCTCTGCTCTTCCTCTCTCATGGGCCATATTGATCAGCTGGGCAGACATCTGTACTCGCTTCATTGATCATGGATACATCCTCCTCCAGTTCCACCTTCCCATGGTAACGCGGCTGCTTATATCCTGGTGACCGCACAGTTTGTCTCTTTTGTCGGCACTAATTAGTCATAATAAGGGGTTTATCACCAAACTGACCAAACAAGACACAAAATCAAATGAGAATCTGAGTTTTCCAATGCTGCCTTCGTGTCTGATCCAAATTTCCATCTCAAACGTCTCTTTGCTGCTATAGGTGCAATATTATGCAGACAGATTTCCAACCAAAAATAGAATAAGCTTAGCCTAAATCTCATCACACGTACACACACGTAGGATATCAAAGCAAAAAGTAAAGAGTCTAGGCGTGAGCCTGCAGGGGATTTGACATGAAGCTAGCAATTCACTAACATCTTTATAAACCAAGTCAATAGCAGATTATGGTAATGTGATATATAACTGCGGGAACTGTGACTAATATTCTTCCTGTACACACAGCGTCACCAGCACTTATTTTTAACCAGTGAAAACATGAAACGAGTCAATTCAGCAAGTGATTTCACTTAACAGCAGAAAACAAAAGGACGTAACGAAGGAACCATTATAACGAAATCCCCCTCTTACATGTGTAGCATATGATGACTTTAAGCTTAATGCGTGGAGAAGTAACGGAGTAAGAAAAATGCAAATCAGTTCCATTGTCTGATCACGTTGAGCAGGCTCACGTCACCCTCATTACTAACCCAAATGAATCCTCAGGAAGGAAATAAAATGAATCGCTGGAAAAGAAATCGTCTGTGTATCTATATACGAGTCCCTGCTGGAGAGGTGGGCGTCAGGAAAACAACAGGCCGGGCAAATCAAAGCGACCACTTTACGTTCTACAAACAATCACAGGAACCTTCACGCTCCCTGAACGCATATAATGTTTTTGATGCAGACGTGACAAACATCACTGCTGTGAGACTAAGGTTCTGCCTGAGACTGTGGATGCAGCGCATGACGTGGTGGCACACAAACAAGTCCGCACCATAAAACACACACGGGGCGCGGCCGAAGCACCGCAACACCTTGGTCAGATAAATCACTGCAACAGCTGTGTTCACGTGGGCTGATGCTAATCGATGTGGTGTGCAGTCGTTCACAATTTGGACCAAAAAGCAGCTTCGCATGCTGTTGTTTGATACAAAATAAATTAAAGGCAGGTGACCCTTCTTAGCAAGGTCCATTATTTGATTAAATTACAGATAAAATGTTTCTTTTTTGCAACAGATTGCCTTAAACTGTAAACAGCAATGGTGCAAACCCTACAGGGAACGTTCTTTTGCCTCTCAATTCTCCTCTTTGTTTTTCGCCCTAGTTCGGTGACCCCCCTCACCTCCCGACCCCTTGCCTCTGTGTCAGGCAGGTGCTGCAAAGCATGTGCGTGTCTGTGTGTGTCTGTGTGTGCGCGTGCAAGAGGGAGAGGGTGTGTACATGGGGATTCTATACGTGTGAAGAGAGGGCTCGCTTGTGGAGGAAGTGGTGAGTCATAACAGCCGGCTAATGAGTATCACCCTCATCCGGAGCCCCATTCATCAGTGCACACAAGGGCCCATTCACCCACAGCTTTTCCAACTTGTGGACCCCAAAAGCCCTGAGCAAATTCACACCCTCTCACACTCATTCTGAGGTTTTGTCACTCCCGCAAAACACCCAACACAGAATGGATGTCAGGATGTCAGGATGGGCACCCAGATGCATACACTCATAAAGGCGTGCACACAGTCTCCTACGCACATGCATATTAAACCCAAGAGCAGGAACAGACTGTTTTTCTCATCTGACTCATTATAAAAAGGGACCAGAGCTCATGGTTTTCCCTTATAAACATCTCTCAATAGCCTCCACATCCTAATGCTCTTAAGAATGAGCAACACGAAACAGGACTAGGTGTCATTTTCATTTCCGCCTTCCACGCTCAGCTCTCCTACAACCCACCGCCGTGCACAAGGACAGCAGAGATAGGCAGCAAAGAAAAGATCACATAACACACGCCGATACAGACTGGAGGAAAATATGCAGATTTCCAGCTTTTATATATATATATATATATGCTGTCATACTAAACCCATGGAGATGATGACTAATAACTAATTTAGAGGCTTGCGGAGGTTTACGACGGGTATTTAATAGTACGGTGCTGTTTCCCTTCTTCATTCCAAAGACACCCACGTTAGTCTTATTGGAGAGTGTCCATAGGTGAATAAATGGTGGATGACATATCCAGGGTGTGTCCCTGTTGCTTCCTTGATGACTGGTGGGGGGGGGGGATATGCTCCCGCACCCCCTGCAACCCTGCTCAGGAATAAGCAGCAGTTAACAGAAGATGGATGCAAGAGGGGGAAGGCCGAGCATGAGCTGCGGGACATCCAGAGCGCATTTAAAAAACAAACAAACAGCCTTATTTCCCCACTCGCATCCGTGGAAACGCTCAGCAGCCTGACCCATCACACTTGCGCCGCATTTCCTTTCCGAGCCGAGGACCGTCTCATTAATGTGCCCACCGTAGGTTTACATTTCATTACGCAGCCCAGCCTGCCGCCCAGGCCTCAATGGCTGCGGCATGGGGGGGCGGGGTTGTTGGGCTGGTGTGTTGCCTGGGGCATGTCCATGCTCCCTGCAGCGTCCACAGTCTCAAGGCAGGATAACACACCATAAAGACAATGCTGACAGAACGCTCCTAATGTGCCTAGTGTGGAGCATTTCCGTTTCTACTAAGTAAGGCAGCTGAATTGGTGTTAATATTTGATTTCTTTTGTGCATCTGTGATGACAAACTTGTGATCAATAGTCACCATAGCACACAAGCGCTAAAAGGGTAAAATTCTCGGTAAAGATGTTTTCTGGGTATCATTCAACAACTGTCCACCTGAATTCTCACTCTTCATCCGAGCATTGCTGATCCGTGTGAATACATCAGGGGCGATTCTCATTCCAATGAGAACATTCATCATCGTCAAGTCATCCAAATGTTTGCATTGGCAGGGTACTTGTAAATGAGTGACAATGCGATGAGAAGGCATCGATTATGGAACTCCGCCGCGCTGCTGAGCGAAATGACAAACAAAATAAAAGATTGCTAACGCGAAAGGGTATTAAAGAGAGCTGGGATGGGCTCCAAATCATTCTCTCTACCATCACACACAGAGCTGCTACCGAAATACAGTTGTGACATGGGGCCTATTTCAAGCAATTCTGGGTGTTTTGTTTTTTTTAATGGTCTAAAAGTGCTGAAGGAGGACAATTCAAGACATTCTGGAAAACCCTCAAAGCACCCCGGACTCTTCATCTTTCTGAAGGACATACTGGACACTGCCAGCTACAGTCTTACCGCGCTCTGTACATGCCCCACTGCGCTCCGTTTCAGCTAGGCTGCTACTTCCAAACTGAAATGAAAGCTGTCCCCCGGAGACAAGAGAGTAAAACCATTTGAATTATTGGCTAAGTGGCTTTACAGGTCAAAAGGTTTATGGTGCTACACATACAATACACCTGATGTTGGCAGTTTATCCCAACGAGAGGTGGACCTGGAGCACACCAGCAGCACAGAGCTGTGGGGACAGTTCTAATTCTCTCTAAAAGAAGAGAATGAATCTCCTTATATCAGGAGAAACTTTTGACACCTTCACCCTTGCAGCCATCTTCTCATTTTCTTTTAAGACAAGGTGGTTACTGCCAGGGCCCAAAAAAAAAGCCATTATCAGACTTTCTCCCTGAGGCCTTTTAGACCTCCTTTTTGGCTCATATGGACTGGGACTAAGAAAAATGCACAAAGAATGTGATTGGCAGTCGCTCCCATTTGAGACCACTCGCAGGCAGAGTCAAAGCCCTGCGGGTGCAGCCTCGGCGTCGCCTCTTCACTGGAGGCTTCAGCATAAGGCAATGGGTGATAAGAAGCCCATCTGTCCTCTCGACAACCTTCCTGCAGATGTAAGCATGAGTGTACTGGTAATTTACCACGCTGCAAGACCGCGAGTGGATTTTCTCCTCACGGGTTCACAGCTTTTCGAGGTGACCCCGTGCTCACATCTCTTCCAGCGTGAAAAAATTCTCAAAGAATTCCAGCTTCCTTCAACTTGGAGAATTATAGAATCCCTTTTCCACCTTCTAAAGCCAGAGATGCAACATTCAGCGAGCTTCAGGTTTTAATAATTTCCAAGAGGCATAACGCCAGAGTGTGAAAATTCATTTAAAAACACCAACAGAACGTAGCACCACGGCATCTGTGGTATCGTAAGCACACAGCTCATATCAGCGTTGTTATAACCCAACTGTATTGGGGGAGGTGGCTCTTCATATTACACCAGCGCTCATTCTTCCACTGTTTCAGCACCAGACAGCAGTTGTAGCTGGTGATTGTTGTTCATTTGATGTTGAAGATGAAATTGCAAACATATTTCTACATCTAAGACACACAGTATGCAGCCTGATATTCTCAGTGTCTAGGATTTAGCTTTATCATCGCAGACAAACACGTAAACAATATAATATGAGGAAAAAGCTTTAAAAAAAATTGCTTTGTTATTCGGCAACTGTAGAGCATTCCAAATATTCTAGTTTAAAAAATGTCGAAAAGAACCGTTCACTCAATTTAATTCATTTTTATAAATAGTTTAAATTTCCCCCCAAGAAAACAGTTAACTCACTAATTGTTTTCATAATGGTATTTACAGTTTATAGTCAGTTTTAAGAACAACTTTTACTGGTGCTTTTAAAAAAAAAAAAAAAAAGATTATAAAAAAGATTATATATTTCTTAAATTAAGTGTCCATTGGATGTTAATTTTAAATATACAATTTACAGTATATATATATATAAATAAAAGAACTCAGCCAACTTTGGGCAGTGTCTGCGACGTCCAGCTGATGAAGAGGAACTCAAACTACCCACTTACTCACATGTGACTCTCTGGATTTAAACACTGATTTCACGCATTAGCCGCTAACAATCATGACAAACAGCTCCAGCTCTGTCCTGGTCAGCCATCATTGCCTATTCCTCAACAGGTCACATTCATCTCAAACCGGAGCCAGAGAAATGTGACCTCTCTCATAGACCATCCAATAATACAACTAGAACGCTGTCAGGTGTCATGACAACGTTCAACACACGCCTGTGCTCTGTCTCTGAGCAGATGTCTCTACATGTTGAATATATCTCTGGCTCGACCCCTTCATTTTATTTTTTGTTGTTTTTTTTAAGCTTCAGCTGGAATCTGGAGCTCTCAGAGCGGGTCAAAGACTGCTCGTTTTCAATAGATGAGATGAGATGAGATGAGATGAGAGAGCGAGAGAGAGAACCGTGACCAGAAGGCCGTCCACGGAACTTTGAGGGTGAATATCAGGATGGACAAAAATTAAAAAAAAAACACAAGGTGGATAAAATAAACATAAATAACAAATCAGACCTCTATGGAGCCCCTGTCATCACCCACTGATTAAAGTGTTCGTTTGATGAGCACAGAATGCTGTTAGACTGTAAAAGTTCAATTACACATTGTGCAAGAATGAGATCTGATCATTGCATCTTTGAGAATGTATCTGGTGACGGTGTGTTATTTATTTTTTTAAACCTCACCTTTTTTGTATATATATATATTTTTTTTTAAAAAATAAAGGGGTGGGGGTGCAGGAAAAGGGCGCTCACTGGTCAGTGACAGCCGTTTAAAACACTCAGATCGCTCTCCGGGATGGTGGTTGCTGCAGAGCTTGAGCGCAAAATCACGCTGTGATCACGGAGGGGGGAGCCGAGACCTCCGTGGTCCCGCGCAACAGTTCGGTTCGCGACCCAACCCACGCGTCTGTGCAGCGCACAAAATAGGCGATTTTCCCCTCTGCAGGTTTGGGAGTCAAACGCTGTTCGTGAAGTTGACGAACAGGTAGATTGGAGCAGGAGGGGAGGAGAAAACACAGAATGGACAGAGTGCGGAATATCCCAGCAATACTTACAAGCATATGTCATGGAGAAGCTGTTTCCCATTTTAACCATATCCACCTGCGGCACCAGTTTGGGGATGTCCTGGTGGTGAGAGAGGGCGAAACGAAAAACCTCATATTCGTGCGACTCGGTTGGGAACAACCCCCCTGTTGATCAGCGAATAATCGGGAGTTAATGCTGGACAAGGCAGACAAAATAACACAAGACAAGTTGTGTGAATGCAGAGGGGGGAAGCACACACGCTGCGCCGTGTGTGCGCCATTCTCACCGATATTGATGTTACTTGGAAAACTTAAGCTGGAGCCCAGGCAAATCCCCAGTAAACTGGTACAGACGATGGTGAAGCTTCGCTGCATATTTCCTTTTGCATTGGCGAAGGGAAAAAGAGTCGGAATCCAAGCATAGGTCTGTCCGTGTGTGTGTGAAGTTAAATTCCTCTCTCCTCCTCCCGCGGATGCGCCGACTGTTGCAGCCGCATTTCCAACAGCATCGACACTAACAAAGAGGATTCAGGCAATGGCGAGGAGGCACCTTTCTCTCCTCCGTTCCCTCTCTCCACTGATGTTCTCCGGTCCTTTGCTGCTGCTGTTGTAGACTAGTGACTTCAGCACTAGCCGCACTGCAAAAAAAGAAAAAAACGGGGGAAAATGAGCACGCCTCCAAAAAGCTGTTGCGTCTCCCTACGCGTTGTTTTCCACATGAAACAGCGGGTTGTTCCCAATGCGTCCACATTCACCTGTTGTTTTTGAGCATAAAGGTGCTTTTTATCCAAAGGAAATGTTCGTGCAAGAGAGTGGAATGATGGAAACGAGGGGAAAATGATTCGGATATCCCGATGTCGTCATCATAAACATCAAATCAACATTCTCGCGTTTGCAAAGTACTTTAACAATGAAAAATGCAAATTTTTGAGTTTTGTAAACTGTTCCATTGGCATTGCCATCCTTTTACTAAATTCCACTATTTCTCAGCATTTCTTCGGGTCAACAATGACTCCAGAGCTGATAAGCAGGTTATGATTCCAACCGTGTGTTTCCTGTCAGCTGCAGCTAATTATTTCCTGAAGAATGGATGTAGCCACATGCCTTTGTGCACAGTGCAAGATTAACCAAACCTGCCACTTGTTTAGCAAATGCTGTGGTTAATCCCTGCCTCTGATACAATTAGGGATTATGAGGATGAGCTCACTTATCGGCCGCGGCAGCTGCACTTTTAGCTAAAAATCACTTTATCAATTTATTGTTGCTGAAAAATGAAGGCAAGTATTAATTCACTTATCTCCAGAAAGGAAATTATGCAGATTAGAGGCTAAATGCGGTGCTTCCTCTTCATTTATCTCATTTATGTTATTTATTTACTGAGGGGGATGATCGTTTTAACATCTTAAATAAAAGTGTTGCAGTAGAATTAGATTTTTATACTTATTTTAACATATCCTATACGATTGTCTTTTCAG
The DNA here is from genome assembly GCF_003711565.1 of Takifugu flavidus. Classification (NCBI taxonomy): domain Eukaryota; kingdom Metazoa; phylum Chordata; class Actinopteri; order Tetraodontiformes; family Tetraodontidae; genus Takifugu; species Takifugu flavidus. The sequence continues at coordinate 3,017,592 of NC_079528.1, read as the reverse complement.
AGCGGGGACACGTTTGATTAATGCAGACTTGCACGATTGCATTTCTTACAGTGTTTATTTTGGGGTTTTGCGTAGTGCTTCGTGCGTCCCCCCCATCCCCCCGTGTACTAAGAAAGAACATGCAGTTTATTTCAATCTATCCATATAAAATTCAGAATAACATCAATAACAGCAGCTTGGTTTCCTCCGGTAGGTGGAGAACAATGGCAGAACTTGTTGTTCCTGTTTAAAAATATCATCTGTGTCAGACAGACGTGCAACAAAGACATAACTGCTTTGAGGGCCTGAAGATCGAGATCGTCGTATAGATCCTAACGCGTGTGTCTGGCGGCTTTTAACAGACGTCAGAATAAACGAGGCAAATCTGTCCAGATCTGCAGGACCCGTTTTGGTCTGTCCAGAGGAGGGAGAGGGAAACATGAGAGAGAGGCTCCCCTGGTGTGCTATTCATATAATTGAGCCACCTCACTTGTGCTTTCATGTATGCGTATATGTCACAGCGCTGGAGGCAGAACCAGAAAAAGCACATTGTTGTAGAGGTGAAAAAGAGAACAAAACACAGCAGTGAGGCAGTGACATGCAAAGTGTTTTTACTGGAAATGAAAGACATGAAAGTGTTAATGGAGGGTTTTTTTGCTGTTGGGTTTTTTTCTGTATCAAACCTACGCAGGTCTGTGTTCCACATGTAACACACACGTGCCCAAAAATGTAACTGCACGGATGCGGAGGGAAGCAACTGCGATTGGTCGTTTACTGTGTCTCTCCTCTAACAGGATTCCAGTTCCCTGAGAGGGTTTAATTAGACAAACCCACAAATATACACGATTCTACATGTCTCCATTACAAGCGGCTCCCAAGCCATCGATCGGTCATTGTCTCCATATATTCCAATAGAACACACACCTGTGTGTATCACCATGTCACACTGGAGAGAAAACAATTTAGCAACTCAAGAGTGACTGATTTTCAGTAGCAGGTGGTGTTGTGTTAGCCTGTGACAATTTGTTAGATACTAATCTACCTTTTTATGGTCGGCATAGGCAATCACAGACCCAAAAACCATTAAATGACTGGTGGGCTGAGGGCAAATCATCTCATCTGAGCTCTGTCACACACAGTTACATTGATTAATAAGCATTTCACCAATCAATGATAAAGTACATGCACCAAAAAGATGCTTCCAATCTGGCCCTCAAAGAAGGACCCAGCGTCTATGGTTTTATTCCCCCAGTGGGGTAAACCCAGGATAGACCCAACTTGTCCAACCGCTGGTTTGGACATAAACTCTTTGGAGGACATCTTGCTGTGAGGCGCCGGGCACTACTGTGTTGTGCCAGAGGGAGGATAAAAAAGGCAGATGGTTCAGATTCAGGTCGAATGAGATTTGGTTATTTCCAGCAGCAGATTTTATCATGCAGCTAAAGTCCTCACTCTCTTTATCTGCATTCTTTATTACCTCTGCTAAACAGAAGGGATAAATTGACCAGAAGAAGGCTAAAAATATATTAGCTGGTTTATTGCCTTAATGAATGTGGGATTTACTGTTTCAGAGAGCCATTATGCCAAAGTCTGTGGAGGAATTTAAGGGTTAGAGGTTTTTTTTTTTTTTTTTTAGATCGGTTGACCTTTTGGGTTATTTTGCCTCCATCTCTGTCATACTAGTGGAAAGAAAAGGCCAAGCTTAAAAACACACATTAGGGTTTGTATTTCACATATGTGAGGATGAATAAAGTATTATTGTACAGTTTTGAGCTTCATTTGTTGATCATTCCTAAAAGCACGACTGATAACTAACAATGTGGTCATGTGACCAAATGTTACTTTGTAAAGAATTTGTGTTCTTATTGTCCTTTTTGACAGTAGAAGTGTACCATCTGTGTATGGGCTGGAGAGCTTCATTTTATAATATAGTAATATAGAGCCTCATTTTGGCTGTGGGCAGCGCTTAACATATGCATCTAACCAATATTGACAAACATTTTATATCATTTACGAATGGTGTAATACTGTATATTTTACTGCAAGACAGGGTTGAATAAGGAGTCAGTGATGAGTTTGGAGCCTTTTTGCCATTACTGGTTTTATCTGGACT